>NW_023270418.1:18869456-19355883 GCF_011800145.1 Mirounga leonina | reverse complement strand
TTCCTTCCTTCCTTCCTTCCTTCCTTCCTTTCTTTTCTCTCTCTCTCTTTCTTTCTTTCTTTTTCTGTCTGTCTGTCTTCATGTCTGTCTGTCTGTCAGAGAGTAAGCACAAGCAGGGAAGCAGGAGAGGGAGAAGCAGGCTTTCTGCTGAGCAGGGAGCCTGACACAGGGCTCAAACCCAGGACCCTGGGATCATGACCTGAGCTGAAGGCAGACGCTTAACCAACTGAGACACCTGGGTGCCCCAAGGACCTGTTACCTCTTTCTTCTTTCCTGTTGCTCCCTTTTGGAACAGGAATGTCTACCCTGTCTGTCCCACCATTATATTTTGGACACATAATTTATTTGATTCATAGGTTTATAGCTAGAGAGGAATTTGCCTTGGAATGAATCTTACCTTGAGTTTCACACATCTCTGATTTAGATGATATTTAGGTAAAACTTGGGACTGAGACTTTTGAGTTGGTGATGATCAGAGGTTAAGACTTTCAGAGGTTGTTGGGATGGAATGAATGTACACTGCATGTGAGGACATGAAGTTTGGGGACCCGGTGTACAATGTTATGGTTCAAATTCAAGTTTTGAAATGCCCAACCCCTAAGGTTGCAGTGTTAAGTGGGGCTTTTGAGATGTGACTTGGAATGGGATTGGGTTCAAATAAAAGAGTCCCTGTGGAGCCCCCTTCTAGCCCCTCTGTCACATGAAGACACAGCCACAAAGCATGGGCCGTGGAACCAGAAAGAGAGCCCTCACTACAATGAGATCATGCTGGTGTCTCGATTTTTGACTTCCCAGCCTGCAGAGCTGTGAGAAATACATTTGTTGCTTATAAGCTGCCTAGTCTATAGTATTTTGTTATAGCAGCCCAGACAGCCTAAGACATTTCCCCTGAGGTTGTGAATCTGAGGCTCAAGTTAAATGAAGCTGACAAATTCCCTCAAACAAAACCCAAATTCATTGGTTTATTTTTCTTTATTGCCTCTTTCTTTCATTTAGCCTTTTTCCTGTTTATCTTTCTGCCAGCTTATTGATGCATTTTAGTGGCTGTTTCTTATAATTTACCGAGTTCTTGTTAATTTCCCTTTATATACTTAAGACACCTATCCAAGTAAAAGATTAAAGACATGGAAGAATTTCTTTGGTTCACTGTAAGTTTCAGCATTCCTCAACACCTCCAGTTGAAGAAAAGTTTCTATCTACATGCCCTATTCCCTACAAGTCTGAGAAGGAAAATCAAAGGAAGTATAGAAAAGGAAGAATTTTTCCCTGTAATTACTCAATACACAAAACAAATTTGCACTCCAGAGAAAGTGATTCATGTCTCTCAGGTAGCTGAATATATACAGTGCAATTCTCCTCTTTCTTTCAATTACTGAATTGAAATTTGTTGCTGTCACCTACAAAAAAAAGTACCTAGTCTCTTCCCTTAAAACAGACCCAACTGAAAATGCTTCCCTTAAAACAGACCCAACTGAAAATGCTTCCTATGTTCACAATGATCCAATTTTATTTTATTATTATCTTTTTTATTATTGTTATGTTAATCACCATACATTACATCATTAGTTTTTGATGTAGTGTTCCATGATTCATTGTTTGTGCATAACACCCAGTGCTCCATGCAGAACGTGCCCTCCTTAATACCCACCACTAGGCCAACCAATGATCCAATTTTAAATAAAGATTTTATTTGTCTACCCTAATGCAAAGCTTACTCAGCCATGAACTACCTCTTGTCAACCTTGCCCCCTCACTTAACATTATTAAAATTTCCCAATGCACAATGGTCTTATCCTACCTTTTGAGGTGTCACTCAAGATCAATCCTGTGTGTGTGTGTGTGTGTGTGTGTTCTAAATGATGAAGCATGGAGCATTGTGGGGTGACTGGTTTTACCTTGCACCTCACAGCTGGAAGAAAGGAAACCCAGCTGGTTTTAAACAGCAAGACTATGGAGAGAACTAAGTTTCATACTGAGAATAATTAGGAGGACATAGATCTTATTTAATTATTTTGATAGTGTATCCATATCCCTGCACAGCATTTACTCTACCTTTTGAATCCCTGATCCGTTAGTCTTATTTTTATATCTCCACTGGTATGTACTTAGGCCAGAGGCTCTGAGGCAGGAACAACAGGAAACAATTCCAAAGAAAGTGAGCCTGCATCTTACCAATTTTTGAGATAGACAAGAAAACTACAAATAAAGACCTCAAGGTTTAAGTTTAGTGAAAGGACTTTGAGCACTGATGGTCATTCTCCAGTGATGCAGCTATTTTATTCAACTTAATTTTATTCTATATTGTTTATACAAAATGCTGATTTTTTTTTTTTTTTTTTTTACAAAATGCTGATCTTTTACCCAAAGTTAAAACATTTCTGAGGGAAGGGAAGGCAATCAATCCTCTTCAACTGCTAACTTCCTCCCAATTACCAGTACCACCATACATCACATTGGCTTATGAAATTGTATCTCTGAATTTTATTCCTACCACTTACCCTGTGATTGTACTAACAGTAAATGTGAATACAGAGCTCTCAGGAAGGATTGGTAACCATGGTGATGGGAGGGTGCTTTCTGCAATAACTCCACTGTACAAAGTAATTTATGCATAGATGTAAAATCACAGATGTTTTGAACCATATGCCGGCTATATTTAACCATAGTGCAAGTGACAAGTTACTTGGGAGTTACGAATCCAAAGGAGGTGAGACCCAGTCAGATAATAATTCTTTCTTCTCATTGTCTTGGTAGAAATCTCCTATGTGCAGGCCCCCTGGATACAGGGAGTAATGTCTGAGTGTAGTATGTGTCAGTGTAACTGTGACTATGTGTGAGTTTGTGTGTGTGTGTGTGTGTAAGACAGTGGTGTATATAGAAAGAAATGTACAAAAAGGAACACACTGAAGAAATAATGAGGAAAGAGAAAGGAAAGTCAATATAGGAAAAAAAAGCTTCCTGCTAATACTCCTTTCTTACATTGTCTCTATTCTTAAGAGTCTCGGTTAGAGAGTTGAATTTTAGGCTAATAACTGATTTTTCAACTTGAATTTAGGAAAATAAAGATTTCTATTTTAATTTATAAGCTGGGAATTATGGTTATTGGGAATAGCTCTTAGGTTAGTTATGTTTGCAACTCAATGAAATCATTTATCTTCATAGTAATCATTTAAAAGGTTAAATTGTACTGACTGTAATCTCAAATCCAAGGACATGTTGAATGTTTGAAATATTTGTATGCAAAATCTCTATTCGTTTTCAGTCTGAGTTTTTAAATAAGTCCTTAGTGACCCCAAATCTTGCATTTAATAATCCCACATACACTTTTTTAAAATCAGAGTTGGTGCCACAAATTATGCAGTCTTTAAGAAATAAATCACTCTGTGAATTCTGCTCTTCACCTGTAAAAATGCTGCTTTTAGAACAGGTTTTCAAAAAGTGAGGCCCTTAGATATCACAAAATTAATGCAGTACTGGACGCCTGGGTGGCTCAGTTGGTTAAGCGTCTGCCTTCGGCTCGGGTCATGATCCCAGGGTCCTGGGATCGAGTCCCACATGGGACTCCAAAGCAGGGCGCCTGCTTCTCTCTCCCTCTGCCTGCTACTTTCCCTGCTTGTGCTCTTCTCTCTCTCCCTCTGTCAAATAAATAAATAAAATCTTTAAAAAAATTAATGCAGTACTTTGTGGCATAGGGGCTATTTTCGGTATCTCTGGTTATTTCATCTTGAGAAGCGAAAGGAAGAAGGGAATGTGAAATGCAAAGAATACAATTTGCATTGTAAAACTTTTCATTTCCCCAAGGCACTTTGTGTTCTTGATTGCCTTTTTTTCTTCATTCCCATGTTCTTTATCTCTTAGTAGAATGTTGCATCTGCTTCTCTTAGATTAAAGTCTTCCCAGACTTTTGCCCTTTGCTCCACCTCTTTGCTTACTGCTTTTTTTTTCTTACTTGCTCCCCCACTCATTGTAATTGAAATTGCCACACTGGTAATTAAGTGCATTTCTTCGATCCAAGGGAGACTCACCTTAAGCATTTGTTTCCTGTGCCTTGGTGTCCTCCCCATTCTGAAGCACTAATGTGCAATTAAACTTTAACAGGGAACCTCACTATTGACCCAAATTTAATAAAAGGGGTTTACTCCACAGTTCAACAGGGCAATTGGCTCTTGGCACATCCAGTTCTATTTGACTGTTGTTGGGATGCTTCCAAATGAGAAAGAGCTGAAAAGGTTTTTTTCAATTAAAGCTAACTGAGTGGCATTAGAAACAATAGACCTTGACTGTAGGAAATGGTTGGTTCCCAGCAGGGCCACACCAAGACACACATAAGACACCACAGTTGGTTTTAAAAAAAACACACAACAATTGGAAATATTTAGCAACAAGCATGTGTATCTTACTTAGCAAGGAGCGTATCTACCTCTTCTTCCTGTTCCTCTTAAGAAATGTCAAGGGGTGGGGCGCCTGGGTGGCTCAGTTGGTTAAGCGACTGCCTTCGGCTCAGGTCATGATCCTGGAGTCCCGGGATCAAGTCCCGCATCGGGCTCCCTGCTCGGCGGGGAGTCTGCTTCTCCCTCTGACCCTCCCCCCTCTCATGTGCTCTCTCTCTCATTCTCTCTCTCAAATAAATAAACAAAATCTTTAAAAAAAAAAAAAAAAGAAATGTCAAGGGGTAATGGTGGGTGCTGTGCGTGGAACTATGAATCTAAACACAGAAGAATTTGGTCCTCACTGCAGCCCAGGTTGTTTATGAGATCACTGACATACATGTTCTTCTGGTCTTGAGAAAGATGATCTCTTGTTAGTGGCCCAGGAGGCTGGAAACTCCGTTGGTGGTGGGGGGAGGTTGGCTTTGTAGCTCTTATCAGTTTTGGACCTTAGCTAGGTGCCTGACACACAATACTTATTTAAAAAAAGTCTTTTGGAAGAATAGAAGGAAGAAAAAGGAGAACTTAATGGGAAGCTAATTGAAGAGAAATGTAATTTTGCATATATTTTCCCTAAAATTTTATGGCACATAGTTCGAAGATCTAAGCAAACTTCATTCCCTGGATAACTGCAGATAACACATAAGCATATGTTGGATTTGTGGCCCCTTAAACAAACACACTATCAAGATAACCATTCAGAATTCAGAAAGCTGGAATAGATTTAACCCATTTTAATCATAGTAATTTGAACTCATCCTTCCTTTCATCATTTTTTTTTTTAAAGATTTTATTTATTTATTTGACAGAGAGAGACACAGCGAGAGAGGGAACACAAGCAGGGGGAGTGGGAGAGGGAGAAGCAGGCTCCCCGCAGAGCAGGGAGCCTGATGCGGGACTCGATCCCAGGACCCTGGGATCATGACCTGAGCTGAAGGCAGTCGCTTAACCAACTGAGCCACCCAGGCGCCCCTCATCATTTTTTTTCCATTGGAAATTTTCCATTGGAAATCTGTTCTTCTATCTTCGTTATCCCCTTCAGACTAATGTTTGTGTCTATTTATCTATTAAACAGATGTATAGATCAGTATAAGAAAATATTTAAATTACCCATAATTCCACCACTTAGAATTAACCTTTATAGGTTCTCTCTCTTTATATATATATGGTATATATGTATAAATTTTTTTAAGAGAGGAAATGAAAGGATTAGGAGGGAAGAGAGAGAGGGAGACCGATTGTTAAGCAGGCTCCCCAACCAGCGTGGAGCCCAGCCGGGGGCTTAATCTCACAACTCTGAGATCATGACCTGAGCTGAAATCAAGAGACACTTAACCAACTTGAGCCACCCAGGTGCCCCTAGAATTAACCAGTATTTTAAATTATTTTATTAATTTTGTTTTTTTCTGTGTGTGTGTGTATATGTATATATATGTTGTATATTTTATGCACTGTTATATATATATATATATATATATATATATATATATATATATATATGCACTGTTATTCCTGTTGGAGATAAGATAATTATTTCTTGGGGGCCAGTATTTATAGTCTGGTCATTAGTTAAAGAGCTACTTGTACCCAGCTGAGAGTTGGATGTCACCTACTTCGGTTAAGCGATCAGCCCCATTTGCAGACATGTGGGCAATCTGCAAGGCTGCAAGCCATCTCAGGCTCGTTATTTCTTTCTTTAGCAAGCCCCATTTTGTGCAGAGAAGCAAGGCTGGCAAAGTGACATAGTCTTAGTAAATTCATTCCCCTGTGGCCAGCGAAGAGGAAGAAATAAAGAGTACAGTGGTTGTTTATATTGTAATTCTCCTGGGAATTCAGTCCATTTTTAGAGTTTACAATTTTTATTTGCTTTCTCTGCAGAGTGAACTTCTTTAGGAGGAGAAAATTTTACACAAATAAAATTAATGCTACTCTTCTTATTGTTATAGTATCTACGGTAGTTTTGAATATTATATTACAATGAAATATCTAATTTCAGATGAATTCCTCAATCTCAGACTTCACAATCTGATCCAACTTTCCTATCCAGCATCCTCTCTTAAAAGGCTGTCCAAACCCTATACTAAATTTCTTAATATTCTTGAAATCTCTTTACTTACCTCTAGGTATTTTTATATATTATTCTTTGGCCTAGGACATGGTCCTTCCTTCTCAACTGATGGATTCATAGGACACTGCAGACATGTAGGCAAAAGTGGTTACATCCTCGTCTCTGCCATCAGAGTTTTTATTCATACTTTGACTATCATACTTGTGTAGAAGTGTGATGTATCAGTTTGACTGTCTTTCTGCCTTCCCGATCTGTAGTGTAGGTGTAGACAGTAACTGTCCTACTAATATTGATATCATGACAGATGAATGTTAAGAATGACGCTCAGATATGTGTTGGTGACTAAATGGATGGATGAAATGCACACTGAATATTGGCTGTAATGATCCAGCATAATAAATGATTCTCCTGATGTTATATATGCCTTAACCTTATATCTGAGCCTCAAACAGTACTTTTCTGTGTTCCTAAGTACCCCGTTTCATATCTAGTCACAATAGTTCAGTCTGAAGGTGATGCTTCTAACAAATATGTATCTCCTCCATTCCCCAATATAAACATCATTGGCAATAGGAACATATATATTACAATTCCTGATTTCCTGTTAATAACTGGCATTAGAATTTTCCTTATTTTTTTCTATTTGATTATGAAAATATTCTAATACATAGAATAATGGTAGCTATCAATACTTAACCCTATCACCTATGTTAGTAATTTTTTATATTTTACCATATTTGCTTTACTAGTTCTTGTCTTGGGATAGTTTAAAGTAAACTGTATGTATCAAACTATTTTATCCCTAAATATTTCTATATGAATCTCTCAAAAGTAAGGACATTATCCTATGTAATTTTAATAGTATTTTATACAAAAAATTAATAATTTCTCAAAATTATCTAATACCCTATCCATATTCAATTCCTTCTAGGTATTTCTACAATGTAGTTTACTGTTGGTTTGTTTGAACTAGAATCCAGTAAATGTTTATGCATTGCATTTAGTTATGTCCTATCTTTATTAATCTGGAACAGTCTTCCTTTTTTTTTCCTTTTATTCTTAATGTTGGGGTTTTAAAGAGATCATATTGGTTGTCTTCCATCTTCTAAGTTATGATTATTCTTAGTGTCATTAACTCATTCCTCTATCCCCTTAATGTCCCAAAATTGGAAATTAAATCTGGAACATGATTATATTCATGTTAAACATGTGAGGTAAAATATTTTTCATCCCTGTTAAATATTTATTGCCTTATTTTCCTCTCCTGAATATGATTAGAATCAGTAGAGCTTCACATCTGATGTAAGATTGTACCACATAGGCTCATGATATCACGTAGTGTGATTATTCTGGTGCATCCGGTGATATTGCAGATTGCTCAGGTAGAAGTTAAACAAGAGAAGACAAAAGGAGACTGAAAATATCAAATCAAACCTGAGAGCTATAAGGTGTTGGTTCCAAGAAATCCAGTTAATTAAGAGGGCCATACAGATAGTTCAAAGCAATTCCAGTTCAGAGTCTAGAGGGTTCAAGGAAGTCATCAAGATCACAGGGTAAGCAAGGAATCCAGATGATGCTATTAACATTCTACCTTGACTACTTGGGGTGAAAAATTTGGGGATTATGAAATTTGACTATAGGCAAAAGAAGGTTAATGCCATGATGTTGACTATGGAGTCTGACTGATAGAATGGGCAAAATATTGATATAAGTAGATATATGCAAGTTCATTTTTAAATTATCTTTTAAAGAGAAGATATATATTCAGTTTAGTATTATCCAACATTCAAAAACAGTGTTTTACTGAATAGTGGATGATAGTAAAAGCATATCAAGTAGAAATATGCTTATACTTCTACTGAAGTTCTGACTGTTTGAACTCAGATGCTAATCCATAATCCTGATAAATACCTCCTCCTGCTTATATATATTTTTACTCATCCTATAAATTTGTGGCCTGAGTTTTGTAAAAGGAGTTTTGTAAAATATTTTTATATTTCTACCCTTTGGAACTTTACTCAACAAAAGATCATGGGTGTTGAGATACCTGGATTCAAGTCCTCAATTGTAAACTGACAAGGGATATTCTCAGCAACATTGTTGTAAATGTAGCTAAGTAGAAGCAACCCTATAAAGATGTAAAATCTTTGTTTTCTACCAATAATGTGAGCAACAGAAAACTCCAATCCTTGCTATATCCTTAATCCTCACCCCAATATGAAGGATTTCAATTTTCTAAATTAATTATTTGTTAATGATTTGATTTTTTTAACCATTTGATATTTTAAAAAAGAATAGACCACATTTAGATGTGTATGTATATATAAATATATTTTAGTAAATATATGTGTGTATGTGTAATATGCACAATTAAATTAATTGCATTCCTTTTTAAAAATATGGATCCAGGGGATGCCTGGGTAGCTCAGTTAGTTAAGCGTCTGCCTTTGGCTCAGGTCATGATCCCAGGGATCGAGTCCCACAACAGGCTCCTTGCTCAGCAGGATGTTTGCTTCTCCCTCTGCCTGCTGCTCCCCCTGCTTGTGCTCTCTCTTTCTCTCTCTCTCTCTGACAAATAAATAAAATCTTAAAAAAAATACAGATCCAAAGGATTTTAATATATCAAATACAATACTTCTGTGCTACTAAAAATGCTGAAAAAATTGGTAAAATATGTAATTGGGGATTCACTGCTCAGTGTGAATCTAAACCCAAGAGACTATATTGTGGTCCAAGTAGACTTCAATCATTTCAGATGTCTAATATGTATCCCCCCCAAAAAAACACACAAATATGGTTGGCTCAGGGAAAAGAATTTAATAAGCCTTGAAAATATCTGCTAAATGGATGAAGAATTAGTGTAATCATAACCACAAAAAGGCAAAGGTATTTTTCCTCTAGATTTTAAAAGAAACAAAGTAAGTTTTATTACTAAATAGCTAGATATGTTTAGTGATTAATGTGAGGTATAGACCATGAAGTTACATTTTTTTTAGAGAATGAAAATTTTACTTGGAGTGATCTGTGATCCTTTCTGGAATATGTTAGAGTTGTAAATATGTAACTCCATGATACAACTCCATAAATATGTTAGAGTTGTAAATATTCAGTTTAGTATTATTTTAGTATTTAGTATTTAGTATTATTAAATTTATTTTATTAAATATTAAATATTAAATATTAAATATTAAAATATTTTAGTATTTAGTATTTAGTATTATTAAATATTTAGTAATATTTAATATTAGTATTAAATATTTAGTAAATATTTAGTATTTCAACCACACCTATCTCATACGCGAGTCCTTTTGGCTACCTGTCCTATGCCCCAACACTACACCAGCCCAGATTTACCCTAAGGTTGGATGTCAGTGGTACAGTGGGTATCAGAGATAGGGTTAGGCTCAGAAATGAGTAGGAATATCTGTTTTTCCATCCTCACTGTGATTAAAAAAATAATGTTTAATAGTTCATAGTCTGGGTAATATTTAAAGGTCTACTTTTCAAAATTGCCCCTGTCAAATAGGACACATCAACTACTCCTGTTTCTGAAATAGCCTGCTGAATTAAGAAGACTGATTCAAAAAATGCATGTACCAATATATGAGCTGGAGCATGTTATGGAATCTCACCAACCTTCAATTTTTTCATATGTCAAAGGGAAAAATTATACTCAAATAATAGTTGCCTCAGATGTTTGTGGTGGGGATTAAATAATAACAACATTTGCAGCAAGAGCCAATAACTATTATCCTTCTTTTCATTCACTGTTATTGGCTACCTCTCCCTCAGTTTAAACCAAATATAGCACTTCCAAACCTGTCCCAGGCAGGTGTACAAACTCTTGTCAGTTTCTGTCTCACTTTTTCTGGAAATCAATGTGGCAGGAGTTAAATACATCAATGTGTTGTAAGGCTCTCTGTCTTGCCCAGCAAGGTCTTTCAAAGGGCTGGAGTATATAAGAGGAGCTCAGTAGAGTTCTGATATGTTCTTGGTGCATTCTTCCTCATGGATATTTGTAACTGTGCTTCATTAGTTTTGAACAATCTCTTTGAAGAGGATTCAGTTTTAGTAATCTTTAATGCCAGAAATCATCCCCATTGGTTAATCTGGGTGATTGGGAAGACAGGGGAATAGTGTGTTTTCTTTCCTTTTGGATGAATTGTCTTCTCCCAACTTACTTGAAGGTTAGCATTTCACAGTTGAGAGCAAGATGGGTTTCCATGTGTCAAATAACATGGATTTTACTTAGAACATACAAGACCTGCCTCTCAACTCACCACATTTCTGTCTTTAGACATTGGAATCTGACCTCCAAATAAAAGTGAAATCAGAATCCCAATACTTGAAGACTTTGGAAAGTTTTATTTTGTGCCTAAATCTATCCTCCTGTGGGTCTAAGAGGGAGTTTCCAAAATAGCACAGCTGCTGAATCAAATGTAATAAATTGTTTTAAACATTTTATCAGCAACTATTCCCAAGAGTGACTGTTAATATGACAAGATCCCTGCCCAGATTTCAAGGCTTGAAAGAAGATGATGGTGGCAGGTAAGATAAATTAAATATATCAAAGAGGCTGAGAACCTTTTGAGAAACAATATGTATATTTAAGCAGAAATAGGTTTTATTTTTAATTTTATTTATTTCTAGCCAGTGGGGAAATACTCATCTTTCTTAGCAAAGCAAGTTTCATTAGGTCTAAGAGCAAGCACAAACATTTTAGGAAATGAGTAGTAAAGCTGACATTCTTCTTACCTAACAGAAGCAAACAGAAGAAGGGACAGCAGCAGGCGAATTGCCCAAATAAAATTTGTCCTTAATTGTTATAATTTAAATAATGTGGAGTTATCTGGGCACTCTTACCTAGAAATTATACCAGAGAGGTTTTTAAAATGTGAATTTAAATAACTATGCCTTGTCTCTCTAAATGCATATAATCTATAGAGATGCTTTTCCATCTTAGTGGCTTGTATTCAGGAATGACTAATTTTGGGGGGGAAAATCAAACTATTTGTTGGAAAATTTAAAACATTTCTACATATTTACTCTCTATTGAGGAGTGAAGTCCCCGTGAGTTCTCTCAACTATCTGTAGAGCTTCCTAATGAAGTGCCCTTGTACCTAGTCCTTCTCTCTTTGGAAATTCATCCTCCACATTATTTGCAGAGACCATCCAGACCACAAATAGGGTTATGTCACTCTCCTGCTTTGAACTTTCCTGAGTGCTCATCATTTTGAGGAAGAAAGCTTTTCTGACACTAGTATCCTGCCCTTCCATGGCTCAGCCACTGCCCTCTGTTCAACCTCATCATCTACTACTCTGTCCTTGGATCAGGAGTGTTTCCACAGTGCCCAAGACTAATGTGCTTATAGGTCCAGCATGAACCCAGCACCTACCCCCTTATCTCCAGCTCATGGCCCCCATCCCTTATCCCCATCCTATTGTTTTTTATCTTGACAAATTAACTTTGATCTCAGATGTTACTTCTGACCTTTTCCCATACACACTCTTTCCCGCCGTCCCTGGGGTTGGACTTAATGTTCTTCTGCTCTACTTCTGTAACATTCTGTATAAAACTCTAAAACTGCTACATGATATAATTTTTCCCTGTGAATTTTTCTGCTCATTATAATGCAAATTCTATAAAGAAAGACTTTATTTATCATGTTTTATTCAGCACTTAGATTTTTGCTTAGCATGTGACTGGTGCTCAACTAGTATGTCTTAAACAAAAATGACCTCAAGTTCTATAGGAAGGGATGTTTTCCATTTAAATGACTTCTTTGGAGAAAAATGCATGTGGGAATAGAGAATAAGAAGGCATCCTTTAAAAAGTAGTCAACTTTGTCTGCTATTTAGAAGTGAAAATGCAGGCTTAACAGGTTTGCATACATATGGTTTCTTACAATAGATGTTTAGCATGCAGGAAAAAAAATGCATCCAGCAACAGATGATAGACAGAGGAGAGCTTCCAAAGCCTGAAAGTGCTATGGAGCTTTATGATCCAGCAGCCAAATGTAAAATAGTCTCTAAGAGTCCCTTCCTGCTTCTCCTTCCTTGGCCCCACAAGGAATGTTGGATGAACTATCTCTGCCCTTAGGTAGAGAGGATTTTTCCATATGTTTTTACTGGCACAGCTGGTCGTGATTGTTGGCAGACCAACATTAGATAATGACTCATTGCAACATAAAGTGTTCAGAGCCCCAGCTGAAAAAATCATTCTCATAGTGTTATTTAGAGTTTTGGGCTCATTCAGTTTAGAGAAAACAGCATTACCTGATTCAGTTTGGTTGATAAGGACTCAGTTATTCTGTTTATTGATCTCTTGTCCCTTGGTAAGAATTTGTTAGGAGGAGATACTGGATGTCTGGGCATTTAATGGGATTTTTGTCCAAACAGGTGTTCTATTCAACTCTTATGGGAGTGATCAGGATGCCACAAAGCGGGGCTGAGGGAGAGGAGGGTTTTAGAAAGAGCTGAAAGGCAAACAGATTGGACTTTGTTCAGGATAGAGTGACAGAAAGAATAATGGGTGAATCTCATTCTGTTTGGTTGGCAATTTATTGGAGGGTAGGATTGTCAAGCTGATTCTGGCTTTCAACTGTCTGAAACAAAGAAGAAACTTGCCATGATTGGTACTTAGATATCTGCTATGATTTAAGGGCTGGGATCTGAGTACCCTGAGAAATTTCTACCAGAAATAGATGAAATGCTAACTCAATATGAGATTTTGGCTCATCACATTGAAAGTAATTTCCTAAGCACTTTGCAAAATGACTTGGCACATCGTGGCTGCAAACTAAGGGGAAGGAATTGCTATTGGTCCAGAAATCTGATTCACATAAGAATCTGAATGCCCTACTGGGATAATTTTCTTCCCGAGCTGATAACCGTTTGAAGGAGGGATCATGAATCATTAAGCCAAATGTGAACCCGATGGCCTCAGTGACTGGGAATCCATATGGCAGGGAGGCCTTTGGATGTGCTTACAGCTAGAATTGCTAAGGTTCAGGGATCAAATATAAGTCAGGTTGCTGAGAATAGATGCCTCAGTCAGATTTCCAGAGAGCCTATACCCAGTGTTTAAAAGAAAACAGCCTAAAGAAAAGTTCTATGTGTACAGCATATACATGCAGATACGAGCATAATGTACATACACAATTGTCGGCAGTGACTGCAGTGCATTTTACACGTGTAGAATCTAAAACTCAGAATTGTTACGTAAATTATAACGTAGGGTGAAGATTTAAGTTTATGTGTGTCTGGTTCAAAACTCAGTTTCCACTACATAGAGTCAGGGTTCCCAAATGTTGCTTGGCTGTCTGTATTATCTGAGAATGTTCTTAAACAATTCAACTTATTCTACACAGTCATCTGCCTTGTTTAAGATCGTAATTTACCAGGTCTTAGGTGAAGGTCCTGGGTATTTTTTTAAACATATCCTCGAAAATAAGGATTCATCTCCAAGTATGGATACCCCAGTATGACCTATATGATAAAGACAAGGGGTGTGATACACGAATGGAGACGTGCAGAGTCACGATTCTATTAGCACAACTCAGTTGGTTGACTATGTGCTGAGCTGATGGATCACTACCATGAAGCTACCACCCTTATGTCTTTGATAACACAAAGTGAGGTGAAAGGAAGACAGACTTCCCTTGGAAACACTGATTCAAATTCTGACTCTGGCTCTGGAAAATTATTAAGTAAAAGAACACATACGGGTTTCTCCATCTCTATTTGCCTCACCCTTAAAATGGGCATAATCCATTGTGTTGCTTTTCTAGGCTGCCATAACAAAGAACAATGACCTACTCTTAACTTAAATACCTCTTTAAAGACCTTATCTCTAAATAAAGTCACATTCTGAGGTACTGGGGTTTAGGACTTCAACACCTGCATTTTGGAGGGACACTATTCAGACCATAACGTCCATATTCAATTTAAGTGTTTATTTTAAAGAGCTAATTAAATAGCATGCATTAACATGACTTATAAGCTAAGAGGTGTTATGTAAAAGTTATATTTTATTTAAAAACGTAAATTTTTTTTGTTGGCTTATTAAGTTTGTTTCAATTTACAGTACTAGAGCACAAATATCAAATCGATATTGCATTTGCTTTAGGTTAAAATATTATCCCCTTTTGTCAAAACAAATTGTGTTTCTATATTTTCTTTTGCCTAGAATTACTATTAGTTAGCAAACAAACATAGCTGGTAGGGTGGACTAGCAGGAAAAAGTAAATCAGTGCGGTAGTCTAAATTAGGATATACGTACACACGAGAGCGTGTGTGGGTGTATGTGCATGCGCACTCACACCCCCCTTCATATAATTTACTAAACCGATAAATAGCCAAACATTTCTACCAGCTATTTTGAAAGCACAGATGCTAATCAGGTAGAAAAAATAATACTTTTACTGAGTGCTTATTTTACATGAGACATTATTATCATAAGCATTTAACATACATACATTATCTCCATGAAGCCTACCTCAAACTCAATAATATTTTTATACCCCTTTTAAAGTGAAAAAATAGCCAGGAAAATTAAATATTTCCCAATGTTACTGACTAGTAAGTGATAGAACTTAAATCAAATTCTACCTGATTCCTGAGCTTAATTTTTTATCAGCTAAAGACATCGTCCTTCACCAGATGTCCCATCAGGCAATCTTGTGCGTTAAATCCTGCATTGTTCTTTTTGAAATTAGGTCCAGTGAGAACACTGTCTCTCCAGTGTCCAAGGGAACACAATTTTGTCGTAGCAGGTTTTCTCTTAGTTATACTCCAGAAATTGAATGTACAGGACCCGAGCATGTGATGAAAACTCAAAGCTCAGGCCCTGCTATTCTGAACATTTATCTGTTCTTCAGACCAGAAGAGTAATATACGAGTAGAACACAAATATGGCACAGACACACACACACACACCATGCCCTTCCGTTCTTTAAATAATACTGAAAAAAAATACTGAAAAATTTTTGAGAGGGCCAAGCTAGTTATATATCTACCTTAAATACCAGCCATGTCCAAGGTTTGAATTTGAGCTCTTAGTGACTTTTTATTTGGGGATTTTTTTTTTTTTTAAGATTTTATTTATTTGAGAGAGAGAGTGAGAGAGAGAAAGAGCACAAGAGGGGGGAGCGGGAGAGGGAGAAGCAGACTTCATGCTGAGCAGGTAGCCTGATGCGGGACTCGATCCTGGGACTCCAGGATCATGACCCGAGCCGAAGGCAGCCGCCCAACCAACTGAGCCACCCAGGCGCCCTATTTGGGGATTTTAATTCACCAGGTAATTTCTTCTCCTACCTAGGTGGGAGAAACTGAGATAAAGAAAACAAGCTTCATTTATGACTCAGACATATTATTCAGAGGATTTCTTAAAAACAAAGCCTAATTTATTATTTTGAACAATTTGAAGTGAAAACAAGCAATAAATTTTGTTCTAGGCTCTTCTCCCTCTGGTAACTGGCTTCTATCATAAAGCTTTATTTTACCTGAATTTTCTTATTGCTCTTGATGATCAATCATAGTCTCAAGTGTATTCTTCTGTCTTTTATACTTTTCTTCCCTGCTATTTTTTTTTTTTAATCTGAGGTTCTACTAATTCAGCTTTTTTCCCTTTTTCATTTTGCTTTATGATTCTTATATTTAATTCTAGCAAATAATAGCTAAATTGTTGAGTGTGTACTATGTGGTAGGCAAAGAACAAACACATGAATTAATCTCTACACATGGACTAACCTGAAGAGTGATGAACTCCTCATGCAACCCAGAGGAATTTTAGGGGTTCTAACTCATTCCTTGAACTGTCTGATCACTTTCTAAAAAGGCATCTACTGGAATGGAACTCCTTTTATCAGGATGGATTTGCCTCCATTGCTTTATTTAACTCCTTATGGGATTTTGAATGATATCCCTTTATACATATTTCATTTATGTGTTTTTTCAGTCCTCAGGCTAACATTGAAGTGATCACAACTTGTTAACTAAAACTTGTGTCAGTCACAAGCTAGACAATCCATTTGGTAATAGATAGCTCTTGTACAGCCAAAGTAAAATATCTGTCTTGTGGGAGTGGGGAGTGAAAAGGTCATGAACTATAACACTGAAAAATTATTCCTCAAGAAACACCAATCAAGTAACATCAAAAGAAAAAAAAAGGTCAATTTACTTTCCTCTTTTTCTTTACTTCTGATGTTTATGAATCTGAAATGTTTTTGAAAGTATTAAAATAATCTGAAAAAGGAGGCCGTCGGCCTGAGGTGGCTTTCATGCCTTGGTAGTCTACATCAGCCAACCGAAACCTCAGCCAAAGTCAGTTCCTATCAATGCACTTATACCAAGAAAAATAAATTTAAGAACCACCAGTCACAAACAGGCAACTAGGCTTTCCCAAATAAGGCAATTGCTTAGCTGATAACCAAATAATTTCCTTGCTTTGCTTCTGAGACTACTCTCTGAAAGCTTTTCCCTTCCCTGTGGCCCGTGAGCACTCTAGCCACTTTTGGTTTGGTGCTGCCCAGTTTGAATCCACGTTGGCTCAGATAAGCTCCTGAAAATTTTAATGTACTTCTCAGTTTATCTTTGAATGGAGGGAAGCATGATTTGGATAAGAATAAAGAAAGAGATCCCTGTCATGACAAAGAACAGACTTGGTTTAATTCATGCTACGAGATAACAGCCTATGGTCTTGAGTCCTAGGAAGGCAAATGGATTCAATTGGAGTATTGAGAATAAGAAAACTGAGGGCAGAGTTGAGGATTAGCTATATAATGATTCAAGTGACATTTGGCATCAGATTTCTATAAGATGTATTAAATGAGATTGTTTGTCTGTCTGAAACTCTCAGAACAGATATTTTGTTTTTAAGAACTTCATAAATATTTTGAAGAGAAATCTAACTAAAGTTAAAGACATGGACTACCTGACCCTAAAGTTTCTACCATACTCTCTGGTTCTGTAAAAAAAAAAAAAAAAAAAAAAATGCTGCTCTTGAAGACACCCTAGGATTGAGATTATGACTAGATGAATGGAGGAAAATGTCCACACCTGTTGTGGACATTGGAAGACTCGGGTAAGAAGGTAGCCCATTTAACGCTGGCCCCTCTGAGGCAGTGAGAGGGAGAAAAAGCCCACTATGGGCTCAGGGAAAGGAGAAATGGCATGGGGACAGCTAGAGAAGCAAAAGGAATCCCTTCTTTTCACTTTTATTATCAGTGGGCTAATAAGCAGGGATGTTAAATCATGGTGGACGGGACTTAGGAACAAGAAGAGCATCCACATCCCTGCTTGTGACAGGCTGGATAATGCCCCCCAGGGATATCCAGGTGCTAACCCCCATAAATGTTACCTTATATGTCAAAAGAGATTTTGCAGCTGTGATCTCAAGATGGAGATTACACTGTGGAAGAGAAGACCATGTGATAGAAGCAGAGGAAAGCAGAGTCAGAAGAAAAATCTTGCACTGCTGCCTGTGAAGATGGAATAAGGGGCCATGAGCCAAGAAGTCTTAGGACTGCAGCTCTAGAAAGTGGAAACAGCATGGAAACAGGTTCTCCCCTAGAGTCTTCCATGGGAGCATGGCCTGCTGCACCTTGACGTTAGTTCAATGAAACTGATTTCAGACTTATGACCTCCAGAGTTGCAAGAGAATACATTTGTGTTGTTTTAAGTTCTGAAGTTTGTAGTAATTTGTTGCATTGCCATCAGGAAACTGGTATGTCACATACCTGTCTATCATAAAGAAGATTAAATAGATGGCTTCGCCTGCAGGCATTCTGAAAGATTCTGCAATACCAATCCTGACCATACATGGGCAGGGAATTATGTCAGGTATCTTTGAGAGAGAAGGGAGCCGGAGGGGGAGAGGGAGGGAGAGGGAGGGGGAGATTTTCAGTGACTTTTAGGCACTAGGATTCTCCATTAAAATCGATTTGAGCTGAAGCTATTTATAGGTTTGGCATTCAGTTTGTTGCCTTTTTCTTTTTTTTTTTTTTAACCTCCATAAATCAAGAAAAATGTTTGTTAGGCTATATACGAAGCAACAAAACTTGAGAAAATGCTACTATTCCTTAAAAAAGCGATGTGATTAGTGAGCAAGCAAATTTAAAATGTGTGAGAGACCAGTCACTGAAGAGTTGTGAGAGGTTGAGCTTGCAGGGAATGGACTGCCTCCCGGACCCTCCACATTGGGATTGGCACTCTGTATTACCTGCAGGATCCTTTTTTGTCCATATGTTCATCATTTAAATAAAAGCTAAGCTTTACCTTTTTTTAAGATTTTATTTATTGTCAGAGAGAACATGAGTGAGAGAGAGAGAGAGCACACAAGCAGGGGGAATGGCAGGCAGAGGGAGAAGCAGACTCCCTGCTGAGCAAGAAGCCCGATGTGGGACTTAATCCCAGGACCCTGGGACCACGAAGGCAGATGTTTAGCCAACTGAGCCCCCCAGGTGTCCCTAAGCTTTACTTTAGTAAACTATGTTTCCTTGTGCTTTGTAGAAACTGATAATACAAAAAGTATAAAGAACAGTGTGTGTGTGTGTGTGTGTGTGTGTGTGTGGTGGATTTTACTTAGACCATGGGTGCTATCAATTATTCTTTATTTAAGTTTTCCATGAAAAATATTTTCTATAAGATTTTTTAAAAATTTTAATTAGAGTGTCTTCCCTTCAGGAACTCAGATTATATATGGACCTGAACACAAAAATTATATAATAATCAGTTGGCATGAAAATAAAATTATGCTTATAGAACTGTATTCAAGAATCACTAGAGCTATACCATTTTTTTCTAACAATGCTAAAAATATGTTTAGTCAGTAACTTTATAGATTCAAGAATTCAAAGTAGAATACAGAGATAGAATTTAAATGATATTAACCATGACTGTAGCTATATATTATAACTCATATATAATTTTTATCTATGAAATCACTAATAGGTCTTAAAATCAGGTTTTTTTTTTCCTTTTTTATAGTCCACATATAAGCATAATTGGGATCGCTACAGATTTAGCCATTACAGGGAATTGGTGACTGGAACTATATGGATAGTGTATTTAGAAAACAATATTATACAAGATGCTCAAATTTAAGACTTCTAGTGTTCCTGGGCAAATCATGTAAAGAGCCACACTTTCTGTTACTTCTGGTAATGCACTTAAAAATCAAGGCTGACTAGAGATGCTTGTGTATTTGTAGAAAAAGGGGTACAGAAAGTTGCTGTGTATATTCTCTAACTCCTACCAGAAGATGATGTTGATAAGATGGGTTATGGTCTGGATTTGACCTATCTTTCTATAATAACATTAATGAAAATGGAAACAATGGACAAGGTGAAGCCAAGATGCCTCTTCTCCAAACATGATCCAGTGACCTGGAGAAACGCTCTGCTATGGTAACATCACCATATTAATAAAATGAATATCCACTCACACCTAGTGGATGTGATAACTGTCAGGCTCTCTTCTTGTTTTAAAGCCAAGGCTGTGTTTCCTGGAAAACTGCCTTGTAATAATACTGTCCAAAATTTTAACACAGACTCTTTGATTTAGACTCAAACCATTTATATCCTGTAGTAGTGTTACAATTAGTTTTTAAATTTTTTAAAGATTTAATTTTTTTTTTGATAGAGAGCAAGAGAGAGCACACAAAGGGAGAGAGAGAGAAAGACAGGGAAGGAGGGAGGGAGGGAGAGAAGGAGAGGAAGAGAAGCAGACTCCCCTCTGGGCAGGGAACCTGACATGGGGCTTGATCCCAGGATCCTGAGATCATGACCTCAGTCGAAGGCAGATGCCTAACCAACTGAGCCCCCAGGCGCCCCTTGCAATTGATTTTTAATATCAACTCCTTTAATGCTATTGGCATTAAATGCCTTAATATCAACTCCTTTAATGCTATTGGCATTAAATGCCTAGCATTGTGGTAGTCTCCATGGAGGAGATAAGTGTTTAAATTTATCTTGTTAGGAAGCGGATCATTAGAAATAAGATTTACGTGTATGGAGTAGAAAATAATGATACAAAACAAAAGAGCCTCCACATGAGCTTCCCATACTTCCTCTCTGCTCTCCTCCTGAAGTAAGTTCTAAGTCCCTGTCTACACTTCAGCAATAGAGGCCTTATTTCTTTTATTCAAGCTCCTTTGCTTCTTCTTATAGGTTCTTTGCATATGCTTTTCCTCTGGTTGAATACTCCTCTTTTTGCCAATTCATGTAATTAGCTGCCTCTCTTCATTCAGTCTCAACTTAAGCTTGGCTCCTTCAGTGAATTTTTTCATGATGTCCCCACCTCCCCATCTCTTTTCTCTTAAAACCATGTAACTCTACGTTGTAGATGATATTTCAGTTTGCCACTAGATGTTTGTGGGATTTAAAAGCCAATTGTCAACAAAACAAAACAAAAACAAACCAATTGTTTGTTTCCTTCACAAGATTATAAAATTCATGCAAGTAGATACTGAGCTTATTTCCTTTCCATTTGACTCCAACCCCCTTGCAAACTCTGTGGCTAAAGGTGGATGATTATACATGTAGATAGAATGGTTGAAGTCCAGTAGGGTTATGGGAAGTCTAAAAGTGGAAACTCCGTGCACACCTTGGGCTTTGAGATGGTGCAAGAGGATGGGGAGGAGATGCCTAGATAGTGCCTGATTTGGGAGTTTTTAGGTTTTAGAAAAGGCATGGTTGAGAAGATTTGCAAAGTTAGGAGGCTGCATGTGAAGTTAAACATAGACTTTGGAGTCCGAAAGCCTGAGTTCAAATTCAGCTGAACCAGGTGCTGGTAAGCCTCAGGTACTTTTCTTTCTTTAAGATTTGGTTTCTTCATCTCTGAAATAGATACACTGATGACTTGCTTTGTGAGTTATGACAAGACCATATTTTCCAAGTTTCAATCATTTGCATCCTCTATTTATGATTTTTGGATATCTGTGTTTTACTAGTATTCATTATTATTTTTTCCTTAATTTTGCTTTCTCTTCCGTCTTTAGGAAAAAACAAAAACAAAAACAAAAACAAAACAGTTCTCCGGAATTCGAATATCTATAAAATCATGGTTTTGTTCTTCTAGCCGTAGTTTTTCTGGTATGTTATTAAATTTACACTTAGCCATTTGAAATGTTCATAATATATCTGCAAACCACCCGTAATTATCTTTTGTGCCAACAACAATATAGAACAGGGACACTACTAGAACAGGGAGGTTAGGGAAGTAGGGAATGCAGAGAAGACTCCTAATTCTAATCTCTCTACACTCCCAGAGTCAAGTCTTTTATGAGGTTTTGTCCTCCTCCAAGCATAGGCCAAAGATGAAATAGAGACAAGTAAACAGATGTTGACCACTTTACTTAAATAGAATTTTCAAAGAAAATAGCCTATATTACTTACAATCTTTTAAAGGAAGGGTCTGTTCATCATGCTCTATTTCACATTTAGTCATGATCTGGCTTTTCCAGCTTGGTCATTAATTGCGACTGCTGTCACCACTGCTAGCTAACTGGTACCAAAGAATTAAGGGCATGATCTACATCATAAACATTAGATAGGTTATTAGTTTTGCCAGTAATTAAAATGGAGAAAGTTAAGCTGAGAGAGATTTATATGACTTGTGCTGATTTATTACTTTTGGGATGGCTGTCAACAAACTTAATGCTGTCTTAGGTTTCTTTTCTTTGGCCTCAAGCCACGGTATTTAAAATGCCTGGGAAAATGAGTGCTGTTGTCACATGCTTTTTGGAAATTTGGGGTTAAATATGATACACACGTGACTTTAATTCAGGACTTTTCAGAGATATTGATATGTTAACTTGCATTCACCCATCTATGGAGTCACCCTTGCAGAGCTTCTTTTCGGTTGAGTGATTTGTAAAATATACTTGGTGTGGGGGGGATGCTGACCTAATGACTTCTTTTTTGCATTATCTAATCATCAACTATGTTATTCTAATAGCATAACTCTCCCACAAGAATATATGGAAAATTGGCGTGCTTTGGGTGCTTGGCCAAATTGTTGAAAACCCAGCAGTGGCAGATTGGCTGTTGTGAAAGTAATATTCAGACAAGACCAGGAGAGTTTTCAAGAATGACATTGTAGCACATCGTTTAGAAATGTGAACGGTCTTTGTTCAAGATTTCCAACATGTCTGATCCCATCCTCTAGGGAGTTGAGGTTGGAGGATGGAGAATTAAAGTCACACCGGAAACCTTGCTAAAAGTTTATGATCCAAAATGTAAAAGAAGATTTTATATAAGACTAGGATTTAAGACAGCTGGTCAGGACCACCTAACAATGCAACAGCTGTGCAGGCTTGTGCCTTATACACAGTGGCACTTTTCTAAAATGGTGAATTGGGCCCCCAACCCAAGAGTTCTAGCCCTAGACTGTAGTCCATCTGGACTCTGGAGGAAGGCATGCCTTTGTAATTCATCTGTCCCCAAAGAAACTCCTTTTCATAATTTTCACAAAGCCACAGTATGAGCTACCAGTAGATGTGGAATCAAGAGTTGAAATCTTGAGGGTAAATAGTTTGAGATCAGACATAGTGGCTAGAATATCATTCATAATATTCAACATGTTTTTGCGTGTTTTTTGACACCCGTGAGTTTAATTTACTAGAAGAGGAGTGGTCTGCAATAGCGTTTAGCACCAATTGAATATACCACATAATGTTGGGAACTATTAATGTTCTGGATGTCTTTTCAGAAACAAAACTCTCTCAAAGTAGCATGGTGGATGTTATAAATTTATAGCAATGCCTGAAAGTTTATAATGGAAGCTTGCTTGGTTTTGATACTATTTCTGGTCATTTAAATACTTGAATGTAGATAACATAAGTCCTCCAAATTGATTTATGTTAATTAGGATACATTTTCAAGTCTTGTATTACACCAGTGCTTTTGGACAACTGTATTAATTTGAGAGGTTTGGGGGTGTTTTCTGATGCGTTCTTTTTTTTAAGTACGTGTCACCTATACATCGAACGATACGAGATTGCAAATATTTAGCCATATTTTACCTAAAAAATGGGTATTTCACATGTTTGATCTAATGGAAATCATTTGGGGGGACGATGTGTGATATTTCTGTTTTCAGTTATCACCATCCACCTGAAAAAATGCCAACACTACATTACCTTGGAAGGACAAAAATATGTCATTAGTGTAAATGAACCGTGCAACGTCTATCTCTGAGAATGTCCTCTTGATATATACATACACAACCTTTTTTTTAAGTTTTTATTCTAATTCTAGTTAGTTAACATACAGTGTTATTAGTTTTAGGTATATAATACAGTTTTTGACAATATATATTCCCAACTTTGAAAGAATTAACAATATGAGCAGTCAGTGTTTTGATTCATTTTTTTTTCAAGATTTTATTTTTAAGTAATTTCTACACCCAACATGGGGCTTGAGCGTACAACCCTGAGATCAAGAGTCACGTGCTCTACCAACTGAGCCAGCCAGGCACCCCTTGAGTCACTGTTAAACATAGATTCTGATCACTTTTAGAATAATACATATTTACGCAGATAGGAAATTCTGAAGTTTGTATCTTACGAAGCAATACAACTATCTGTATACTCACATTTTTCGGCTTCATTTCACAGAATATGTTTTGGGGGTATAATTTAGACCCACATTTCTGCTCATAATGGCTCTGTGAAGGATAAGGTGCATTTATTTTCTGCCTCCTTCTTCTTGTTCCCAAATTATTAGTCAGAAAGATAATTATAAGGTGAAAATGAACAATCTAATCCTTGTCCCTGAATCCCCCCTTTCTTTTTTTCTCTTTGCATTATTCATGTTTCTCAGATGAGTTCGGTCAACACAGAACAAATACTAATGCAAGCTATGTCATTTGCTGTATCCACCACCTATTTCCCGCAGGAGTTTCTCTTTAGTGGGCACATTTCCTCTACCCCATAATGAGGGAATATTGGAGCTTAGAGGTAACAGCCTTTAAATTTCATATGCCCTCTCTGCATTATGTCTAACCTGAGCAGAGTAAAATAAATGGGTGTCAACAGGAAAAAGAAGGTCAAGCTTATAGAACTCTGACAACTCAGAAGAGAGAAAATGTACTATTGTTCTTTTGAGAGTAATACTCTTTCTTTCCTATTGAGTTCATGTCATCTTAATCTTCAAAGCTCTCTGCTTTCCTGAGATGGAGTAAGGTGGAAGATCTGGAGCATGTTAAATCTCTGGTAGATGAATGATATAGTTCTGATTGTTTATTTATTTAATGCAGAACACCTCACTTATCTCTGGATTCCAGGAAGAGAGAACTATTCTCTAAAATCTCTGATCACATTGACTTGTGTTTTGGCTCTTTTATTTATTTATTTTTTAAATAGAAGGGAGTTATTTTAAATGTGCAATTGTGATAGAGAATAAAGGCATTAGGCCAGAAGCAGTAAAAAAAAAAAAAAAAAAAAAAAAAATGGTGTGTGTTCTCCAATCCCTATCGGGCTTTCTATGCCACTTCTGAGAAATCTCTCAGTAACTTAGGTAGGAAGTAGTGGGAAAAACTCATAGACTTGGAATTCAAGAGCAATGTCAGCTATAGTTTTGGTTCTGCCATTAGGGAAGATACTTTAGAGGTTCATATAGAATGATGAAGGTAATGATGAAGGAATGATGATGTCAATATATATTGACAGTTATCAAGTGGATGACAGATGCCATAACCAAATGACCTTACAATCCAGTAAACTACTTTTATGTCTTTGTTTTCTCCTGGCTTACTTTTCCTCATCTGTAAACAATTGGAACCAGTGGTTCAAAAACATATCTGTGCAATAGAACCTTTGCTTTAATTGCACATAAAATCTTATGTAATCTTACTTGTATGAAAAATACTAAAATTTTAATTCAGAGGGGCCCTCTCAGAAACAAGGATAGCAGACCTGGATTCTTATTGTTCACCACCCGTGCTTTCTATTCTAAGACACTAGCTGCCTGAGGCTCCTTCAGGCTGCACATTTTAAAGGCCACTTTTATCAAAATCTTGATGTGGCCCCTTGGATTTTCACAAGCCTGTTAGCTCATTTGTAAAATTAGAAAATCTATACTTCCTATATGTAGTACCTTTGTAGTAATCCATTGATATGGATTGATTTCATCCATGAAGAAATAACTATGAAGTAATCTAAGTACTTGGAAATTTTGTATTTTAAAAAAAGTTTAGACCCTTGAAATTTGAAAACTGAACATTTATAGCCTTTCCTATTTTTAAGGCACATATTCAAGTGGTATTTGTATGGTAGGGATTCAGGAATGTCAGAGATCCAGTATGGTACCCAGTTACTACCCTGCTCTAGCTTTTGAAAACTACAGCTTTAAAATTCTCCTCAGATGACCATCTTTATTAAACAAGCAAGCATTATTCCATAAGTAAACTGGAAATGGGACATTAAGGTAGGGAGAAATAGAGTTTAACAAATCTATTAATTATGCGTAACTGAATAACAATGACCCTCTGCTGTAACTCAGGCCTTTTGGTCCATTTCCTCAGATAGGCCCTGTGGTGCCTTGTGTATGACCCTAATATGTGGTAGATAAGGTGTAAATGATCCTTCCTTGCAGATCTATATGGCATCCTTTCCATTAATTATGGACATGTGTACTTTTCAAAGCAATATCAGACTTTTTTAGTCTTCCCTCATGTGACAATTTTGAACATGAGGACAGCATCATCTGCATTTTAGATATTTGCACACATCATGATGTTAAGGTCTGGCATTAGTTATAAACTCAGTATTTTACATTTGGGAGCAGATGATAAAGAATTCAGCGTGACAATTTTTGACCATTATCCCATAATGCCCTTTCTCAGATTCTTTAGCCTGGTTGCCTATGGTGTACTTTAGTTGCCAATCAGTAGAACATGAAAAAGATTGCCGAATTCAGCCAACTTTAGGATGCTATGTTAAAGTTAAATAGGATTGTTTACTGTAGGACTTTTTAGAGCATCTTAAAATTACAGTGTAAAATTCTAAGAGTATATTTTGCAGTATTTTTGCAAACTTTGACTACAGAATACTGGTTTTCTTCTAGGATATCTTATGCAATTACTATTTTGAAAAAACATACTTGCAATATACTGGCTTAATCATTGTCATGGAGGATTTGTTTTAGGACATCATAATTTCTTAATTCACCCTGATCTAATTTCATGGAAGTAGAAACAGAAGGTGGAATAAGGCAGAGGTCTGTTTTGTGATTTTTTTTTTTTTTTTCTGCTGGAGGAATGAAAGTAGGAGCAATCATCCTAGCAGGAATTCACAGGGAGAAACTTCTTTTCGTGTTTAATCATTGTTTCTCTGGGGGGAAAAACCTCTCTGTGCAGGGTTTCTGACTGCAAGTGGAGAATGACTAGAATGGCTTTGATTTTGCATTGGAAGGGTGAGCACTCTGTGTTTTGAGGAACACCAACTTCTACATCACATCAAATATTAATGACTAACTGCAGTTCCTCTCTCTAATGTGCTTTGTTTTTGGTGTTCAGTCAAGCTAGGAAGATGAAAATCCCCTCGGGGCCTGATATAGAATATAATTTGCTCTGCAATTTTGGTGGTAAACATGGTAATAAATTAGAGGGTGTAATGAATATGCATGCAAGGACCTAGAATCTTCCTCTTACCCTTTGTGTTCCTCAGAGAATTTGTAGGGGTGACAAACACTATGGACTATGGCCATCCGAGTGACTTTAAGCTTGCTCACATCTCTTCATTAAATATTTTCATGTACATGTTTATTTATTTATTTTTATTTTTTTATTTTTTGAAGATGTTATTTATTTGACAGAGAGACACAGCGAGAGAGGGAATACAAGCAGAGGGAGCGGGAGAGGGAGAAGTAGGCTTCCCGCAGAGCAGGGACCCCGATGTGGGACTCGATCCCAGGACCCCAGGATCATGACCTAGGCCGAAGGCAGATGCTTAACAACTGAGCCACCCAGGCGCCCCGATGTACATGTTTATTTTAAATGGTTTATTTTACAAAAGACTTTTGTAAATACCTAGCCATTCTAGAATCTACCAGGCAACTCTTTTTATTTTTTAATCTGGAGTACAAAATCTTCTGTGACTCTGCTTTTATTGTTTCTGGTGCAGAGATCCTGAATGAGGTCAGAGAAATCTGCAGGGACCATATCATGTGGGACCTCCTAAGCCATGATAAAGAATTTAGACTTAAAACAATGGCAGTGGCAAGTCCATTGGTTCAAGAAGGGAAGTGGTCCTGATTTGATTCTTAAAGCATCATCCTATTTTCTGTATGGAAAATGGCCTGAGGGGAAGCAAAAGAGGAAACCAGAAGACCAGGAAAGAAGCAACTGCAGTAGCCCTGCCTAGAAATGATGGTAGTTTAGTTTGGACCCCACCCAACTGGGATCACCATAATAGCAAGGTTCTATTTTTTTAATTTCTGCATATCCAGCAACTAGAACAGACTAAACTAGAACAGAATAAATTAATTTCTTTTTAAAAAATACAGTAGAAGAGGCATACAGACAAATAATGATCTCCTGCCCCTGCTACCTATCTTCCTCCATCTTTACCTTCCTGAGTAAAAGAAAAGTTTGTGTCTCAGACTGTTGTAATAGTAATTAATAAAACAGCCAACTTGCTTCTTGGATTCCCAAGCTTTAGTGATAAAACAGAAGAGCAAGGACCTGGTACAGCTCTGGGGTCAGTCCTCTTTTCATGAAATCTGAGCACCTTTTATTATAATCTTTGCCATACTTTTGCCCAACATCTCTGTTTTTGTTGGAGAAATTCTATTTCTGGGTCAAGAGAAAGAGTCAAACCATCTGGGGTTAATAGTCAGTAGTGATTATTAGTTGGAGTTTCTGCCCAACTTTCAAAGAAACAGTGATTAGAAGCAGCAGTTAATTTTTATTTATTATTTTATTTATTTATTTATTTTATTTAATGTTTAAAGTATGTTTAATGTTTAAAGTATCCTTCCTCCCCACTCCACTTGTTCTTGATTTTTCAAATATATATTTTAATTTGCAATTGAACACATTTGAATAACCACTTATTCATATTGGATTAAATAGCCATTATTTACCGAGCAATTTTTTTTTAAGATTTTTTTAATTTATTTATTTGAGAGAGAGAATGAAAGAGAGAGAGCATGAGAGGGAGGAGGGTCAGAGGGAGAAGCAGACCCCCCGCTGAGCAGGGAGCCGGATGCAGAACTCGATCCAGGGACTCCAGGATCATGACCTGAGCCGAAGGCAGTCGCTTAACCAACTAAGCCACCCAGGCGCCCATTACCGAGCAATTTTTATTCAGTGTTGTTCAATATGGAAACCCAGAGATTTAAGATATGCTTCTAGCCTTTCACTGAGGGGATAAAAGTAAAATTCTGAAGACACTATTCATATTTGTATTACAGACTTCCTTGAATATAGCTGATGATCACTGTGCTTGTCTTGTGTGTTTGTTTCAATCAGAAAACATCAGTGAGCACTATAGAAGTTGAGGAGAAAGGAAACTCATTAATGAGAGCAGGGGTCAAGATAGAAAGTCTTTACAGAAAAGCTGAGGGCGAATTGGTCCTAAAATAATCACTGGGATCCGGAAAGGCTAAAAATATGTGGCTGTACTCTCCAGGCAGAGGAGAAATTTATGAGCTGAAGCTGGAGTTGGGGTGGTGGGGGATGAATACTGAGATTATCAAAGCTGGAACCAAAGGCATTTGTTGCACATGAGAAAAACAGGTTTGTTTGCTCATTTAATAGCTCTGGAAAGACAAGAATATCAATTAAATGTGCAGAAAATGCAGAAGTCACCTATGTGCTCTGACTAGTGGAAAGGTCTATATTTTCTTTCAATTAAATTTAAAGTAAGTTTCAATAAGATAATAAGACCTATTGTAGACCTGGTCAAGACTCTGGGATAGAAGAAGCCACCTGGGTTTTGTACCCATTTTAGATTATTAACCAATACCTTGAATAAGAGATGTCCTTTACAATGAATTTTAAAAGAATATAAGATAATTTAATAAGATTAAACCTGAATATAGTTCTCTAATTGGAGTGAAGTACAAATACCTCCAAACATAATATGCGATTGGTTGTTGAATAACAGTTGACTGTTATTTAAATTGGAGCTTCTTGGAACATAAAACATCAAAATCCATTGTAATACATGAAAAATAAATATATAATTTTATTAACATTTATTATATAAGTAAAAATAAAATAGTATTTAAGTTTCACTGAAAGTATTCCCTTTGGAAGAGTTTGTTTTCTTTTTTTGGGCTGAACCAGCAAAGCTTTTAAAACCTGAGACTAACATGTTCGTTTAAGACTTAATTTTCTGATTAACCTATCTACTGGAAGAAAGGGTATGTATGTGTTATTCATTACTGAAAGTATATTTTAATTGTATCCAAAATTAATCTCATTTTCCTTGAAATTTATATTATTTGACTATGTACATATGGCCCAGAAGATATTAGAAAAGTAAATTTTGCTGAAGGAGGAAAATTTTCAATTTTTTTTTTCTCTTTAATCATTCTTGATCTTCCATTCCAGTCAAAGAATCAGTTAATTACAACTCATTCCTCGGTTATTGAGTGACTTGATGCAGAGATGTTTGTAGTTGTTAGTCATATGCACGCATGTATTTGATTCATCAGTGTTGTCCTGGGTTGAATTGTGGTCCCCAAAAGATATACTCAAATTCTAACCTCTGGTATCTGTGAATGTGACCTCATTGGAACAAGGGTCTTTATGTATATAATTAAGCGAAAGATCTTGTGATGAGACCTTGTTGGATTAATTGGGTGGGTCCTAAATCCAAGATTCATACAAAGAGGAGAAGTACACAGAGAAAAAGTCCATGAGAAGACAGACACAGAGAACCACAAAAGGCAGGAAGAGACAAGGAAGGATTGCCTTACAGAGCCTTCAGAGTGACCCTCCTTGACACTTTGATTTGGACTTTGGCCTCCAGAACTGTGAGAGAATACATTTCTGTTGTTTGAAGTCACCAAATCTATGGTAATTTGCTATGACCACCTAGGAAACAAATACAGATGGGGAGAAGCTTCTTATTTATAACAGGCTATAAATAAGTTTGTGAGGCAATCTTTTAAGTGGGGGGTCATTTGTAATTAGTCCCAGGAAGAGATTAGAAAGACTTTCTGTAGGAAACGAAGGGCCTAAACTGAATGATTACTGGGGGAGAAGAGCTTTCAATATCTAAAAGTGGTTTATGTAGTGTCTCCACATGGCTAATGACCTAATAGCATTAGACCTCATCTGAACTAAAATAGGCTATGAAAATAACTGTATCAACCTGAAATAAAAAACTATTAGTATTTAAAGTAGTACTGTCATCCACGGAGTCCAGGGTCCATAGCAGTGGAGATAACTTCTAGGATTGATGCTAACTGCCATTATAATGGTGGTGGCAGAAGTGGTTATGGAGGCAGTTATAATGGGTATCATTCCTTGAGATTCAAGAGTAGTCATTAATCTTTTTTTTTAAAGATTTTATTTATTTATTTGAGAGAGAGAATGAGAGAGAGAGCACATGAGAGGGGGGAGGGTCAGAGGGAGAAGCAGACTCCCTGCTGAGCAAGGAGCCCGATATGGGACTCGATCCGGGGACTCCAGGATCATGACCTGAGCCGAAGGCAGTCGCTTAACCAACTGAGCCACCCAGGCGCCCAAGAGTAGTCATTAATCTTAACTCAGTTCTCTTCTCTGAAAAATTAGGGGAGGATACGAAGTTTCAAAGTTTCTCCTACTCAGAAGTGTCTTGGGGATGGAACTCTTTTGAGAAAACCAGGCATTGGTTTGTATGAAAAAGTTAGATGAAGATGATTTTTCAAATCCAAGATAATAAAAATAGAACACCCAATCAATTCTGAACTACATGTATACCTTAGAGATACTGGTTGGTTTCAGACCACTGTGATAAAGTGAGTATCACAAGAAAGTGAGTCAAATGAATGTTTCAGTTTCCTGGTGCAGAAAACTTCAACCCTTACCTACCTCGCTTTGTATACAGACATTCATGTTAAATGGGACATAGATCTCAACCTGAAAGTTAAAACCATATAGCTTCTAGAAGACAACACGGGAAATCATCTTTATAACCTTCAGAAAGCAAAGCTTTTGTAGTCAGGAGATGAAAAGCACAATAATAAGAGGAAAAATGATACATTTGTTTTATTAAAATTAAAATTTTCTGCTTATCAAAAGTCAGCATTAATAGGTGAATCACAGGTTGGAAGAAAATGTGTTCAATACACAATCTATAAAAGATTATATCCAAAACTTGTTTTTAAAATCTCATGCTTTAAAAAATCTTACTGAGATTTAAAATCTCAAATAATAAAAAACACAACCCAATTTTAGAAATAGGCAAAAAACTTCAATAAACATTTTATAAACGAAGCTATACAAATAGCCATGAAGCTCATAAAAATGTGTTCCACATCATTAGTCATTAGAAAAATACTAACTAAAAACACAATGAAATGTCATTCTATACTCACTAGACGAGGTAAAATAAAAAACACTGGCAATAACAAATTCTGGCAAGACTGTGAGAAACTTGTTAACAATGATAAATTTTAAGTGGAAATGAAAAATATACACCAATATTGATAACCCTTTGGCAATGTCTTATAAACATAATCATAATCATACATCTATTCTAGCAGTTCTCAAAGTGTGATCTGATGACCCTGAGTACATATTACATGATTTTATTATGTGAAGGCCAATATCATACAAAACTGAGTATGATATAGAAATCAGAGAGTGGTTGCCTCTGAGTTAGGGAAATTTTGATTTCCAAGGGGTAAGAGGGAACTTTCTGGCATTTATCTAAGATAAAAATGGCTATTGGAATAGGTGTGTATTATGGGCTTTTGTTGATTCTGCCTCTTCATAAGGCAGATAACTGAGAATTCATATTATTATTATTATTTTTTTTAAAGATTTTATTTATTTACTTGAGACAGAGAGAATGAGAGACAGAGAGCATGAGAGGGAGGAGGGTCAGAGGGAGAAGCAGACTCCCTGCCGAGCAGGGAGCCCGATGCGGGACTCGATCCCGGGACTTCAGGATCATGACCTGAGCCGAAGGCAGTCGCTTAACCAACTGAGCCACCCAGGTGCCCATATTATTTTTAACATGGGATACTTTTGGGGTGCCTGGGTGTCTCAGTCGTTAAGCGTCTGCCTTTGGCTCAGGTCATGATTCCAGTGTCCTGGGATCGAGCCCTGCATCGGGCTCCCCACTCTTGCTCCACTCGGGGAAGCGTGCTTCTCCCTCTCCCACTCCCCCTGCTTGTGTTCCATCTCTTGCTATGTCTCTCTCTGTCAAATAAATAAATAAAATCTGAAAAAAAAAAAAGACACTTTTAAGGAAAGTGCTTAATTAATGAAAATGCCATTAACTCAGGCTAATAGCAATGAAGGGAGGTATGATCCTTAACCTTAATGGACTTTACATTATTCTGGGGAAAGCTAATCATCATTATTAAATAACTACAATTAGGGGAAGAGTTAAGAAGAAAATGCCCAGGATCTGGGAGAGTGCAGAGCCTTACCCAGGGAACGGACATAGAAAAGGATGTACTTTTGTCCTTTTTAAATGAGTGTCTGATGGCCAGATATGATCCATGGTGTTTTTGGTAGCCTACCTCTCATTTTTGAGCTATTTTTCCTTATTCAGAAGCATTTACTGCATATTTTAAATTCTCTTCCACAGAGCTAGGTCATTCTAAGTTCACTAAAGAGAGCTGTCAATCTTTTTCTCTGGTATTTGTGCTAATTCTTGAGTAACACTTTCACACCTAGCCTACCTCCAATGCTCCTTGCAAGACAACACCAGCACTTTACATACTGGTAAAACTGCTTATTTTACCACCTTTAGGAATCTTTTTACTCTCTGCCTTGCTATTTCTTTCTTTTCCCTGAGAGCATGCCTTCTAAGACATCTACTGAAAACTAAGTGTTTAATGAAGAGAGAGACACAATCCCAACTTTAGAGTTGCTGGCTTTTATTTCTCCTGGAATCCTCAAACATAATGAGTACAAAAACCAAAGTTAGCAGGCAAAAATCTCAGAACTGAAAGAGTATAGATTCTATGCAATATTAGCCAGCATTTACTGAATGCATGCTACATATGAAATACTCTCCTTAAAAAATCTATAAATTGTCTTATTTCTTCCCCATAGCAGTACTATAAGCTATGTTTTTACTCTCATCTTTATTTTCTAAAGGGGGAAACAGACTTACAGACTTGAAGTTACTTTTTTTAGGCTAATTACTAATGAGTAATAACTGTCACAGAAAGATTTGGTCCTGGGACTCTGAATTTGTTTGGATAAAGGCTCCAAAGACAAAAATGCAATAGCCCTTATCTAAATTAACTGTCTTTCTTACAAATCGATTAGTTCAATTAAGTTTAAACATAGTCCCTTAGCCAAGATTAGTGCTAAGTTGAAACTAGAGCCCAAATCCAACTTTTTAAGTCTTTATTTAATAATTCCAGTTAGTTAGCATACAGTGTCAGATTAGTTTCAGGTGTACAATATAGTGATTCAGCACTTCCATACAACACCTCTTGGTCATCACAAGTGCCCGCCTTAATCCTCATCACTTGTATAACCCATCTCCCCACCCCCTCCCCTCTGGCAACTCACATTGTTCTCTATAATTAAGAGTCTGTTTCTCTGGAAAACAGTATGGAGGTTTCTCAAATAGTTAAAAATAGAACTACTGTCTGATCCAGCAATTGCACCATTAGCTGTTTACCAAAAATGCTAATTGAAAGGGATACATTCACCCTGTTGTTTATTGCATTATTTACACAGTAGCCAAATTGTGGAGACAGCCCAAGTGTCCATTGACTAATGAATGGATAAAAAAGAGGTGGTGTACACACATACACACATGTATACACACAGGAATATTACTCAAGTCATCAAAAAGAATGAAATCTTGTCATTTGGAATTACATGGATGGAGCTAGAGAGTATTCTGCTAAGAGAAGTGAGTCAGAAAGACAAATACCATAGGATTTCACTTGTATATGGAATCTAAGAAAAAATAAACAAGCAAAGGGAAAAAGAGAGAGGCAAACCAAGAAACAGATTCTTAATTATAGAGAACAAATCTGACTTTCTATTGAGATCTTCTCAGTTGTGATTAAGGGCTTGGAGATTCAAAGTAGGTCTTACGCCTCATATTTTCTTGTGGATAATTTTCCCAACTTGTTTAAGATGCTACAAAAAGGACAACTGACTATCTAGGATTTAGTTTGTAAATTCCTCTACTCTCATGATTTAATGAAGAATAGGGCTATTTCTTTATGTAGAATCTTTACAAAAGCAAAAATTTATAAAAATAAGAACTCTCTTTTGCCTCTAACATCTTATCCATGTAGGGCTTGGAAAACCAGTCAATCCTTTTGTCCTCAGTGTTCCCTTTCTGTAAAAAAGATGAGCATAAAGACTACTACATGGAATTATTATGAGGATAGCGTAAAATAATGTAGCCCATGAAAGTGCTTAGTTACATTTAAGTTACCTTTGCTTTTTGAACTTCTTCCTACTATTTAATAAATATGTAGGGGATATTTCCTAAAGTTCTGGAGTCTTTCATTTATATATTTAGTTTTCCATCAGGACTTTTTTTATCCTCAGCTTCAGTCTTTTGCTCAGCTAAAAGCCATTTGCTTGAACTTCACTGGGACTAGAGACCAGCTGGTTACCTTTTTGGAAATATTACTCAATAAATAGGAAATGGCCTGCATTGTGAGATGTCCTCTGATGCTGTCTGTAAAATTCTGAGTTACATATTTTGCACTTAGAGTTTCTGTAGGGAAGAGAGCCGAGCATACTCTGGTAAAAGCACTTAAACAGCCATCACTCCAGGTACAAAGTACACTTGTGTAGCTCAAACTGTTAGAAACATGTGTTGTTTAAAAAATAACTTGCTTATGATGCCTTTATTTGCTACAGTGGAAGGGTAGAGAGAGTGCTTTAAACAGGAGTTTGGGTCATGGTAGCGTTTTATGATATCCATCCCTAAGCTCTTTGATGTTGAACTAGGCAAGAGGAACTGATGAAAGAATTCTTGTTAGATAGGGGGACACTGCTTTTACCTGTCTAGTTTCTAGCTTCTGAAGGATTCTTGCATTTCACTGGGCCTCTTTCCTGGTAAAGTCCGTCATAGACCATACTTAAGAGTTTTAGGAGATGGGCGTCTTTGGGGATATTGTTTATAATGTACGGTACCTATCCTAAAGGGAAGGAATTTATTAAATCATGACTTGTGCTTTCTTGTGAATTATTTTAATCTCATGATTTATTCAAGGATATGGCCATTTCTTTATGTAGAATCCTTTTAAAAGTAAAGATTTGTAGAAGCTCAGTTAGGAATTTGTGTTCTGCCTCTAATATTTTATCTGTATAGGATTGAGCAAGATCAATGAAGTGGAGAGCAATGAAGTGATTTCTATTCATTTCCTTTGATAACTTTGTGAATCAAATATTTATATACGGTAGATACCTTTGCCTTTTTAAAACATGATGCCTCACTTTAAATATGCCAGTCTATCAGAATTTTGATACTAGCCACAGTTGATTCAACATTTGCTACGTGTCACATACTCCTTTGTTTTATTTGTATATTATTTGGCTTTGTTCTAGTGACAAGCTTTGGAGGTGGTATTGCTGTTCCAATTTTACAGATGAAGAATCTGTCTGAGTCGTCTAATGTTAAACAGTGTGTCTGAGGTTGTTAGCTAGATTTTAGTAGAGTTGGAAATTAAATCCAGAACTGACTTACTACACAAACTTTGTTTTCCTATTTTGTATTCAGAGTGCTCAGTACAATTCTAAGTGCTTAGATGGCAATCAATTAAGTTTTATTGCCTTTAAGATTTAATTTTGTGTGAGATTTGCTTCTGATATCTTCATTTTTCCTTTCAACACTGCATATATTCAGTCTTTTTGTGTCTTAGTTTCTTTTGTCCATTCTGTACCTCTGCACTTTTATATATAATGTGGCTATTGCATTGAATTATTTTAAAGATCACACTAAATGATGTTTGTTGAAGGCCTCGCATGGGACTCAACACAAAGACTATGTTCAATACATGCTAGAAAACCTTTTCTTTCTCTCTGGTTTGGGGCTAAGACCCTCTTGGACAGCCTCACAGCCTGAAAACCTGGACCAGCCATGGCAAGGCCACAAGGGAAAGGAGACATGAGATTGGATGCTTGAAGTAATTCCTGTCTTCCTTACAGAAATAGGACCTTCATATTTCTTTCCACTACTAATGGTCTCCTTTTTATAATCTTCTGGTATCTGTGAATTAGAAAGAGTGGATGAAAACTGAAGGACAGAGGACCAGTGCAGAAATTCCTAAATGATGTCAAACACTCATGCTTGCTTGTTGACTCTTTGGCAAAAATAACTTGTTTCTTTCTACTGTATTTAGCATTTTGGCAGTAGCTCCTGGCCCCTAGTACATTTTTCTCTATGAATGTCCTTGAGGAGACTGAGTTTGGAGGAAAGATTTTAAATACACACTTACTTGAAACAATTTATGTGTCCTTAAACCCTGGGTAAGAAAATATCTTTTATTTTGGTAAGTTGAGACGTATTTAGATTATACTACAGCACTTTATTAAAAAGAACAAAAATCTATAATTCACAGTGAATCATCTTTTAGAGTAAACCTTTTAAAAACTTTTAATTTCCCTCTTTTCTATTAATTCTGAGTTTTATGCTTTGGATTTGGTTCAGGAAAGGCTACAACATCTAAGCTCTTCATACAATCATGTTTGCATGAGGCACAAAGGACTAAGTGACAAAGTCTCGTGGGATTGCCAGATAGGAAAATATGGCCACCCAGATATAAGCAATAGACTAAATTCACTCCATAACTAAATGGATCTAAATTTCTTCTTGGTATGCCTGGCCATTCATTTCTATTGGTAGAATATCAATGAGCTAGATATCATGCAGAATTACAAATATGAATGCCATGCTCCTTCTTCTCTAGGACTTGTGATTTAGTGAATGAGATATACTTGTGCAACATTAAAAAAAAATATACAATACCAACAAGAAGTTTGGAGAAGAGAAAAAAGGTCAATGGAAGAACAGGGGAGAGAGATTATAATGCATCTCAGGGAAGCTTCAGTCCCTTATATATTCCTTCATTTCCTAAAAATCAAGAACTTACTGATGGCCTGTTATGAATCAAAGACTATTGTAAGCACAGATTCTGGGAATAAAGTGGGGATGCACAATAGGTACCTAATATGCGCTTGTTGAATACACGAGTGAATGAATAAATACAGAATCTCTGTCCTTATGAATCTTGCATCTATGGAGAAATCACACAGTAAAGAAGAACCCATACAACAATATCAGACAGAGGCAAGTGTTGTGAAGAAAAATAAAACTCAGTAAGAAATTAGAGACTAAAGATGGGGGTGGGGAGCATTTTGACATCTCAACACGGTTTCATGGAGTCTTAAGCCTTCAACCTGAACTTGAAAATTAGATAAAATTTGGTCAGGTCAAAAGGAAGGTTGAATTTCTCTCTTGTATAACCCTCTGCACTTTTAGTGCTCTGGGATTTTTAATTTACTGGTCTGCCTTTACCAATGACAGAGAATCCATTAGAATAGAGACCACGTTTGATTTATCTTAATACTCCAAGTGCTATGTTTAATATGTATTAGGTTCTGATAAACGTTTATGGAATCAAACAGTTCACACATAGGCAATGGGATAAAATAAACAGAGATACTGATGAGGTTGAGGGTGCATTTGGGGATTTTTAATAGATAAATATGCCTGGATTGTGGGTGTTTGGAGGGGACACTGGATGCTTGATTACAGTATCCATGATTGGGTAGGTTGTAGCCAGAGAGAAGGCTGATGGCCTGATAGGCTGGAGGGTTTGGATTTGAGAAGTAAGGCATTGGGTGAGATCCTTAGAGGAAGAAACTCAGTTTTATCATTGTATTTGACGAGTATCAGAGCATCTAATGCCTGTTAGGTATGGAGAAGTGCTGATTCAGTGTCACCAATTTTATAGGATTTGCCCATTTGAAGAGGGGCAGAGAGGAAAGGAGAAGGAAAATCTAAAATGGCCCCAATTTTCTATCTGGACCAACTGTGAAAATGATAAGGCATTAACTGGGATAGAGAACACCAGTGGAGGCCAAGGATTGTCAGGGAAGCTGTTACAAAAGCTCCCTAACATTAGGAGTTTAAAATTTTAAACCTCTATGCAAAGCCAGCAAACTAAACATTTGTGAGCACGGAGGCAGTCAGGCTGTGCTATTATAATGGATAAAGCACTAGGAGTTTGGAGAACTAGAGTGGATTCCTAGAGGCTCCCTTTAAATTCTTATCTCACCTCCTCTATATGGTAACCTCTTACTTAGTCCCACCTCTAGGCTCTATGTCTTTACTTAATAAATGATTTGCTAATAAAACCTGAAAGGAGAAGATTTCCAAAGAGGGGGAAGAAGGTGATAGGGCATCAAATATGAAGTGTTCTAGAAAACAACTCTCTGAGAAAATTATGAAACATAGAAGTAGGAGGGGGTATCTAACTAATTAACTTTTTTCCAGAAGTATTTTCTCTCTTGCTTATTGTCATAGATTGACAAAAGAAACCAACGTGCTTAATTAGCATTTGCAACCAACTGCATGATGTCAACCAAATAAAATCAGATTAATGTTGATCTGTAAAAACAAATTAGGCTGCAGAATACAACATGTTAATAGCTGCCTTTTATTTCTATGAGGAGTAGTTTTGTCTGCAAAAGTGTTGTCAAATTAAAGGCCTTTTAGCTCACTTGCTTGAATGCCAGTAACAGAAAAGGTAAAGCTGTTAAAAACAGCCAGCTAATACACAGACATTTAGCTTTTTTAATATTTCCACACTTATGAGTTTTAGTTGGAATATCTATTATTGCTGGTCATGTATTCCATAAATTTCATAAATGGGTGCCCAGTATTGAAACTTGAGCCAGATGAAATTTACCTGAATAATAATTCTTAGGACATGCAAACATGTAAAGCAGCATGCCCATGTCATTCTTAAAACTTTATTATTGATCTTTTAATGATTTTATTGATATTCTAATTCATTCTAGAATAAACCAATAGAAGACTGAGCATTCTATATGTTTGAGGGAGGAAAAGATGTAGGCCCCTTCAGTATTTTGCTCAAAAATTTATTTTGATCAATACTTTAAAAATCAGTAGAAGTCTTGCCATGCCTGGAGTCATCAATTATAAAGTATTTAGGGAATATATTTTTCTTTTAATAGGAAGAACCATTCTCCTTTGCTTAGCTTGGCCTTTTCTTATTAAAATGGTATATCTTAATTTACAAGTGCATAGTAATAGTTTGTACTTTTAAATATGATTTCCACTTCAGAAACAGATGTCTACATTGTTTTATTGAAAAACCTGTTTACCTTTGTTTTTCTTTCTTCTGAATCCAGAAACTTTTATAAGAGAAACCTTTGCTTTGCTGAAATCAAATATAGTTCCATAGATTGTCCCGTGGAAACAACAATGTGATTCTCAGGGCTCAAACTAAAGTTCATTTTCCCTTCTTTCCTTCCATGGGCATGGTGCTGCGGGTCCTACCATCACATACTATGCTCCCCTTCCCAACAAACCATCCCCCCACACCCAAATCTAGTTACTTTAGAAGTAAGAAATGAGAAAACCCATTTTCTCCATTTTATTTCTGCTTTATGTTTGAGCAAAAGGAAGGAGAATCTGAGAGTCCCATTATCTGGGATTGATCCAGAAAATGGAATAAACTTTAAGATTACTTTTCGTCACATTTATTATGACACACTGACATCTTAATTTATGTCTAGAGTAGGGCAGTCTAAGACTAGTATTCTACATAATCCGTTGCTCAGGTGTGTGATTGTGCCAGTGTATCAACAGCCCCCCTGGCCCTTTGGTGGGGGTTGATTGGTTCATCTAACAGTGTAGAGGCTAAGACCAAGACTCAAGCATGTTTCATAGCCACCTTGATTTATGTCCTGCAGTGCATAGGCAATACTGTGAGGCACATAGGGAGAATTTACTTTGAGTCATTCAACTGCTAAGAAGAAGAGTTGAGATTTCTATTCATTCTGCCTTACATATTAGAAGAATCAAGATTTCATCTCTTACTGGCTTACAAAATATTTCGAGGGTCATTGCTAACTATGCAGCAATGGGTAAACCCCAAATTGCTAAAAGCACTTTGGATTGAAGAACAAACTCATCCATCGTGGAAGAATTGACAGAGCTTAAAATTATTATTTTTAAAAGAAAGGCTAATTTTATTCCTTGTGGGGTAAAACAACCAATGGAACAAGATTTCTTAATAGAGTTTTGCTAGAAGTGTCATATCTTTTTATACTGGAAAATATCATAAGCAAAAAAAGTTCAATGTATTGTAGTCTGAAACATAAAAACACTCCAAGCCATAGTAGAGATGAAGCTCTCAGGAATTTATATGCTTATGGTAATTTCCCTTTCTGCAGAATGTATTGGTTTGGTCAGCTGATATCATATATTTAGAGAATTAAGCAAAGGTAAGCAGTCTAGTGATTTGAGAGAATAACTTGTACGTTGCATATTTGGCTTTTGTCATTGCTGGCAGCTGGCCAATTATAGAGCAAGTTATTTCCAAAAAGAACCCCATGATGCTAAAGCACTATATTATTTAAGTTTGCAGTGCTGGGAAGGAATGGTCTCATAACCAAAGTACTTTGTTCAGAACCTGAGTCTAAAATGGATGAAATCCAATTTTTTCAGATTTTTGTTTATTTTTATTTTCTCCCCCCTCAGCTCAGGATTTGAAGATAATAATTTTCAATAGACCTAGGTTGCATCTTGAGCTTATTTCTTTAGCCAGTGCAGTGCCAAGCTCCTGACTACAATCCCAGCAGACTTTATCCAAGGAGGAATAATGCTGCTGTTAGGAAGGAGAATGGATGTTGGCTAGCCAAGTTCAGAAATATTTCTTGTAATTTGCCAAAGAGAACACTAAACATATAAAATACATCCATGCATGCTTTACTTTCTGCCAAGAACAGGCTTTTGGTAAGTTCAGGGAGAGAAAAAAAAATATAGTAATGTCATTTTAAGCAGAAAGATTAGCATGAGCAAAAAAAAAAAAAAAAAATCTGCGTTTGAGCAGAAACTCAGGGTGTTTATAGAGGAATAGAAGGGATGAGAGAAGTAAATAGGGACTAAGTGTTGTTGGTCTCTGATTCCATCTTACGTCAACTTTAGGTAAATTGTTTTCAACCAAAGTAGACTCAACAATTCTATTTTTATAAAATATTTTGCAGCACTCTTTAATAATTTGAAGTTAAAATTCATAAATAATTTATTGACACAGATAATTAAAATGAAAAATCAAAACTGTGCTCTTAATGATAATGAAAAAGGAGAATAATTTATCATAAAATACATATATTTTAGTAAATAGATCCTTCCGCACAATTACAGAGAGCATTTAATAGTCAAATGCTCTCACCTGTACTCAAGAATGCCACAGCTACAAATGTAAACTGATACAGCTGTGTTGCATTGGTGTGTCCATCACTATGACCTACAGGGCTGTATTGATGTAGTTTCCAAAGTGGAGAAGTGTTCTGTTTAGTTCCAAAGTTCCATTTTCTCTCCATTTCCATCAGGTAGTAGTCTTGAATTCAATGTGGGTTTTTTGTAAAATGAAATGAAGGTCCAGTATTAAGATAATAATGTATACATACGTGTGTGTGTGTGTATTAATCTACTCAGTGTCCAGTGGGGTTTCTGAAGTTGTGCAGGACTGGCACAATTCCTCCTCCTGTGGAACTGTCCATGCATTGCAAGATTTGTCAGCTCTGCACATTATATGTCCTCATAGTTTCTCATCACTATAATGGCGAAACAGCCCTACATTTCCAAACTCATGCTGATGGGTGGGATTGTACACTCTTAGAACTTTGAAGTGGACATAGTGAGGGAATGGGCATAACTAAGTAGCCTTTATTATTAATGTCAATTTGGAAAAGAGATTGCAAGGAATGAGGAATCAGGGAGATTGGAACCAGGGCAGTAAAAGTAAATATAAAGAAAAAGAGATATATTTGAAAAACTTTACAACCTGGGGACTGATTGGAAGGGAGAGATAAGGAAAAAGAAGAGTTGTAGATGTTTGGGTCATGGTTCTATTTTGCTATGGGGTGACTGGGTAAAGTTAACCCAAACTGGTACCATGGAAGGCATATACTGCAAGAAGAATCATAAGCTTAGTTCTTCTTGACCTATGACATTTGATGTGTATCTGTGTTTCTGCATGGATATGTTGCTTAGGTATCTAGACATTTTGGTCTGGGGCTCAGGAGGAAGATTGTAGCTGAGAATATAGACTTGAGATTCTTCAGAGTTTGAACAGAATGGAAGGATATCCAGCTGTTAAGGGAGCCAGTTAGAGTGAATAGCATATAGAATGGAACATGCTAACTTGATAAATTATATCATAAGTTACCAGTCTATAGTCTTGAAGAAAGCACCCAGAAGTTTAGGCCAATGACATTTTTTTTTTAAAGGTTGTATTCATTTATTTGAGAGAGAGAGAGAGCACGAGAAGGGGGAGGGTCAGAGGGAAAAGCAGACTCCCTGCTGAGCAGGGAGCCCGATGTGGGACTCGATCCTCGGACTCTGGGATCATGACCTGAGTCAAATGCAGTCGCTTAACCAACTGACCCACCCAGGCACCCGGGGCCACTGACATTTAAACAAGAATGTAACATTTGTTTGCTTTGGTCATGCGTGAAACACCTGTTCTTCAGTTGAAGTTGAATAAGGTGAGGCCTGGTATTCAGAGTACATCCAGGCTTGGATGCAAACCTCTGCTCACATCTTATTTGCATAGTTTTATTTGGCTAAATCACCGGAATCTTATCAGGCTCAATGTTCCCATCTACAACATGAGGATAAAACTATCCAAAGCACAAGATAGTTCAGAAGATTAGAAGCAATAGTACTCATGAAATAAAGGCCTGTCTTGAGTATCAGAGGTACTCGAACATCTAACAACCAGGGAAAGGGGACTATCTGACAGAAACCTCTTACGTCATAACTGAGGCGTGCCTGTGGAAATCCTCAGATGGGAGAGCCTGCTGGTGGCTAGGAATTGCCCATCATCTGAAAGACTGTTGACATTGGTGCCATGGAGGGCTACGTGCAAGAGAGCCAACGTGCCATGCATAAGAAGAGAACTAGCTTAAGCCACCTGACCAAAAGGGATGGGAAAGACAAGCAGGACTCATAAAGAGCTGTTGTTGGCAGAGGGAATTGCTACATGGAGGCCTAGTATGGTGGCTTTACCTTGAGTATATCCTTAACCCTAACCCATTCTAGGTATACACACACATGCATGAACTAAGGAGAGGGAGAAAGGGCTCAAAGTAAAATTCAAAAGAGCTATTCTACAAATAAACAGTGAAGCCTAAAGAGCATTGCTTTGGGGCATATCTCAAAGAAGTAGTGGGAAGGGGAGATCTTCCCCAGAAGGCAGGGACCAAAGGGACTCCTGCTATTCTTACAAGGGAAGGAGCTGTCTCCCTATGCCTGTTTGTGAAGGGACAGGAAGGAAGGGAACTGAGGGACCCAGGTAGCCTGGGGAGAAGTCAAGACAAAATTCATGGCAGCAATGGTACCAGCAGGGAATCCGTTTTCTTCTAGTCACACAGGAGACACCCCTGGGGTCTTCCAGAAATGCACAGAGAACCACCTGAACCACCTGTCAGAAGGGGGGCATGAGACCCACAAGGGGTGACACATGAAAAATAAGACTTTATGCCACTAATACCCCTACTGAGTACACTTTTATAAACTTAAAGCATATAAACATTAGCTCAGGCCCTAATACATAGTATGTAATTTGAAGTATTAGAAACCAATTTATGATTAAAAATCCATTTTTTCCTGTATTCATTGATGAAAACCCAAATGATAAGGGATAAAACAAAAAAAAATCACATATTTTGATACTAACATATCAAAGAGAGATCGAAGGTAATGTTTTGTTATTTGTTTGAAGGACTATGGAAGTCCCACCAAGAAGCTTCTAGCTGCTCCTCCATGGTTCAGGCTACATATTCTGAGAGACCGTGGCATACCAACTACATTCTAATTGAAAAATCAAGGGAGATTAGCCCTAACTTTTCTTAATTAAAATACTAATTATAATTCCCGGACCATGAAGAAGGCAGGTAGGTCGCCTTTTCCCCAGAATATGTTAACATATAAAGAAAGAGAATGGGCTTTAATGAGGTCTACTGCATTTGACCCAATTAAATCCTCAGTCTCCTGTATCTCAGCCTTAACTTGGCCTCTGCAGCTCATAAATAGTTACTGGGATCTGCTCATTGACAAGACCACTGTAAGAAATGGGTTTCTTGCCCTCTCTGCGTATGATGATTGACAGCGTAATCTGCAAGGATGTTGTGGTGTCAGGAATGCCATGATATATATGAGATTTCTATATTGTCTACCAGCTTCTCTTAATTGTGATAGAGTGCCAGGAGTTGTAGTCCCTGACATGAAAACTGCAGGGTATCAGAATGCACTGCACCTCGAAAGGGTTAGTACTGGCTTGTGAAAGTTTTGTTACAGGTGCATACGTGTGTACACATGTGTCCTCGTGTGTTAGGTCACAATGTGAAGTCTGTATCTTGCTGTGTATTGTGGCCAAGAAAATTGAAAAACACTGCTACACCTTATCTACATTACTCATTCTTAAATTTTATGTGTCAAAAAGCTTTTAAAAAAATCTAAGTAAAATGGAACTGCTTCTGAGAAAAAAGAATCCTATACTCAGAATTTTGCATACAATCTCACTTAGGGTCTGGACCCCTCAATACACAACCAGAATGCAGGCTAACTCTACGTTTCTTTAATAGGTGTGTGTGCCCACATGCACGTGTGTATACACACACTCTAAAGACAAGAATTCTGTAAGTAGAATGTCATTTTAGGGGACAGTTGTTATTATTACCTGTATTTTATAGGAGAGTATATAAGGACTATACAATTCTAAGAACATGGCAGTTGATCAATAAATACTGCAAATTTTGAACTTACTTTAGACACAAAAAATCAGAATCCCTAAGCATCTTCTGGTGTCATTAGCTATTATCATGGCAAAAACTGTAATCTGGCCCAAGTGACATTCAGTTTTCAGTAAACAGGGAGAGAGTGTTTGTTCTGTAGAAAATCCATTCACAAAAGTAATTGAGTATGTTTTGTATAAGGCATAGTGTTTTGTTTTCCTCCATTTCTTTTGACTTTCCCCCTCACTTTTCTCCCATTATTTTATTTTTTAAGGATTTATTTATTTTACAGAAAGCCCACACACAAGCAGAGGGGAGAAGCAGAGGGAGAGAGAGTATTAAGCAGACTTTGTGCTGAGTGCAGAGCCCATCGCAGGGCTCGATCCCACAACACTGAGATCATGACCTGAGCTGAAACCCTGTCCGATGCTTAATTGACTGAGCCACTTCAGTTCCTCTCCCCATTATTTAAAAAAAATTTTTTTTTTTTAGATTTTATTTATTTGAGAGAGAGAGACAGAGATAGTAAGAGAGAGAACACAAGTGGGGAGGAGAGGGAGAAGCAGGCTCCCCACAGAGCAGGGAGCCCGATGCGGGACTCGATCCCAGGACCCTGGGATCATGACCTGAGCTGAACGCAGACGCTTAACCGACTGAGCCACCCAGGCGCCCTCCTCTCCCCATTATTTTACAACGGATTGTAAAACACTCTTCTTAGACAGACGTGATTTCTTTTGGGGTGTTTGGACATAGTATACATGATGTATTTCAAATTTGTAACCAGGCATGACACATCCTGGCTTTACTGACATAACATACTGTGTTAAGGTTTTTTTTTTTTTTTTTTTTTTTAAGATTTTTTTTATTTATTCATGAGAGAGAGAGAGAGAGAGAGAGAAGCAGAGGGAGAAGCAGGCTCCCCAGGAGCAGGGAGCCCGATGCGGGGCTCAATCCCAGGACTCCAGGATCATGACCTGAGCCGAAGGCAGTCGCTTAACCGTCTGAGCCACCCAGGCGCCCCTGTGTTAAGGTTTTTATATGAACTTTCCCTCAACATGAAGGTAAGAAATCACCATTAACAAAATTCCACCTGAGCTCCAAGAATGAATTTGGAAAGTCTTTCAAATTATGCACTATGCATGTGCTTTCAAATACAGAAATCAAACTTGTGAGTTAAATTCGTGATACAGGTGTAAAATTCCAAGATATTACTAAAATACCTTTCTAAGAAAAAAAAATACACAGCAAGATGAAGGGGAAATTTGAGAAAAGATGGGTTGATAGACATAAAAAGCTTACTCCCTTCTAAATGTATTCTTCAAACTTCATTTTTATTTTTCCCACATCCCTGACTATGCTGGTAAAATATCTGCTCACTGAGTCTCTTCATCCCATTGACATTTAGTTTTATGACAACTTTGGGTCTTGGAACAGAATACCAGTTCTTATTGTTTGGAGGACCTTTTAGAAGGCACTAATGTTTATTGAGTCTGTGGTGCTGTTGTAAGTGCTTTACAGATCGCATGTCATTTAAACCTTACAGAAATTCTCTAAAGTAATATTCTTCCGATACTCATGTCTTTAAGAATCTTTCTGTGATTTCAACTCACTTTTCTCCTAAAATAGTATTTCTAACATTAGCATGAAGACCTCTTTCCTGGGATGTTGAAATTTGAAAATGGGACTATGGGTGTCTGCATTTTAAACTCTCTAGGTAATTTGGTAAAGGTGGTCTACAGACCACAATTTAAGAAACTGTATTTTAATGTTAATGTATACTTTTCTTAAGTACTTTTTTTTTTTTTTTTTTAGAGTGGGAGAGAGAGACAGAGACAGAGAGAGAGAAGTGTGTGTGGGAGGGGCAGAGGGAGAGAGAGAGAGAATCTTAAGTAGGCTCAACACCCAGCAGGAAGCCCCAGGTGGGGCTCGATCTCAGGACTCTAAGGTGATGATCTGAGCTGAATCCAGAGTCAGACGCTTAACCCACTAAGCCACCCAGGCGCCCCCTTAAGTACTTTTGATATCTATCAAAATGAAGATGTGTTTGATTTGCTTTCTATGTTGTGGCTGGTTCAGAACTTTGCTTACAACGAAGTGGTCCCCCCCCCTTTTTTTTTTTTAAAGATTTTATTTATTTATTTGACAGAGAGAGAGGCACAGTGAGAGAGGGAACACAAGCAGGGAGAGTGGGAGAAGGAGAAGCAGGCTTCCCGCCAAGCAGGGAGCCCGATGCAGGGTTTGATCCCAGGACCCTGGGGCCATGACCTGAGCCGAAGGCAGATGCTTAACGACTGAGCCACCCAGGTGCCTCATGGTCCCCTTCTTTAAAATACAGTAGAATACTTTGAAATTCCCCTTTAAATATAAAGTAGCCTGCAGAACTTTTATTTCAATTCCCTCATTGGAAAGCCAAACATTCTTTTAAATATTTTCCTTGGCGTCATTCACCAGGTTCTAGTTAAGGCAATCCTCTCACATGAAAATCGTGCTTCAGTCATGGTAAGGAAGCAGAGTTATAAGGAAAGCTCATTGATCCTTTACAATTTTAGTTAGGTATATTGCTGGCAGGCAGCAAGGGGGATGGATGAGTAACGTTAAGCAAATCCATTTTCCTTTAAGTGGATATTGCAGTATGTTTCACAGTTGGAAGAGATGAACTGGCATTCCCATAAAGTGTGTTTTTCTCTTCATTTAATGTTGATCACAAAGTGAAATGGCATGTGCAGTGTGGCAGTATATGATGTCTTCATCTTATTCCCCGTTTCCCCATTACTTTATTATTTTGATCAGAAAACTTGGATAGATTTAGTTTATCCCATGATGTCCTCTCGGAAAAGGTTAGGGAGTAGCATAGCAGTCTGCAAGGCATTATTGTTTGTAATCTCTCTGCTGGTGGCTTAAGGGGAATATGGTGGCATGACTGTCTTCAACACTGACACAGTCTTAGGCTGTGCAGATATGAGGCTGGCATTCAGGTCACAGAGAGCAATGGATCAAAGAAAATAAGAGATAATGTAGGTATTTTTTTTTTAAAGATTTTATTCATTTATTTGACAGAGACACAGCCAAGAGAGGGAACACAAGCAGGGGGAGTGGGAGAGGGAGAAGCACGCTTCCCGCTGAGCAGGGAGCCCAATGTGGGGCTCGATCCCAGGACCCCGGGACCATGACCTGAGCCGAAGGCAGACGCCCAACCCATGGAGCCACCCAGGTGCCCCTATGTAGATATTTTTTAAGAGAAGAACATTTTACACATTCTGTCATCAAGAGTCATTAAGTGGTATTTTTATGGTGGCATAACCTGACTTTTATACTGATGATACTCTTTTTTTTTTTTTTTATTTCACTACTTTTCTTCTTTTTGTGTATTTAATAGGATTATACTTGTGTTCAGACTCTCTTTGAAGTCTGGCAGGGCCATATGACTTGCTTTGACTAATGCATTTAAACAAAAAAATAGGTGTATGTGAGTGTGTGTACACATAAGCACATTTGGGCTTGTGTATGTGTGTGTTCTTGCCACGGAGGAAGTTTTAAGTACCAGGGCAAGACTCTGCTGCATGTTTTTCTATCTTTCCCCTTGATGGTGGAAACAGATGTTCAGCTGGAAACTTTTCAGTCTCTTCACTGAGTGATGATGATGAGAATGCCTTCCAACTCACACTGGATATAGAACACAATTAAAATACATTTTGTATTAAATGAATGAGATTTGGCTGGGGGTGGGAACCTGACATATGATGACTGACACCCATGTATTCTTTAAAATCATTATAAAGATTAGCATTTTGGGTTGCATTTGACAGAACACATTTAAAGATATTTAAGAATTAACTAGACAACATTTAGATTAGTAAAGGTTTTGGAGCCTGTATCACACAGGGAACTACTGAAGTAACAAGGGATATTTAGACTGGAGAAAAGACCTAAGGGAGTCTTGATAAGTGATTTAAAATCTTAAAGACCCATCAGATTAAGAAAAAAAATCAGACATTAAAATGTATTTCAAATTTTTGCAGAGGATAGACCTAGACAAATGAGTAGTATTTCTAAAAAAAAAAAAAAAAAGAAATTTAAAGTAAGGGCGAATAATTTTTCTAGTAATTACAGATTGCCAAAATCACAATAAAGTCTCTTGTAATATCTTGAGCTTTTCATCAGAAGTGGAATTTAAGGAAATAACTGTATGACCATGATTCATAGAAACAGTTTAAAGTAAAGATGAGGTTTGTGGGCTCTAGAATGCCTGATTATAGTAAAGGTGGGTGATTGTGGGGAAAATACTTAACCTTTTTTTTTTTTAACACTTAATCTTTCTATGCTTAAATTTCCTCACATATAAAATAGCATTGGTGATAACAGGGGGTCTATCTTAGTTTCATTGTGGGGATTATGAGTGAAATCAAGTGAAATGCTGAAAACAGGGCCTGGCACCAGGTAAATCATTAAGACCTGTTCATTATTATTATTATGCTTCCAAGGGAATCTGTAGATTGTAGATTGGTTAAGATCATTGGATAAATTCAATGGATCATATAGTAGTTATAGAAACTAAAGTTTCTCATAGATCTATGATGTTGAGCCAACACTCAAAAAAAAAAAAAAAAAAAAAAAAAGTTGCCCTGTGCCTTAGAATTGTGTAAAACTGGAAGAATTATCTTCAAGAAAGTAGAATTCAGTTGTTTTTCATTCATTACTGTGGTAGGTAGAGTTCTGAAATGACTCCTCCACCCTAATTTTAGAGACCTTGATATGCGCTCTGCCCCTTCTTGTTACTCTACAATTGTTACTGTTGATTTACATGACAAATGGATCTTGCAGACTTCATTAAGGCTATTAATCAGTTGACCTTGAGGGAGGGAGATAATTAGGGTGGGCCTACGCTAATTACAGGAGCCCTGAAAACAAGGAGTTTTCTCTGGCTAATTGTGGAAGAGGAAGACAGAGTTTGAAGATGTGAGGAAGGTTTTCATGAGGGATCTTGCTGTTGATCATGATGTTGACAAGCACCCAAGAGAAGTCCCATCTGGGAACTATGAGCAGCCTCTAGGACATGAGAGTTGCTAAGCAGTCAAGAAGAGAGGACCTCATTCCTACAACCACAAAGAACTGAATTCTGCCAACAACCTGGAAGTGTTTGGAAATTCCTTGAAGTCTCAAATGTAAACACAGTCAGCTGACATTTTGAGTGTGAGAGTCTGAGCAGAGAAATAAGTTTGGCCATCAGGACTTCTGGAATCAGGAAAGAAAGTGGAAGGTAATAAATGAGTGTTGTTCTAAGCCACTAAGTTTGCACTTGTAAAGCAACAGAAAACTAACACAGTTACTAAAAAGGGATATCTGGAAGTTGAGCTCATTTGGGAAAAGAGTCATTTTACATACAACAAAAGTTAACTGGAGCACTTGTTTTGGCAAATGTGTGTGTAGAGCTGAAGAAAAGGACTAGTATAATGTACTATAGATGTCTAATTAGACAGAAATGGAAATCACCATTCTATTGAAAGCAATTTTCACAGAATCAAGAGTGATTCACCATCTGAAAAGCCTTGACCTGTTGACTGTGACTGCTGAACCATTTTCCACAAGATTTGTTTCCTCATTGAAGCTTTTCTTTCTTGTGTGTCTTTCATTATAGAAGGATGGATTACCATTCCCCAAAGTGTAGTTAAGGTCATTTGTGAATCTAAAGTTTGAGGAAGCTTTCACAAGAAAAACCTTTGATTTAAAACAAAACCACAATGTAAAACTATGGAGATGCACAAACATCTTTTTTTCTTGAGGATATTGGCCAAAAATAACTGTGCAAATTGGATTTTGTTTGTATTGTCAATGTCTGTAGTAAATGATTGGGTTAAAGTAAAAAGTAAAAAAGTAAATGTAAAAGTAAAAAAGTTAACATAGTATGCAATCTTTTCACTTTCTGTAAAGAGTGTATGATATGCTTTTTTTAAAAAAATGAAAAGATTGTGTACTACAGTCAAAATTAAATACTTTTCGAACTGGAGGGTATTATGTTGAGTGAAATAAGTCAAACAGAGAAAGACATGTATCATATGATCTCACTGATATGAGGAATTCTTAATCGCAGGAAACAAACTGAGTGTTGTTGGAGTGGGGGGTGGGGTGGGAGGGATGGGGTGACTGGGTGATAGACACTGGGGAGGGTATGTGCTCTGGTAAGCGCTGTGAATTGTGCAAGACTGTTGAATCTCAGATCTGTACCTCTGAAACAAATAATGCAATATATGTTAAGAAAAAAAAAAGAAGAAGAAGGTAGCGGGAGGGGAAGAATGAAGCGGGGGAAATCGGAGGGGTAGACAAACCATGAGAGACGATGGACTCTGAAAAACAAACTGAGGGTTCTAGAGGGGAGGGGGGTGGGAGGATGGGTTAGCCTGGTGGTGGGTATTGAGGAGGGCACATTCTGCATGGAGCACTGGGTGTTATGCACAAACAATGAATCATGGAACACTTCATCTAAAACTAATGATGTAATGTATAGGGATTAACATAAGAATTAAAAAAAAAAAAAGAACAACACTGAAAAAAAAAATTTAAATACTTTTCAACTCTTAAGTCTTGGAAGATAAAAATTCCAAGTCAAACTTTAGTTGGCAATGATGGTATGTAGGGTATATCTGAATTTATGTTGTGTTAAAATATGCATTGTGCCAATGAAATGTGGTTGCCTCATTCTGGAAAGACCTGTTACTTTCTACCTACAATGCCCCTTAGAATATACCTACATACATGAATGTCTAATTTGACAGAGAAATTAATGCTTACAGGTATGCATTGATTTATCAAAGTTACTATGTGGCAGATTTAAATCTAGAATTATTTTATTTACACAGTGTTTTGTTTCTATTATGCAGTATTTCGTGTCTTTTTGATGCAAATGTTATGGTAATGCTAATGTATTAAAAGTATTTTTTTTTTCTTATTCAGTAACAGTGGTTAGCATGGCTCATAGATAATCTCATTTGGCATCATGTGGCATTGGGGTCTCCTTTGTATGCTGTTAGTCAGTCAGCTTCAAGACTGACACAGCAGGTGTGAGACCTAAAACAGATGCCCAACCACACTGTGATTATTTTGGCTGTAGAAGTCTATGGAAGAGTGTATGAACTTGGTCTAAAATTGGGGTTCAGTGATGGTCAGACCTAAAGGGATCTGCTTGGTAAAATATTGATGCTCTGAAAGAAATTTACTGTTAGTGAATTCAGGTAGAATATGAAAGAATTGGCAGCAGAATCTGGGTGTTCAGTGTCGGTGAGCTAGAGTGTGAAGTTGTGTGTGACAATCCCTAAACTAAGCTCCTTTCCAGAATTTCTATCCCCTGGAAAGGAGAAGCTAGTGAAATAAAAGACACACACACACATACACACACACACACACTCTACATAATCACAAATTCACACAGTGGAAAAACCCTCTGAAAGAGCTAATTAGGAGGAGTGGAAGGGAGAAAGGTACCTGATGTTTATTTTTTGAGAGAAGGTCACCAACAGCTTGAGTAGCAATATATAGGCTTGAGAGCAAAAGCAGATAATGACATGGAGGGATGGTGAGAAAAGCAGACAGCAGAATATAAGGACATAGTGCTACAAATAGCAACTCTGATTATATTTGAAAATCTGCACCCAAATCTTTTATGAGAAGAAGGAACAATTGGGAAGCCAGATCTTGAGGGAATACTGAAATCACTGCTAATTAAGTAAGACAGCTGAGTTTGGTCTATCTCTTTTAATGTGAATCATTTGTACTAACAGGTAAGGCTAGGAAGTATATGGCATGGCAGGAAAACTATGCCTTTTCTTTCTAGAAAAATCCGGAAAGTATAGATGTCATTAGAAGAAGATAGTTACAACAAATCTACAGCTAAAAACATCTACTGTTAGCACATTAGTGTATAATCTTTATTACTGAATACCATTTATCAGTGATTATCCTTCATTGGTAAATATCCAAAATGGGATTATGCTCTATATATTGTTTTATAACTTCGTTTTTCCAACAATATAAAATGAGCTTCTCTTCATGTTGTTAAATATTACTTTTATAGCATTACTTTAATATCTGCATTGTATTCTGTTGAATGTATGTCCTATTCTTCATGGAGTCAATCTTTTATTATTGGATATACATCCCCCCCGCACTTTTTTTGGATTCTGTGGATAGTTCTATGCCACATAAATTTATAGCAAAATCTTTGAATATGCATTTAATTATTTGTTTGGGTTAAGTTTCTGTAAATAGACCTACCATTTCAAAATACTGTTATTTCAGGGCTTTTGACAGGTGAATACCAGAAAGATACAGCAAGAGTGTATCAATTGACCCTTTATGAGAGTCCTTGACACTTTAAAAATTAGGGGCTCCTGAGTGGTTCAGTCAGTTAAGCATCCAACTCTGGATCTCAGCTCAGTTCTTGATCTCAGGCCCAGATCTCTTGATCTGGGCATGGATCCTACTTAAAACAACAACAAAAACATAGTGTCTTATTCTTCACATTTTCCATATGTGAATAAAAACCCCACTGTCTATTGTGTTGCCTAGTCTTATTTCCCTTCATGTCTCCTGTGCTTGACAACTCAGGGGGGTGTTTATTCTATCTAGACTATAAAGGTATTTGCAGCATGGTGATAACAATAAAAATAAAATAAAGCAAATGCATTGTTATAACTATAGGGGAAAATTCTGGAAGACTATGCACAGAGCCCTTATTAAGTTTAACTTGGAGGTGGAATGTGGGTGTGAACAGAGGAGTGGAGATGTAAAAGTGGTGTGATATTTTAAATTTCATCTTAAACCATTTTTGTATTGGTTGCATTTTTTTTTTTCAATAAGCTGATTTCAAAAGTTATTCTTAGGGCAATATTATGGAAATAGAAAAGAAGGGAAAGGAACTCTTACCTACTATAGGCAAGACTTGTCACTTGTAGTTAACATGTGTAGTCTTATTTTAATTTCCACTAATCATTTGAAATAGATTGTATCCTTCCCCATTTGAAGATGAGAAAGCAGTGGCTTAGCTAGGTTAAATGATTTTTCCAAGCCAAAGAGTCATGCAGCAAGGAAACTGGAGGTGAACTCAGGTTTGCCTGATCTAGACTAACTTGCGCTGGATCTGGGCGTTTGATACAGAAACCTATGTTCTTTCCTGTGTGCTAAGCTGTCTATCAGGAGGGCTCTGAGCTAACTTCTGAGATCAAGATGTCTGTGTACAGAAAAGGGAACTGTTGGCTTCTTTGCAGAATCCCAGTTCTGAAGCTAATGAGTTCGAGTGTCTGGGAGAACCAGCTTCCCACAAGGTCACACAACGGGAGTCAGTGTTTTCTGACTCTCTGCATATCCAGTGCAGTTCCTTGCCAGTTCTCTTGGAATCAGCCTTGTGGTTTCATTTCATGCTGACGAGGACAAATTCCAGAATCTGATTTCAAGTGAATGAATGGTATTAAAAAAAATGTGGTGGTGAATTCTCATATACAGTGGCTGCTGCCTTTCAAGTATTAAAGTAACTGTCTGCTTTCTTTTCTGAATAACAATAGGGTTTTTTTTTCTACAATAAGTGGCAGAGATACAGTGAAGGAGATTTAACAAAGGATAATTATGATAGAAAGGCAAGAGAGTAGAAAACAATAGCTCTAAATATGAGGAGTCCTCCAAAATGAACCATTATGTAAAAATCTATAATTCATAATCCAGTGGAATGGAGGTTCCAATAAATGAGACTTGCAATCCTTAAAATAAACTCTTTTTTATTCCTATAGATAATATATCAAGATAGAGGTAATAAAAAGATAGAAATTGCACATATTATCCTTACATACTGCTTTTTAATGAAATATTTGAATCAGTTACTATTGCATTGGACCATAAAAAGGAATGCCCTGGCTCTCATAATTGGAAAGCCCTGAGGTAGGGTGGGCTTCATGTCTAATTGATTTAATCAACAAAACTCCAAAATTTTTGCCTATTTTTTTGTGTGTGTGTGTGCCATTCAGAGACCCTTCATCATCCAATGAGTGTCTGCTCTCATGGTTAAAGAATTTCTGTTAGCCGCAGTATATGATACACGTTTCTGCATTCAGTTATAGACAAAGAAAACACCACTAGCAACATTTCAAGAAAGGCTTGACTTTTCTTCATCACTTATACACTCCTGAGCTGATTACTATTGCCAGAAACATTCTCCTGGAGCTGAAAATGGTGTCTATTGTCACTGAAAATCCTTGACTCTGAAATATAAAGAGGATCGACCATGAAATCCCAGGATATTATTTAAGGGAAAAGAACGGAATTCTTTCTGGGTAGACATTAAAAAAATTATAGTTCATAATAACAATATTAAAGTGAATACTGTATCTTGGTATCGTTTACAATGATGGCCCAACTCCATACAATACCTCTTTATTGAGCTCTTACTGTATGTACAGATACAGTGTGTAAATGTGAATAGAGAAATTTTCTCTAAAACTCACAATTATTCTCTAAGGTAGGTTTGCTTTTCCATGTTGGTAATCTCTGTCTAATTAACAAATTAACTCAAAACTTAGTGATTTAAACCAATAATAAACAACCATTATCTCTCATAGTTTCTGTGTGTAAGGAATTAAGGGAAGCTTATATGAATAGTTCTGGCTAGGGGTTTGTCATGAAGTTACAGTCAAGAAGTTGGCTAGGGTTGCATTTATCTGAAATCTTGATTAGGGTTGGAGGATCTACTTCTAAGGTGGTTTACCCACACGGCTGGTGAGTTGGTGTTGGGGGTTGGCAGTATATGTCAGTTCCTCTTCATGAGAGTTATCTCTTAGGGCTACTTAGGTGCCCTCCTGACATGGAAGCTGGCTTCCCTCAAAGCAAGCAATTCAAGAAGCAAAATGGAGGTGGCAGTGTCCTATGACCTAACCTCTGAAATCACCCACAGCCACGTTTGCCATATTCTACTGATTACACTGGTCAATCCTATTTAATATGGGAGAGATCCATCTCCTCAAGGTCATGAGGATCCTTGGTGGTCATTGTAGAGACTGATAACCAAATGTAAATATTGCTCTTTCTATATTAGAGATTAAAAAAATAAACAGGCTCAGATGGTTTGAGATCATAGGTAATCTCAGGGCACTATGCTTTCAACCACTGAACTAATGGAGCCGGGCTAATTACTCAGAAGATTATCCTTCTCCTATTAGAAATTCTCATTTCACCTTTCACAAAACTATAAGATATGTGAAACAACTATAATTGGTCTTATTTTGTAGATGATGAAATCTTATTAGTGAGTCATCAATTACTTGCTCAAGATCACTCACACTTCGGCAAACTGTTGACATAGATGACCATCAGCACACTTAATACTTTAAAAATGTTTTTGAGATGAATTTTCTAGGAAAGTTTAAATTCATCTAGTTTTATACTGCACTGGGGTTTTCTCTTTTTATCATATTTTTATTCAAATAGCTCAAAAGCATCTTTCAAGCTTAATTGTAGTCTTGAGTCTCTTTACAACAGTACCAAAGAGCACTGTATTATACACTTAATCATATGTGAACCTGACATCATAACTTTAACCTAGAGGTGTGATTATAAACTTTAGATAGTATGTATACCTGTAACTATATATTATCTAATTCTATAACTTTTTCAACTAGTACTGTGCCTAGAACATATTAGGTGTTCAATAAATGTTATTATAACCATTATTTTACTCTATAGGCTAAATTTAGTGGTATAATATATACAATGAAACTGAAGTTTAGGCATTTAAGGGGTGTTTAGAAATCTGGTTCTAGACTCGATAGGGTAAATTCAGCATTTAACCTATATCTTTCTTTTCTCTTTATTGTATGTTTTATTTTTTAAAAGATATTTATTTGACAGAGAGAGAAGGAACAAGCAGGCAGAGTAGCTGGCAGAAGGAGAGGGAGAAGTAGGCACCCCATTAAACAAGGAGCCCAACATGGGGCTTGATCCCAGGACCCTGGAATCATGACCTGAGCTGAAGGCAGTCACTTAACCGACTGAGCCACCCAGGTGCCCCTATTGTATGTTTTAAACATTATTCCACCATTCACTGCTCCCCATCCCCAACCAATTCCCAAGGACCTTGGGCTTCAAAGAAAAAAATAATATCTATCAAGGCATTAGTGTGTCTTTAGGTCAACCTCCCTAAACATATTCACATGGTTGAAAGATAATAAAGGAGAGAATTATTTATATGAAGAAATGAATGGATAATATGACAATTTCTGGCTAATGATAGCATTGCAAGAAAAGAAATCACAGCAGCTATTTAGAAACAGGAGAATCTTCCTCATATTTTCAGACCACTGAACAACTAATCACATTTTTAGGCATATGGTAAGGACTGTTTGGATTACAGAATGAATCACAGATATACTATTTTCTAAATCGGATGATTTGCATTCTCTAACTATATTAGAGTATTAAGTCCATCTATTAGTAGTAATATTAATGGGACCGAGTAAACCCTCTTTAACAATGCTTTAAACATACTTGAGTATGTCCTAAGCATTATCACAGAGAATTGCTCTAAAGAGAATTTCTACAGAAATTCTGAATTTAATCAATTCTAGAATTGGCCTACTGCCAGTTGGATGAAATGAAGGACGAGACATCTGTGTATCTGTGATTCCTGAAACATAGTTATCCAGAACCCTCATGTTTATCCAGAGCTTGCTTCACTGCTAAAGCTCTAAAGTTCAGAAAGCGAAGTAAAACTAATTACTGCCTTTATCTTAGTATATTGGTTCAGGACAATTGCAAAATGGCCCCAAGATGAGCCTGGCATGTGGAAGGCCAGACAACTTGAAATGTTTGACATGGACTGTGATCAGTGGAATTATTCCATATATTTTCTTAAAAAAAAAAAAAAAAAAGACAAACCCAAATCTAGTCTCTTTCTTTGAGAAATATAAGTGTAGGGCTGAAGCCTGCTATATCCAAGGAAACCAAGTGTTTTCTGTCCTTGCTACCTGAAAACATGCTTCCCATCCCATATTTAGGAAAACGGGGGCCCAGAGTGACTCTGGAGGTCATGAAACTGTGTCCCATTCTACTGCATGTTTCCATTAGTGTATGCTTCTATCATTTCCTTTGGACTCTGAGAAACATAAACTGTAGTACAATAAAGAAAACCCATCTAGATGTAGTAATAAGGTTGCATTATGCTGGGTCCAGGTCTCATTAATTCATATGTATTTAACTCAGAAAATCCTCACAGACCTAGGGACACAAAGATATTAAGCAAATTTCTCAAGGTTACTGTTGCAGACTAAACATATATGTCCCTCACAAATTCAAGTGTTGAAACCTAATTCTCAGTGTGATGGTATTTAGAGGTAGGGCCTTAGGAAGGTGATTTGGTCATGAGGGTGGAGCCCTCATGAATGGGATTAGTGCCCTTATAAAAGAGACCCCAGAGAGGTCCTTTCTCCTTTCACCATGTGAGGGCACACTGAGAAGACTGTCCTCTATGAACTAGGAAATGGGCTCTCACCAGACAATGAATCTATTGGCTCATTGATCTTGGCCTTACCAGAATCCAGAACTGTAAGAAATTAGTTTCTATTGTTTATAAGCTATCTAATTTATGTGTTTTATGCTGATCTCAGCCTATCATTAACAAATATTGTGTTTGGACCAGCCCATGGGTTTCTTATATGATTACAAGATGCCCTCAGTGAATAACCATCAGGGAACTTTGACAAAATAAATGTATTATTTACAGAACCTAGAAATTACACAGCATACCTAGGGCTACACAGCAATGCCATGAATAGAGAGAGAGCACATGGGCCTGGGATTCTGCTTTTATGGGGACTGTGGATGGGGCCTCAGGGTGTCTCGGGCTCACTCTTTATTGGTGAATTTAATATTCCCCCACAGGAAGGGAATTTAAAGAGAAAAAACAAGTGGACCAAATGGTCAGTTATCAAAATCAAACAAGAGCTTCCGTATGGGGAGGTATCCTGTCTCTGTATTTAGTTGTGTGGTTGGCCATGTGTTTATTCAAGATAGCCATTTTAGTTTGAAGTGTACGCCTCGTCAGTCAAAGGTGAAGTCAGGCCCTTACATTACAAAACACACACACACACAAAGCTGCTAAGGCTTCTACTACACTCTGGTATTCTGTTATAGCAGCTCTAATGGACTAAGACGATCACACACTGAGTAAGTAGCAAATTGGGATTTGAAGGCAGGTTGCTCCATAATCTGAATTCCCAAACATTACTGTCGACTGGTGTATATGCTATGGTACTGCCCACTGTATGCATATGAAACTATTCTCCTGGCAGAGCCCATGCAATTGGTTTAACCTTTTTCACATTTAGACTGTGTCATGGAAAGGTATTTTTGAGTCTCAGGAGATATGAAAGCTGTGAATGATGGAGTTTTGAAGGGCTTAGAGATACATTGGACCACTTAAGAAATTACAGGATCTAAAAACTTAAGCAGAGGGTATGGGGAATATAGAAAACCCAGGAAGAAAAATCATCAGATTTTGGGTAGTTTGTGGGTGGGTTTTTTTTTTTTTTTTTTTTGGCATAAACTCAGTCAAAAACCAGGAAACGGGTCTTCTATATTGATAGCGTGGCATGGTATCAACTAGCCTTAACATTAGCTGGCATTGAAACTTCAGTTAACCTATAAAGTGTGTCAGTCTAATTTGTTCCTGCCTCAGTAGAGAGCTGCCTTCTAATTCTAGTATCTGCTTGAGATAGTAAAAATGGCATGGGATAATATCCATAGACTTATGCTATAATTAAGAAATGGAAACCCATACTTCCATTGACTGTCACAAAACAGGAAATGTAGGAGATGGGCAGCATGTCAGATATGTGGCATATGGTGGAGAGAATTGGAGTCTGAAAAGCCTGTGTGTAAGATAACTCTTACAGTCTTATATGCTCTACGTTTGCTAATACAATTTAACATCATTTAGTAAATGATTTATTGTAGTTAGTAAAATAATAAGAATTGGATCACTGCCTCTACAAAGAATTTCTCTGAGTTTAGACAGGCCATTTAACTCTTAAATGCCAAAATATATTCCTTGGTTAAGTCACCACAAAACCGCTGACTTTACGCATGAGTTATTAATAATGCTTAGAAAGAACATGGAACATGTGTTTTATGCCATAATTGAAAAATACAGTAAAGAAGGTAGATGTACCTTTATAAAAAGTTAATATGACCTAACTAAAACACATTAACTACCAAGCAATCATAAAACTATTTTGACTTTTTCCCCTCTTTTTAATCTGTTCTCATTTGTTTCCGTAAAATGATGGAGAAGCCTGAGTACACTTTCTTCTTTTGGTTTCTGTAAGAAGTGTGACACATCAAACACAGAATGTGTAAGATATGCAAAATGAGTATGCAACTGTAGGCCCCATCAGCACTGAGAACTGATTCCTTAATTGATCATGCTTTCATGAGCCTTCAGAATCCCCGTCCAAACTGAATATAGAAAATGGGAATCCAAGGCATGGCATAGCTTTGCTGCCTGATACCATAAGCAGATCCGTAAGATGAACTAAAGAGAGCTGCTAGTTCCAGCATTATTTGAAACATGAGGTCCTCAAGTAAACTCCAGGACTGAGTTCTTTTTGCCTTCTCACTGAAAAGACTGGCTGGAATCAAATGCCTAGTCACTTGACTACTGTTAGGAGCAATATTCCTGGAGACTGTTGGTTACAGTGTTCCATTGTCTCTTAAATTTATCTACACCCTATAGCCAAAGGAAAAAAATATATATTAGAACCCATATACTAAAAGGTTTTACAAGGCAGGTGCAAAATTGCTTAGATAGTATACAGAGTTATATTTCAAATTTTATCTGTATCTTAAAACAGAAAATATTTTAGATCCATGTCAATATATAAAGGCATAAATACAGTGTTGGTTGTTTTTTTGATAGTAGGTTTTTCTCAATTCTTACTCCTTTTTTTAGACTGATTTCTGCGAATGCTTTAGTAAAAAATTCTAACTAATTTAATTTTCACATTAACCCTGGGGAGTGTATGTTATAATGTGCTTGGTTGATGGTTGTGTAAACTGAGCCAAAGAGCTTGTTTAGAACTTAAATTGATCCAGATCCTTTAATAAATAAATGGTGGAGGTGGAATTTTGAACTCAGGAAGTTTAGCTCCTAAGTCCAGCCTCTAGCCTTATTTGTACAACTTCTGTGCAGGAAGAGAAAAGCTGAGAGTCTGAGATATATTTATTCAGTGTACCTTCTGTGTCACAGTGTGCCAGATACAAGTGATGTAATAGTCATAATTCTCAAAGCGCTTACTCTCTGGTTGTGGTCTCTTTAACATGTGATATGCTCTGAAAACAATTAAGATGAGACACGTAATCTGGCCAGTGCCAAATAGAGCCAAATGATCTCCCTTATTCTAGACACCGTGCCTCTACTAATGCAGCCTAAACTCGCTTTAGATTTTTTGCTGATATTAGTGTCTCAGATTAAGATTGTGGTCATTTAAAATCCTAAAGTCTCCCCATTATGAGGAAATGAGAGAGGAGGCTCATTGAGAGGGAGGGACGCAAGAAGCTATGGAGACAAAATAGTAAGATTTTGAAGGATAGGCAAGAAATGAACAAACCAAACACAGCTGATGATTAAGAGGAGCAATCTGAGGTCGCAAGAAGGATATGGTATGATGGTCAAAAAGAGACAAAAACTGAGCTTGCTAGGCCTGTATTTTCCTAGGTGCTTTCACTCCTGAGCTCAGAGTGAAACTAGGGTTTTGAATTATGTATGATTTTTTTTTTTAATAACTGCTATGGGAAATTATAATGGGGAGTTAACATACTGGTCTTTATTTATAATTTCTGTATGTTTCAGTGAATTTGCTACAGAAACCCTATTACCTTGTACCACACCTCAATTCCGCTTTGACAGTAGTGTGGGGGAGAGGACGCCGTGTGCATGTGAGTTTTAATGAATCTCATGGTTCATGATGGATGTCAAGTGGGCATATCCCATGTGTCAGCCATGTTTCTCGGATTCTTACCACAGTTAAGTATTTCTGGAAGTACCCAAGGAGTGTCCCCTGTGTGCTCACAAAGGAAGTGAGTCAGAGACCATAGAGCATCTTTGCCGTCACCTCTTCTAGCCTTCTTTGTGACTAGCCATTGCTGCTTGCTTTGGTCATTGAGCCCTTTTCCTCAGTGGACGTTGATTTCCATTACAATCCACTGGACTCTGTAGCCCAGGTGGCTTCAGGGAATACCACCCCCAATGGTACCCTTGTCACTAGAGGCTGCCTGACTCTCCCACTGCATTTTAATCACAGCTACCTCCAAGAGGCTACCTCGTCCACCAGATACAACTGCTACCCATCGGCATAGGTGAATCTTGCAGCAGTTGGGGTCCAGGAGCCCAGGTTTGTGTTGGATAGTTAGAGATATTGTATCTCTAAGACATCTATGGGTTTCCTGCACTGTTTGCATTTGCCCCAGTGTCTTCCGTGAAGCAGATTTTTCTCAGGTTTTTGCTTTAACAGTCCTTTGCTCTTCAGAAAACTGAAGTCTGAGTACAAAGGGGTCTTGATGAGGAGATAAATCCAAGTGACCATCATATACTCAGAATCTCTCTTTTGCTCCTGTAGCTTATAGTACCCTGTTCTGCTTCTTTTAGAACCTACTGGCTTTAGTTTTGTGTTTCAAGGATATTCCCCCATCTTTCATGCTAATAGACTTCCTAGGGGCACAGCTCACCAGTTAGACCTGTCATAACTACCTCAGTAGGCTCTGTGCAAGCTCAGCCCAGAACTCCTTCTACATGATGTCATAGTTTACTGGTTTGCTCTGTGCTGCTTAGAAAAAGATATGCAATAAATGAAAGGTTGGTCTCTTGTTATTCTGCTAGTGCATAATATTGTTGCAACTAATCTATCCCCATGTACTTATAAGCCCCCCAAAGTATATCTGCTTTTCTCCATAGAGGACAAAGTTCTCCCCCAGAGTTTTGACCTGGGAAGTTACTCCTGTCATTTGACACTTACTTGAAGAGAGACAAAGTGTCAACAGGCACTTGGTCTATATCAATACCATTTATTCAAGGGCAATGCTGTGGGAAGTTCTTTATTGCCTACTTATCTCCTGGGAATGATAGCTGAACACTCATGTTGGTCTCCTACAGGTTGTAAGGATCACACGATTCTTCTAGAAAGGCCTGTATGTGGGCAGTAGGACACAGGGCTCTGTCTGTTTTGGTATGTCCATTAACACTGTGAGGACTGTTGGGTTACAAAAAACTTGTTTGCAGTACTCTCCCAAGAAAGAAATACTCATACTTTCATTTAGTCTTTTCAATTCCCATGAGAGAGGTACAGTAGCTGAACTCCTGAATTAGAATTGTGTTTGAAATAATGGGAAGAAGAGGGATAGAAAAAAGACATTTCTCCTCTAAAGAATTTCAAATTGTGCCTCCTATTGTTGCTGATTTTTAAGATGCACATGGGAAAAGACGGAGGGTTTGTGGAAGGGTGGCTACTCTCCCAGACGTGGAGGCCATGCACAAAGTCAGTTGGTAATGAGATTCTCCACAGCAGCAAACTGCACTGTCCATTCATATTTCTTTTCCACCTGTCCCCACAATGGTGTCTGTTTGCTCAGCCCGCATGCAACAAGGCTGTGTTTGTAAGTAAGGGCCCATTCATTGGCTGTCTATTTAGAAGTCTTGACAGAAAATCCCATGAAAAACTCCTCAATTCAAATTCCTCTTTAATGACTTGCTCCATTCACCAGAGATGGCTGGGGGAGGGTGTTTGGGGCTTGACTTCTTCCACTATGGGAGACAAGAAAGCATTTTTTATAAAGCTCCTGACGTGCTAAGGGTATTAAACAATAAGTCATGATAAATGATTGAATCTGAGGGAGAAATCTCTCTCTCGCTCGCTTTTTGATAAAACCTTTATCTGGTTCACAAAATATGTAATCTCTAATTATTAATGGTGTTTTCAATTTGAAAATTTTAGTTCCTCTGTATGCCTTCCTTGTGGTACCCCCTCCCAATCCAGTGGATGTTGGTTGCTTGATTGGTACTCTCTGGATGTGTTTCAATATCATATTGGGAGAATTACATTTGTAGTTACTATGGTTAACAAAATGAAAGGACAGTTGTAATTATCCCACATATTTGGCTTAGGTTGTTATTTAGTTAGTTGAGGTATATGGAGCATGAGAAAATATCTCTTTGTGTATTTGATTCTCTCTCTGTATTTCTTCTTAGTTTGTGGAAGAAATCCCTTTGGTACTAGGAAATGAACTCAAACCTTCCCTAATAAGATGACATATGAGGACATCACAGTAGAAAAAAAACATGAGGGTTTCCCAGCCTCACTGGTGTTCCCTTTCTTGAGTAACTTTGTTTAGACTCTCACTCACTTATTGTTAAAGGATATTCTCCTAGACATCCTTAACAGTGTGTGCGTTCTATTTCTTATCACTCATCACAGTCAGGAATAACATTTAATTCTTGAATTTTCCCCCTTTACAATGCATCATCCATGAGTTTAGGGACTGTTTCTGACACATTCACTTCTGAATACTCTCTACTCAAAACAGCACATGGCATGTAGTATATGCCCAGTTAGTATTTCTTGAGTGAAGAAATGAGAAATGACTGATTCATAGTCTGCCATTCTTTATTTTTCTAAAGAGCCCTTACAAGAATTTTCCCAAGTAGAGAACGAATTGAAGAACACTAAGTGAATTCTTGATTTGCCATTAAATGTTTTGTTTCTTATCTTTGTTTTTTAACATTAAATCTGTATTGGAGATTGCTATATAATAAAGGTAAAAATATTAGTAGCTTTCTGTCCTCAATGAACTTAGATACTACAGTGATGACAGAAAAAAGCAAAAAACAAAAAACTAAACTGTTCAGTGTTGTAAAAGAGAGAAACTCAGTGTGCTGGGATTTCAGACAAGAGAAAGTTTACTTTTTGCTATGGGAATTAGGAAGTCTTCATGAGGACGCTTCCAGGGTGAAGCAAATGTGGTTTGTGCCTCAAGCACAAAATTTAAGATGGTGTCCACAATCTCCGTAATCAAGATTAATCCTATTTTAATGCAGTATGTTACAAAATCAGTATTAATACCAAAAAGTGTCACGATGAATAAAATATTATAATTTAAATGAAGTACTGTTTTTCCTTTTGCCTTAGGCTCCATTACAACATAGTATGGTCAACGTTTTGTAAACAGAGGCTCAGGAGAGTTGATCATCAGCACGGAAAAAGGAAAGAGAAGATGTTTTGGGCAGCCAGGAGTGACGGATTTGACCAAACAGAGCAACACGTAGTGGGTGTTAATAAGATTCTAGGTCATAAGCCAAAGATTTAGGTCACAAGTGTAGTATATGACTACATTAGAAAAACCTAGAATCCCTGGCCCCCAAATTGGCATTATTATGTAAACAATGGGGAGCTATTGAAGATTTCTGAGTGGAGAAAGTGGTATTATATTAAGAGTAATAATAACAAATACACTTTTCAAAGTCCTTTAGGGAGTTACATCTGACAACAGGATGAAGATCTCTTCCATTGTTTTTGTATCTTTGTTTAATAGGCAATATATTAGAAAGTTGCATCAATTTGTGCCCTTTGATGAGCATCAGATTCTAAAACAGAGTTTACTATTTGATCTGAATATTTTCTGACTTTGCTTAATCCACTCTACCATACAATAGAAATGCCGGTGAAAACCATCTCCTAAAAAAAAAAAAAAAAAATCTCCTAACGGAGAGATCATTGCCTAATTAGACCATGCTCAAACAGCTTTTTTGGGAGGTTCTGTCTCTTGCTTTTGCTCTTCTAAGACTGAGCAGCTTTTCTTCCCTCATTTCTGAGTGACATATTTTCTAGAACATATTAATGGTTTCAATAAGATCACAGTCTCTTCTTCCTCTCTTCCTAACATTTGTCTGCTTTTGGTGACATCCTGTTTCTGTTATCTATTATGTGTTTGTTTCAAAGTTTAACTGAGAAAGCCAACATTTTTTCCTGATTTCCAGTATTTAGTATTTCCAGTATTTGACACCATTGTTAAACCCTATTTAAATAGATTTTGGTTGAATTTAATGGTGTTTTCCTAAATGTGATTGTGAATTATACACAACACTATAGGATGGGACCCAGGCTAAGCTGGTAGGAGTAAAAGGGCATGATGTCTGCAACTTAATCTAAAATAGTTTGATCAAAAGAAATAGATACAAATAACTAAAACTAATGCTATGAAGTAAAAAGCATTAGAAGTGAACAGTGTGGAGTGGAAAATTGGGAAAGCTAAAGTGGCAAATGCCAACAACTGGTGAATTTAGAGGAAGGGTATAGAGCAGTATACCCTTGTCTTGTCTTCCAAATTACCTGTAAAAAGCTAAAGACTGAGAACTAGACTATCTAAAGAGATATATGGTAAAATATTTTGGCATTTCTGGTAAATATTCAGTTGAATAAAGAAATTGGCAAGAAGAGGGAATTACAGAAAAATGGTTTAACACCCTTCTCTAATCTATTGTTCTAGGACCATGCTTTTTCTTGGAGTTTCTCTACACCACTGAATCCTGAGTCCTCGTGCTTACATAAACCACCCCTGGAACATAATACTTAATACCCTTTCCAGTTTCTCTAAACTATAGGTAGCATTTTTAAGAAGAAAAATTTGCAAAGCAACTTGAGTGCAAAATTCATTTGTTTATTTTTTATGATTATTTTTCTCTCCACTTTTTAGGATTTTCCCACCCACGTCTATTTGACAACAAGGCTTTTAGTGACTCACCAATATCAAGTCCTTTTTATTATTTTTTTTAAAGATTTATTTATTTGAGAGAGAGAGCACAAGTGGGAGGAACAGGGAGAGGGAGAGAGAATCCCAAGCAGACTGCGCTAAGCTCAGAGCCTGATACCAGGCTTGATCTCAGGACCCTGAGCCAAAACCAAGAGTCAGATGCTTAACTGACTGCACCACCCAGGTGCCCCAACCAGTATCAAGTCTTAACAAAGCATTCAATTTGGTTTTCATACAAATGGAATTCTTTTATCTTTCACTTACATTTCATCAGTTTATATAATTAAAATATTATAATTAATATTTAATTACAGTTAAATGCAATTACAATAGCAAGTACATAAGTTTAGGAAATAGTACAAGAGGCACTTGGCAAGCTCACATCTCAGTTCATGGGAGCAGGGGGGCCGTGCCTGCTCAAGCACATCAGCAAGCATATAGTGTGCTGTCGGTGTGGGTCGTACATTGTAGAGAGAATTGAGAATACCAGCTAATCCAGCAGTTTCATTAAGTGGAGAACACTCAAGAAGGTTTCTATTACATTCCAATTTTGTGTAAATTATTGAAAAATTTTTTAAATCAAAAAGTTTTAAGTTAAACTATGGCTTTTTCAAATACTTTTTCCTCCCTCGTCACTCTCTGCCTCTCTTCTGCTCCCCACCCCACCAAAAATTTATAGAATGAGATTGGGAAATTGAATTTTGCTTTGAGATATACCGGTGATATCTTTATATGAATATTGAAAGAAGAAAAAAGTACTGATGTACTTGGGCTTTCTAGGGCAAGAGTGCCAGCAAAATTTGCTAATTAGGTACATGATACCTGACCTCTTGTACCAGTTGAGACTGTTGAGAAATTCTGGCCAGATACGAGTAACTGGTGATACTGAGGAGGACTATGGGTTGGGGCAAGGGATAGAGGGACTCCTTGCCCCCAAGACACTCTCTTCCTTGGAGATATGTAGATTCAGAAGAGGGAAGGCACGAGAATTGGAGAGAACTCAAGAACTATTCATCAAGATTGATGCACCATTTCAACATCACTGAACAGGGGATATCAGTACTAGATTCCAGTGACCAATGATAAAATCTGTGATTCAGGGACTGTGAGAAAAGTTTTGGTTCCTTGATTTTGAGAGGGACATACTATTCATAAAGGGGGAAAAAATGACACCAGTTCTCTAAGGATGTGAGTGAAAATGGACTGATCCCATGGAAAGAAGTCAAATAAGTTAATATAAGCATAAACTAAAATCCCAATGTGTGAAGAGTTGGGCAAGTTGAATCATTGAGTTTCATATTGGGTGCTTCAAATGAAGTTCTCCAATAAATAAAAGTATCCTTCAAAATTTTAATATGTGATTAATACTGCAAAGTGTTAGAAAATGGTTTCTCTCATGACTCTTCAAATTCCAAATGTGAAGTTCTAATTCATTACTTTACCCCCACTCCCACTGTGGTTTCATTTATCCATGTTACCTCATTTTTATCATGGTCCCATTATTTCAGGCACACATTTTTTTAAATTTCACCTAAATATAAAAACTACAGTGACTGGGCACTCATTATGTCCTTCAGAAGTTTATTCCAGTTTTAAGTAAATTCAATCAAATACTGTTCTTACCTAAGTGAACCAGAATCTGCTTTCCTATATTTATCATCCATCAGTCTTGCTTTCCTTAGTCCAATAAAATTTGTTTGTTTCTTTTACATGTTAGTCTCTCAAATATATGAAGTTTTAAAGTTTCCATAAACATGTTGTTGTCTTTGAAAGAAATAATGAATTTATTCTTTCTGGAAAGCTTCAATCCCTTAACAAATACCATTAAGTTATTTGAAAAATTTAATGTTTATTGTTTGAAGTAAAGATTTTTCTTTTAGCCTGTCTTTACATATTTTAAATGCTTTTATATTTCTAGATTTGTGGTAGACCAAGAATTGACTTTATTTTTTAAATGCTTTCTATCCTAATCTTAGTGATTCTTTTTCTTTCTATTTATATATAACAGATCAAAGGAACTGATGACCTTTTGACGGTAGGCTGTAGAATAACTGGATATAGCACTTACTAGAAAATCTCTAAGATGCTATGACATTTTGAGGCAGTTCAGGTGGGTGAGAAAATTAAGAACAATGAGGTGGATTCAAGTGCAATTGTTGAAAAAATCTATGAACAAAAGTTGTACAAGGTTTCATACAATATAACTTTAATGGAAATAACTCCGTACTTAGTATTATAAGGAAGTCTTACATACTTTTTATCTTTTTCTTTATCTTATTGCCTTTTATTTCACTGCTTAAGATCTCATTCTTTTATGTCTAATATTCCATTACAAATATATACCACATCTTTATCTTTTCATCTAACAGTGGACACTTAGGTTGCTTCCATACCTTGGCTATTGTAAATAATGCTGCAATAAACATAAGGGTGCATATATCTTTTCAAATTAATGTTTTTGCTTTCTTTGGGTAAATAGTAGTGGAATTACCAGATCATATGGTATTTCTATTTTTTAATTTTTCAAGGCACCTCCATACTGTTTTCCATGGTGGCTGTGCCAATTTACATTCCCACCAACAGGGCATGAGAGTTCCCTTTTCTCCACGTCCTCACCGAAATTGTTATTTCTTGTATTTGATACTAGCTGTTTTGACTGGTATGAAGTGATATCTCATTATGATTTTGGTTTACATTTCCCTGATGATGAGTGATGTTGAACATCTTTTCACATATCTGTTGGCCATCTCGCTGTCTTCTTTGGAAAAATATTTATTAGGTCCTCTGCCCATTTCTTAATTGTATTATTTGTGTGTGTGTGTGTGTGTGTGTGTTCTGTGTTTTGCTTTTGTTTTTTTAGTGTTGATTTGTATAAGTTCCTTCTATATTTTGGCTATTAACCCCTTACTGTGTGTGTCACTTATGAATATTTTCTCCTATTCAGTAGGTTGCCTTTTTGTTTTGATAATGGTTTCCTTTGCTGTGTAGAAGCTTTTTATTTTGGTATAGTCCCAATAGTTTATTTTTGCTTTTGTTTCCCTTGCCTGAGGTAACATATCCATAAATACATTGCTAAGGCTAATATCCAAGAGATTACTGCTTATGTTTTCTTTTAAGAGTTTTATGGTCTCAGGTCTCACATTCAGGTCTTTAATCCATTTCGAGTTTATTTTTGTGTGTGGTGAAGGAGAGTGGTCCGCTTTCATTCTTTTGTATGTAGCTGTTCAGTTTTCTCAACACCATTTATTGAAAAGACTGTCTTTTCCCCATTGTAAATTCTTGCATCTTTTGTCATAGATTAATTGACCATATAACTATGGGCTTATTTATGAGCTCCCTCTGCTCTTTCATTGATCTATGTGTCTATTTGTGTACCAGTGCCATACTGTTTTGATTATGACAGCTTTGTAGTATATCTTGAAATTTGGGATTGTGATACCTCCAGTTTGTTTTTCTTAAAAATGTTTTGGCTATTCAGGGCCTTCGGTAGTTCCATAAAAATCTTAGGATCATTTGTTCTAGTTCTGTGAAAAGTGTCATTGGTAGTTTGATAGGGATTGCATTGAATCTATAGATTACTTAGGATGGTATAGACATTTTAACATTAATTCTTCCAGTCGATGAGCCTGAAATATCTTTCCAGTTTGTGTCATTTTCAATTAATTTCACCAGTGTCATATAGTTCTCAGAGTATTGGTCTTTCACCTACTTAGTTAAATTTATTCCTAGGTATTTTATTCCTTTTGGTGTAATTGTAAGTAGGGTTGTTTTATTAATTTCTCTTTGTGCTACTTTGTTATTTGTGTGTAGATGCAACATACTTCTGTATATCAATTTTGTGTCCTGCAACTTCACTGAATTCATTTATTCTAATAGTTGTCTGGAGATATCTTTAGAGTTTTCTACAAAAAATATCATGTCATCTCCAAATAGTGACAGTTTTCTTTGTTTCTTACCAATTCAGATACCTTTTTTTTAATCTTGTCTGATTGCTACAGCTAGAAGTTCCAGTGCTATCATGAATAAAAGCAGCAAGAGTGGACATCCTTGTCTTATTCCTGACCCTAGAGGAAAATCTCTCAGCTTTTCCCTACTAGCTGTGGATGTGTCATATACATGTTCATAATATATTTTGTATTGTTCATTTGTAAAATTTAACCTCCCTTCAGATATCAAATTATAACTTTTTCTATTTATATCATGACATATATAGCAAACGTATAGAGAATGTTTCCCATTTATCTCTGAATTTGGGGTATTATCATCCAGTATAAATTTGGTTAATATATTTCAGCAAGGGTAAAGACATTCTATTTTCCCACAAATGTTCATTTCCAATTGGTTAAAAAAAAAGAAGAAAAAGAAAATCTAAGTTTTCATTCAATAGCAAGTTGAGTACCTCTTGTTCCATATTGCTCAATAAGCATATTTGTTTATCCTTGGCAGATGAATCAGAAATTTTGTTAAACCATCATTGACATAGTCACATATATGTCATCTAATATCCATTATCTAATATTATTGAAAGAGTAAGAAGAAAAATAAAAATACCATGAGACTTACTACCTTGATGTTTGCTGTAATTTTTTCTAGAGGTAGGCCCAGAGTTTGAGAGGGTAGCTGTATTTGTGTAAGGGTTTAAGAAATAAGAAAGAAAAAAGACTTCTACCAAAGAATTTATTTTCTCTCATTTTTTTGGCTGATGTCCCAAACTAAAAGAAGTTGTTTTGGATTTGATCCTACTTCTCGTTTGTAGGCCTCAAAAAAAAAAAAAGAAAGAAAAAAAAAAGGCACATTATAATTTGTCACCAGGGATAACACACGTATAAGAAACCGGAACATGGAACAACCATCAAGGCCTTTTTTGAAAGCAGAGATCTCAGCTGAGGTAATGCTGCTTCTGCCGTGCAAAATCAGTCTCTTAGAACCTTAGCACTGCATTTCTGTCCCTCTGAAACTTTTAAAAATATTTTCCATTTAAAGATTTATTTATTTATGAGAGAGAGAGAGCGCACAAGAAAAAGAAAGAGAGCATGTGTGAGCAGGGGAAGGAGCAGAGAGAGGGAGAGAAATCTTCAAGCAGACTCCCTGCTGGGCATGGAGCCCCATGCAAGGGCTTGATCTCACAACCCTGCGATCACGACCTGAGCCAAAACCAAGAGTCAGAGGCTCAACCGACTGAGCCATCCAGGTGCCACAATCCTTGCCTTTTAATATAAATGTGTAGGACACAGTGATCATCACTTAATTTTCAGTTTCTCATAGCTTTTTTTTCCCATACCAGACTCTGAAACAGAGTGATCTACAATCTTACTGGAACCATGGGGTTTTGAATTGTTTACTGATTTTGCTTTGGGAATATCTAGAAAACATTAGAGTAAGGTTTGGCAGGTACAGCTAAACCTGGCTCAGGTGTTTCTTATCATATGTCACCTCTCGTTACCCACTTGAATAGGACTTAAAGAAAATAGCATTCTACCTTGACTGTAGTTATCTAATTGAAATCATTCAACCCAGTCAATCACAAGCCCTTCCCTCCCAGAATCACTGGACTTTAATAGAAAAATTTATTAAACACCAGGTAAATAGGTATACTAAAAAGACAGCTTGAAACTGGTAATAGCTGATATAATGTGATCTTTGAGATTCTGTCACCCTACAGTAAATGTTGGCTTGAAAGTCACAGAGAACAAAGTTCCCAGGGTCAAGGTTACATACCAAGTCCTCAAATCTTTTTTGTTTGTTTGAATATATCTCATGTTCTGAACATATAAACTTGAAAATAGCTGTGTATTTTTTTCTTTGTGTCCAATTTTTTATAATGACAAAAATAAGAATAGAATACTATGCAGTTTTCTGAAAGAAAAATAAACCATCTAAAACCCTACCAAATAACACAACTGTGATTCCAGTTAAGCCCTTTCTCATCTTTGCACCCATGCATAGGTATCCTGCATCACTGAATTGCAACAGATATTTTATGTTCCACCTTTTTCATTTCACATCGTATGACCTGTGTTAGACACTAAAATATCAGGATGGATTATATATGCTCTCCAATGTAAAAATTAATATTTATAACTTTATTTTGAATGGTCACAACATGTACATAAAATGTGGCAGTCACACCATAATTTTTAACAGCACCCCTATATTTTTGATATTTATCTCGGCTCTAAATTTCTACTATTTTAGATAATGCTACAGTGCTTTTTCTTTCCTCTCTTCAAATCACAGGGTGAAAGAATGTGGCTCTTTCATGGCTTGAATACATATGACTCATATATATGACTCAAGTTGCAATATTGACAGCCAGGTCTAAGTGTACCATAAACAGCTAGATGTAATATTTTTAATGAATTTGTTTTTGTAATCACTGATACTACAGAGAAAATTTAGTGTCATAAGAGGGATTGTTATAGTCAGACCTTAACCTACTCAGAACCTCGAAGAATTATATTCCTTTAAGTCATTGCTACATTAATGATTAAAAACATTTTTAACTTCATAGACTGTGCATTATGACTCAATTACCCTTATCCTTGTTAATTCTCTTCCTCTGCTATAATAGTTTTATTGGGATACATTATGAAACTTGTAGAACCATAAATAATCATGGATCATATTGCATTCTGAAAAGAGTGAATTCTCTTGGAATATAAATCCAAATGAAAAATGAAACATGCACATTTTAACAATAAGGAAAGGGGACAATATTACATAATAATTTTTTCCTCTGAAAATCCTTCTGCTTTGTACATTCTTACAATAAAATGTATCATGCTTTAATAATCAAATGGAAAACATCTTTCTTTAGGATATATCATTTTATTATTCAGGTACTCACATATTCTTGAGCAATCTTTGCTTTCCTAAGTTTGAAGAGGGGAAAATATACCTTGCGTAGAGATGAATGAAATTAAGGGTCAGAGTTGGCCAATCTGAAATCACAGGCAGAGCGAGCCATTGAGAAGCCCAAGCTTTACCTCTTTTTCTCTGTGTGAAGTTTTCTCTCACGCTCTGTGGCCTGGATTCTCGAGACAGGGTCCTTTGTTTTTTCCTCAAGTGATTTTTGTTTTTGAGGCTTACACATTGGACCAAAGCCTGGGAAATGTGGGTGTAACCAGTACATTCTCTTTTTGGAAATAAATGGGTAGATTACTTCAGCATAATACCAGAGCTAAGAATAACTCCAAAGAGCCTATAGAAGTTGGCCTGGGTTTTAGTCTTACTCCACCTTGAAGGTTTTGAAAACTGAGTAACTGTGTCCCTGTTCTATTCAGTGAGGACATCTGACTCTGACGGTGAGAACACCAAATTCAATTACAAGGCCAAAAATGTGTGTGTGTGTGTGCGTGCACTCACGTGTGTTCATGTCTTTGTATGTTTAATAACATTAGTGAAGTTTTTAAATTATAAATTAATATATGCTTATTACAAATGTGTGATATTAAACTGTACAGGGCATAAAGTGAGAGTTGTCTTCTCATTTACTTCCCACCAATGTTTTAAAAGTTAATATTAATAATTCTATATGTGTTGTTCTAGAGATGTACTATGTATTTCAATACAATTTTGATGTATCATACCAGTCATGTGGTCTTTTTTTTTCTATTCAATTATATACCATAGAACATTATTATTACCTCATTATAATAATACAAAGTTGTAGTAGATAATATTGAAAACACAGATAAGTATAAAGGAAAAAAAGTGCCTGTTTTTACATTACCAGACTTTTATTCATTTATATAATTTGAATAACATTTGGATCACACCATTATATATTGTGTTATAATATGATTTTTTTTCCTCAGTGTATTTTGAGCATTTCCCACAGGTTTAAATGTTCCTCTATGACAGGATATATTGTTTATTTTAAAAATAGCTCACCCTCTATTGTTGATATCCAGGTTGTTGTCACTATTTTTTTTCAATATTATAAGGAATGTTTGCACAAAAACCCTTATGCATCTGTTTACTGATTTCATGGTTTCCAAAAATTGAAATGGCTGACTCAAAGCATTTGTTGAGATATTGCTAAATGGTACAAAGGATCAATGGTGATGGTTCATAAACCATGGGATCAGCTGTAATATGTTACTAATCTACCAATTTAAGATTAAATGATTACAAATGATCAACGGGCGGGCGCCTGAGTGGCTCAGTTCGTTGAGCGACTGCCTTCGGCTCAGGTCATGATCCTGGAGTCCCAGGATCGAATCCCACATCAGGCTCCCTGCTTAGCAGGGAGTCTGCTTCTCCCTCTGACCCTCCTCCCTCTCATGCTCTCTGTCTCTCATTGTCTCTCTCGCAAATAAATAAAGTCTTAAAAAAAAAAAAAAGATCAACGGGCATAACTCTAGTTAATGACCAGTTCCTTGTCACAATGATTTAAGTCTCTAATACAAGAATATTAAGTATGAAATATACTAAAATAGTATATAATATATAAAATATAATATTGAGTATAAAATCGCATTTTTATACATTTCTACCATCTTCTCTGTCATCCCGTGTATCCTCAGGATAGGCTGGGGTACACTCTAGTAATAACTTGCAAATCTCAGTGACTTAAAAAAGGAATTCTCATTTTTCTGTTTATGTTACTGTTGGCTTTGGTGTCTGTGGTACTGCTCTTCTTTATATTCACTTCAGGACCCAGGCTGCAGAAGCAGTCCTTATTTTGGCTTTAACTGGTCTTGGGGCATAGGGAAAAGAGGTGATGGAACCATAGATGATCTTCAACTTGTGCTCAGAAGAAACACACATTATTTCTTCACAATTCATTAGCCAAAGTGAGTCAAATTGCCATTCCTCACATCAGTGGGATAGAGAAATATAATTGTCCCACTATGAGAGGCCATACAAGCTACATGGTGAAGCTTGCTGTGAACATGGCAGGAATGTTCAATTCTCTCCCATGGAGTAGGAGCAAATATTTTAGACCAGAATAGAATCTACCCACATCCTGATTCTGGAAGGGTTTTCATATTGGGAAGGGACTTTGCCATGATCCAACGTTATATTGCAATGCAAGTACAAGTCTCCATTTATTTGAAGGCCTTCCAAGCCCTTGCTCTAGAGGTAATATATAAAATGAGTGATTTCATAGGATGAAATCTCTACAGTATTCAATATTTAAAATATGCAAACCTTTGTCTTACCCACAGAGACTTTTATAAGTTATAATCCACCCCCCTGTCTTTTTTCCTGGTTGCTATTGTACAGGAAAGCAATTACATTGCAAGAAATGTTAGCAGGGTAACTCCTCAAATGTAAGGTCTACAAAGTCTCCTCTGTGTGTATATGCATATCTAGAAATGCTCTTTGCAGTTTAGAGAAGAGTAGGGAGAACTTTTTTATAGCCCTCTGCAGTTTTGTATAATAAAATCCTTCCAGTACTTATGTTGATTACAAAACCATCTCTTTCTACAAAATCCATTCTCTCTGTTTCCTCTCTCATTATCAGGAGCAGCTTCAAATAAAACTCTCCGATAAAATGTTACAACACTGAATTTTACAGTTTAAATGTTTTATACTATATCAAGGGATTCAATATGACCCAATATTAAATGGGCAGAAGCATTGAGATTCCTGGCATATCTTAGGAGGTAAAATGGCTAGTGACATGAGAACAAAAGTAGAATATCTAAGGTCCTATGTATGGCATGATTGCTGACTTTCAATTTCTATTTATCACCCTTGTGTGCCTTATATAAAACAGTAAACTATCCAATTCCAGTGTCTGAAGTCAGTTATACCTCACATTCTAATCCTCTCTCCTTCCTAGGTGGTAAATCTTATTTCTTGACTCTTACTGTGTGGTGTAAATGCTGGGAAATCTAAAAGATTTTTTTTTTTTAAGATTTATTTATTTATTTATTTATTTATTTATTTATTTATTTATTTGAAAGAGAAAGAATGAGAGAGAGAGAGCGAGAGAGAGAGAGAGCACATGAGAGGGGGGAGGGTCAGAGGGAGAAGATGCGGCACTCGATCCCGGGACTCCAGGATCATGACCTGAGCCGAAGGCAGTCGCTTAACCAACTGAGCCACCCAGGCGCCCCAAATCTAAAAGATTTTAAATCATGTTTTTAATGTGCTCATACCTTGCTATCCATAGAATTTTCCTTTGCTCTTGCACATGGACATGTTTTCACAGAGGTAAATTTATTTTAATTTTAGCTTCATTTCACACTGAGCTAATGGAAGATAGCATTGTAGCTTACTCTCTCTTCTGTTTGCTTGAGTTTTTGCAAAGTTGACATTCAGGATTTTCTGTATCGCTTGTCTCTTAAGATAATGGATACTTTGTTGATTGGTGGTGCTGGCCCATATTCTTCCCAGGGTCTGGGAAAACTAAATTCAGGAACTTCAGTGCCAGGGTCTCCCCATCATCTAGGTCTGAGGTTATTGATGATGCTTCTGTTTTCATTGATTTATAGTAAGGCCTTTGGACATTTTAAGCTCTCTCCATAAACAGCTCTCTGGTCATGGAAGATTGAATATAGCTACAGTAATATAGTTTCCTCCAGGGAAGGAATCTAATGGGGTAGAAAGGGGGGAGAAATGAAGAATGTCTCATTAAGCTTGTTTGGCAGGCTAATGTAGACAGTCATAATAGAAACTTCATTTCTGGTATTGGAATGTGTTTCAGTGGTTTTCAAGTTCTCTGCTCAGGAATATGAATGAACTTGGAACATGTGTTCATGAGTTTGCCCACAGGTGAATAGTATAATTCAGGAGCAAGCAGGATGATGGTCTGTGCTCTACAGAAAGAATGGGGGCATTTTGTATATTTCCAGGATGAGATGCCTTAGATCACTTCTCTGCATGTCTTCTGTTCACTGCTATCACCCAGGAACTTGTTTAACTTATTGCTTATTTCTCTTTGGTTCCTCAAATTGCTTTTTGTATAACTGCCCAGTACCACAAATTTGTACAGAAGGGCTAGGAGTACCTATACTTTTCTCCATTTCCAGTTTTTGAAACATTACTCCTTTATCATTACATTAAAAATAAAATTCCTCTGAAGCTCATACTACATTAAGTTAATTTCTTGTTCCTCATTTAGGAAATCTTGTTTACTTATTTGCTTATTTACTGAAATTTTAGGTATGTGGTCCATTGTCTCTCTCTCCACCTAGACACCATTCACCATCCTGAACAAATTCATAGGATGTTTGTGAAAAACACAACACCATAGCTGTACTGTTACTTGATATCCATTAGTATGGTGAAGGAACTACCAATATATTTTGGTGACTCATTCTCATGAAACATGGTAAAATGTGTGACATAGCTTCACTTATAAAATCTAAATATGTGAATATATAAAAACAATTTGTGTAGTCATAGTTACCTTTTTTACTCTCAGTACACCTGATTTTTAAATGCCATTTCTACCCATTTGCTTGTCTTGTCTTTATTTCTGTATTTCTGTTGTCTACATTTTGCTTTTTAAAAATACCTATTTTTGTGGCTTCTGTGATGCCATTTACATGAATCCATTCAGACAGTCATAACCAAATACCGCAGACTGGGAGATTTCAACATTTATTTTCTCACCACTCTGGAAGCTAGAAGTCCAAGATCAAGGTGCCCTCAGGGCTGGATTCTGGTAAAGTCTGTCTTCCCAGCTTGTAGATGGCCATCTTCTTGCAGGATCTCTTTTATATTTGTGTGTGAAGAGAGAGTGAGAGAGAGAGAGTGAGAATGCACTCTCTGGTGTCTGTCTCTCTTTTAAAAGATTTATTTATTTATTTTAGAGAGAGAGAGCAGGAGGGTCAGAGGGAGAGGGAAAGAGAATTTCAAGCAGACCCTGTGGTGAGTGGGGAGCCTGATATGGGGCCCAAGATCACAACCCCAAGATCACAAACTGAGCGGAAAAGCAAGAGTCAGATGCTTAACCAACTGGGCCACCCAGGCATCCCTGGTATGTCTCTTCTTTTGAGTACACCACTCCCATCAGATCAGGACCCCACCCTTTTGACCACATTTAACCTTAATCACCTCCCTAGAGGCCCTGTGTCCAAATAGTCACATTGGGAGTTAATGCTTAAACATAAGGATTGGCAGGTGGGGGTTGGTGGGTGGGAGGGGCATAATTCAGTCCAAGGGCTATTCTTTACAGGTTACAATGCAAATTTCTTAACTTCCTGTGAAAGCTACAGTTCATTATGCTTATTTTAAAGGCAGGAAAATTGATTATGTAAATACTATGACTTAAAGATTGCTCTTCATCTGAAAGAGATTGTATGCATAGTATCTCGACAAAATAAGGGGTTTAGTTTTCTCAAGTCATGAATTCCAAAAATAAGTCCAGATCTGATATAGTGACTAATAAAGTCATCAAGTACATAGACTCCTGTTCATCTGCCCAACCAACCATGGTAGTGGTATGTTGTTTATTTTCATGCCTGGTACCTCATGGGATACAATATTACTGTTATATCAATAGATGACTATTACCCTATTACATCATCTACAAATGGAGACTCCTTTATTTCTTCCTTTCTGACCTGTATGTCTCTTATTTCTTTTTCTTGCTATATTGCACTGGCTAAGACTCAAAGTGCTGTATGAGATCAGAGTGATAAGAGTACCTTCCCAGTTACTTAAAACAAGCAAAAATTAATTTTGAATCTGTTACTTTGATTCTCATTTTACCATTACTAAGCTATTCTCTTTCCCTTTGGGATCCAAATATATGAAATTTGGATTATTGAACCAAAAACTTATGAAACTCACCATTTCTGCATTCCTACCATGTGTGTTTACTCCTCAAGGAATCACTGAGTGAGGGGCTCCTGTGTGGCTCAGTCAGTTAAGCATCTGTCTTTGACTCAGGTCGCAATCTCCGGGTGCTGGGATCAAGCCCTGCAAGGAGCTCTCTGCTCAGTGGGGAGTTGTTTATCCTTCTCCTTCTGCCCTCCCCCTTCCCCCCGCCCACTCATGCTCTTTCTGTCTCTCGTTCTCAAGTAAATAAATAGAATCTTAAAAAAAAGTGGGGATCACTGAATGAAAAGGCATTGTTTTTTCCTGGCACTGAGGTCACAGTAGTGAGACACATAGATTAAAAACAAAACAAAACAAAACAAAAACCCAAAAATAGAGGTGAGAGTGCATATCCTTGCTTGTGCCCAATTTTAAGGGAAACACTCAGTCTTTCACCATTACATATGATATTAGCTGTAGGAATTTTTTTTGCAGATTAACCCTATCAAGTTGAGAAAGTTCTCCTCTATTCCTTTTATCATAAATAAGTAGTGAATTTTGTCAAATACATTTTTCTAAAGTAATTAATATGATTATGTGATTGTTTTGCCTTGGCCTGTTAATATGGTAGATTACCTTAATTGTTGTTTTTTTTTAATATTAATCCAGTCTTGAATCCCTAGAATACACCCTACTTTGTCATAGCATAAAGTTATTTTTATATATTGCTGAATTCTATTAGCTAATCTTTTGTTAAGGATTTTTGTATCTATAAACATGACAGATATTGATCTTTTGTTTTCCAACTGTGTTTGTCAGGTATCAGGGTAATACTAACCTCAGAAAATGATGTGAGAAGTTTCCTATCCTCCTTCCTTTCTGCAAGAGCTTGTGTAGAATGAATGGTAATTGTTCTTTAATGTTTTGTTAGACTTCTCCATTGAAACTAGCCCAAGGATTTTTTTGTTTTTCGTTTTAAGGATTTTTTAAATTATGAATTCAATGTCTTCAGTAGTTATGATGTCATTCAGATTATCTATTTCATAATTGATGATTTGTGTTGGATTGTGTGTTTGAGGAAATTTATCCATTTTATCTAAGTAGTCAAATCTTTACACATGTAGAATTATTTATTCTCTCTTTTTTAAAATAGTATTCTCTTAATATCCCTATGTCTACATGGTCTGCAGTGATATTCATAGTTTATTGCTGACATGGGCAATTTGTGTCTTTATTTTTCAGTTTTGCTAGAGGTCTGCCAATTTTACCAATCTTTTAAAATAAATGGTTTTCTGTTTCATTGGTGTTCTGTATTTTTCTGGGTTTTTAAAAAATTGTATTTATTTGAGAGAGAGAATGAGCGAGCATGAGTTGGGGGGGGCAGGGGGAGAGGAAGAAGCAGACTCCTGGCTGAGAAGGGAGCCTGATGCCAGGCTCAATCCTAGGAGTCCAAGATCATGACCAGAGCTTAGCCAGACACTCAACTGACTGAACCACCCAGGCGCCCTGTATTTTTCTGTTTTTAAGATAATTGATTTATGTTCTTATCTTTATTATGACCTATCTTCTGCTTTCTTTTGGTTTTTCTCTTTTTCTTCTAATTTCTTAAGGTGGGAACTCAGATTATTGATTTGAGATTTTTCTCTTTCCTAATAAAAGTATTTAGTTTTATAAATTTCCCTCTTAGGCTTGTTTTACAAATTTTGATATTTTGTATTCTCATTATCATGCAGTTAAAAGTACTTTTGGTCTCCTTTGAGCAAGACATTTCTTTGCCACTTGTATTTAGAAGTATGTTGTATAATGTTTAAGTATTTGGAGATTTATCTGTTATCTTTTTTAATTTTTAGTTTGATTCCATTATGATCAGAGAATACACTATGTGTAATTTCAATATCTTTTAATTTTTCACAGTTTATTTTATGGTCCAGAATATGGCCTATCTTGGTAAATCCTTCATGTAAACTTTAAGAAATGTGTATTCTGCTGTTATTGAGGAGAGTGTACTATAAATGCTGATTAGATCCAGTCCAAGGGTGGTATAGAGTTCTTCTGTAACATTGCTGATTTTATATCTAGTTAGTCTATCAACTGTTGAGAAATAGATATTGAAATCTTTATAACATTGTCTTTGTCTCTGTCTCCTATCTGTTCTATCAGTTTTTCTTCACATATTTCAGATCTCTGTTATTTGATGCATACATATTTAGGATTCCCAGCTCTTCTTTGTAGATTGATCTTGAAAATCCACTTAAATTCTTTTTAGTTCCAGTTTCTTCTTCAATGAAAGAACAATGATGGAAAGAAACTCAAATCACAGGGCTATTGAGAGAATCAAAAGATGTGAAAATATTGTCTGAACTGGAATGTGTCAGATTAGTGTCTAGAGGTATTATCATCAAGTGGGGAGGGGAGACAATATTATTAATAACAAAATAATATCTTTATCTCTCTTAAGAAAAATACAGTTTTTGCCCTATTATTTCCCCACCCAGACATATAGCACATTTTTATCAATTTATTGGGAGTGCAAAATACATATAAAAATGTTACTGAATGTCCTTTTGCCATATTAGGTGCAAAAGGAGATTAATAGAAGAAAGGTCCTATACTTAGACCTCAAAACACTTGGGGATCTGAGATGTTCTAGCACAGAGATGGTATTTTCACTGTAATATTTTAATTGAGCACAGACTAGAACTGCAAACTCAAATACGTGCTAAGGTCAGTATTTATCAGAAATGAGTAAAGTTGGTCATATGTATATAGAAATGATTGAATGGATTATTAAATGAAAATAATGGCTTTGGGGCATTATAGATTGTAATTGACATTCAGCCCCTCTTTTTAGCATTCAATAATGACTTCAGAGAACCATGTGTCACATTAAAAGGGGGACTGCTAGTACCTGACTCAGCCACTGTAATGCTGTCAGGGAGAGAATGCAGTACGACAGGCAGAATTATTAACTGTTCTATGTGATTCCCATCTCCTGATATAGCTGCCCTGTGCTATCTGAACTTTGAACTAAGATGAGATTTTACCCTTATACAACAAAGGTGATGGGAGTGGGCAGATGCAGTTAAGATCCCTAATCAGTTAATTTGGAGTTCATCAAAAGGGAGATTATCCTGGGTGTGCTTCCTCTAGTCAAGAGAACTCTCAAGGATTCATGCTGCCCTTGTAAATAGATTCAGAGTAGTAGAGACTCTCCTGCTGACCTTGAAGGAACAAGCCAGCATAAGTTCTACAGCCACAAGTAAATGAATTCTGCCAATAGCAGAATTCTTACAATAGCAGTGTAACCTTAGATAGAATACCCTGAGCCACTGATAAGACCCCCATGTCTAGCTAACATTTTGATTTCAGCCTTGTAAGACCCCCAAAATAGAACCCATCTAAATTATGCCCAGATTTCTGACATACAGAATTTGTGATATTTTTCAGACACCTGATTATCGATAATACTTTGTTTATGGAAGTTCAACCACTTATTAGGATGAAATATCTTGAAACAACTTGTTTGCTAACTGGTGATATAATCTGGAGAAAGGATTATTTCACAGTAATCCTAGTTTCCTTCTCTGTCTTCATCCACTCTCTTAACCTGTTGACCCTCTTTGCTGAACTCCCAAATATTCCACTTTAGGAGGCTCATATACTCTATATCCCCAGTTCTTGAATCAACTCTTATCTATCCAAGCAGTATGAGAACCTCATTTCTAGCCACTGTTATGGAGGCTGTATAGGGACACTAGATCATTTTCCCCTAGTGCATGAGAGTTTTGTATTAGAATCATATAAAATGCTTTGACACAAATAAAGGCAAAAATGAAAAATAGATATTGTTAAGCCTGGGTTCTTACTCTCCATCCTTGAATTCAATGCATTTCCTTTAGAGAACTATGACAACTATGACAATATTTGCCTACATGTTTATTGACTGTGCCTCCTCATAGCTTGTAATGTCCGTGGAGACAAGGAGTGTGTCTGTTTTGTTCTACCAATAACTAGAGCCTGGTAAAGAACTTGGCATAGAGTAGCTCAGTAAATATTTTTTGAATGAATACCCTATCATCTAATGTGCCTGGTGTGTGTTCTGGACCTCCTTCCTCTGTTGCACTTCTCCCCCATGTAATCAAAAGGTTGCTGAACAAGTACAAATCATAGCCTGAGGCTTAAGGTATTTATAATTTAGTTGAAATGAAAGGGAAGTCATTAATAAGAATCATTCCAAAAAAAAAAAAAAAAAAGATACTTACAGCCCAGAGAATGAGTACTAATGAGCCAGGGGAAGGATTTACTCATGTGGGCTGAAGAAATCAGGGACAGCTTCATAAAGTAGGGAGTTAAAAATGGACTCAGAATATTAGGCGAAGGTTTAGGAAGAAAGAAATATCTGGAGCAGAAGACATGATTTTATCAGTTGATTCACAAATAGTTTACAGTCAGTAAACTTCCATCAGCTGCTGTATTTATGTGGGCTTTATTATTGTTATTGTTGCAGATAGTTTCCAGGTAGTTGTGGCTACATAAAAATCTAGTCCTTCATTCATGAAGATAATGGTTTATTAAAAAAAAAAAAAAAAAAGAACTAAAGATTCCTATAGTTTTCATATGTGAGTCAATTTCTAGACCCTCGTTTTTTATCTTCAGTATAAGACCCCTCCCTACACACAGACACACACGTGCAAAACACTCTTGTGTTTTGGTCTGACTTGAGGATTGTATCCTTTCTAAAAAAAAAAAAAAAAAAACACAAACATGACACACTAAGTATCAATTTGATTTTCCTTGATGTCATTCCTTTTCTGTAATAACCAGACCATGACCAACTTCTTTAATGAGATTTAATGAGATCCATTGGCTTAGCTTAGACATAGCAGAAACAATGATGCCTTATATTAATGAAAATTATTAAAAGGCTTTATTCCCTGTCATTAATTGAATTATCATTTTGTTGTTACCACTGTTCATAGAACAAGGGAAAATCCATCAAAATATCAATTATCAATGTTTCCAGGCTCTACTGGTATCTAGTGAATAAAATGTGTAAGTTTTATTTTACCTTGTGCTAGTTTCTTTTACTACCAGAACTTGGGTATGGATTTTCTATTTGGTGTGATCATCTCCACTCTTTCTTTGTAAGGAACAGAACCCTTTTCTAGTTTCTGGAGCCATACTCTTTTATACCAGGACATATATATATATATATATATATATATATATATATATAAACTTGTTAATAGTGGAGAATAGTAGTGACAATTATAGAAGCAAAATAGGATTAACCCACAAGGCCAAATGGCAGTCAGTCTTTATTTGTACCAATCCTATTAGAGCTCTCACTGGAAGATGAAAAATATAACCCAGGGATTCCCTAAGAAGGCTCATCCTTGTAAGCCTGTAGATTCCTTCTGCTGGGTTCTTTGTGCTGGTTCAATATGTACTGCTCAATTGTCTTACCTTCAAGTATAAAAATAAATATATTTCTAAAGCCATTAAAAGGTATTCTTCATTATCTTTTGGTGATTTGACTCAATTTCAAATTTAGCAGTTGAATCAGAACTGAACCAAATAATGTTAAGGAATATTTCTTTATTCTTTGCACAGTATACATTTTTTTAGAAACAGCTCCTTAAATTAAAAAGAGAGAGTATGGGATGGGAGAAAGTGAAGCAAAATGTGAATTTGGTCACAGAAGGGCAACCCACCTTTCCCTTGCAAATATGCCTCTTGCTTTTCAAAAGAGATTGACCATGTGGTGGTTGAGCTATATAGGATCAATTGCATGGTTTATTCCCCCCTCATAACAAACTACAAATATGCATGAAAATTCATCAGCAAAGTTAGAAATAACAGGGGAGAATCTGCAGGAAACTCAGTATCTCCCACTTGGGAAATATGTCTCTCATGTAGGACATCCTTCTCTAACCTCCTCCCCATAGAATATGTCACTTCATCCTCTGGATCTCAGGTGAGCTATTATTGTTGTTAAATGTATATTGTGTTAAATGTATGTGTCTATCTGACTGTGATCCTCACTGGATTCATTGAAGAATAGGATAGATTCTGATTAATTTTTATCATCAGTATCTTTTCTTAGAATCAGCCTCAACAGTAGACATTCCAAAATAAATTGTGCTTGTTGAGAGGTGACACTACTTATGTACTTCCAGTATGCTACTGATTTAAATTTTTGTTTTACTCAGTTTCATATGTGAAGATATGCATGTATAGATCAGTGGATGGATGGATGGATGGGTGAATGGATGGATGGATACAAAGACAGAGAATCTAGATGAGGCTCATTGTGTGACGTCTGCATGTCAGACATTGTGCTAGGTATTAGAGTTACACTACACAATCTGATGGTTTTTCCTGGGGCCTCCTGCATTTATTAAACATAAGCCCTAAAGTGTAACCTGACATTTGGGAAAGGAGTATCCTCCCAGTTAGGTGAAACTAAATGTCTTATTTAAAGCTCAAATCCTCGGCCTTGGCCATGAATTCACACTAACAGAATTGATTTGCCCAGACTTTCACAACTTTGTGTTAGTGCTATTTTCAGGTGCAGTAGAAAATAAGAAATGAAATATGTAAATTGCTGTTTCCAACAATGTAGTGTTGGGGGGAGATCAGTGGTTTTAATAAATTGTGCCTAAGGGTTGGTGTTCAACTAACATATATCCAAACCCCTTCCCCAGGAATTCAGTCACACACCTTGAGCTTACCTGAAAACTCTGTTGTATTGAAAGAGTGATTGTAAGAATGAGGAGAATTTAATACAGAATAAAAATGCAACTGTCTATGAGGAGGGTGCTGGAGACAAGTGCCTGGAGCAGAGAGGCTGGGGAATGAATTTTTCAATGTGGATAATGAAGTGTGGTGTCAGTGGAAGTCAGTGGTAATTAGCATTGTGCGTAATAGGATGAACTTGGGTAAACTTGTCACCTCACACTTCCAAGTGACCAGCAGCACAGGTGAAAGGTGAAGTGCATAAATGTCACTCTTACCCTTTGGAAGGAAAAAATATAATTGTGAAGGATGTGGGAATCTATGAAGCACAGGAGGAGAGCTGTTGGAACACAGAATATTCATTACTTCCATTTGTATATTCATTCCTCGTGTAAAATGTGCTTCCCTGGAAGTGTTTCCATAGTTATAGGAATCTCCATCTTTTTTATATTCATGATTGTTTTATCATTATATAGGTAATTTGAGTACATAGAGTAAACTTGGGAAGAACAGAAAAGAAAGCAAAAATCCCTCCAGTTAAAGATAGATAATCATTGTTAATATTTTGACATATTTTCTATCAGATGGTTTTCATGTAAAAATTTTACTAATAGTTGTACTCATACTATATTTACAGTTTTATCTGATTTTCTATCTAACACTTGAGGAGTTTTGAGCAGTTAGTAGAAATGTAATAACTTCAGCTAACTTTCACTGCTTACTCTGGTCTAAGCACTGTATACATTATGATGCAATTACCACAACAACCATAAGAGGCAGGTACTACTATTATTTTCATTTCACACGTGGGGAAGTTGAGGCACAGAGAGGGTATCTTTCCTAGTCCACATGGATAATAAACACTGGAGGTGGCACCTAATACCAAGCAGTCTAATTCCAGAATCCATAATCTCTTATCTCGACATCAGATCAGGCAGGGGTCAGCAGGATTTTTCTGTAAATCTTTGAGACTTTGTAGGTCTTATAGTGTCTGTCTCAACTACTTCATTATGCTATTGAGAAAATGACTGTAGATGAGATATAAATAAATATACGATAGATATATGAGCATTTCTGTGCTCTAACAAAATTTTATGGGGGCTGTAAATTTGAATTTGCTCTAGTTTTCATGGAGCAAAATATTTTTTATATGTTTTCTCTACCATTTAAAAATTTAAAAACCATTTTTAACTTGAGACCTAAACAAAACCAGACTGCTGATAGTAGTTTCATTAGATTAATTGATGTGTTGTTTACCATCAGGAGCATCTCCAGTACTTAATACTTAGGTTATTTCAAACATAAAATGTTTGTTTCAAAGAAAAATTGTCCAAGATAAATGGTGCTGTGATGAATATCTGTGCATATAACTTTACTATTTTTGTAATATTTTCTTAAGTACTTTATTTTTTTTTAAATTTAATCACCCAGTACTCATCACAGCAAGTGTATTCCTTAATCCCCATCACCTGTTTTACCCATTTCCCCAGCCCACCTCCCCTCTGGTAACTGTCAGGTTGTTCTCTATAGTTCAGAGTCTGTTTCTTGGTTTTTTTCTCTCTCTCTTTTAAGATTTTATTTATTCATTTGTCAGAGAGAGAGAGAGAGAGAGCGCGCGCACAAGCAGTGGGAGTGGCAGGGAGAGGGAGAAGCAGGCTCCCCGAGGAACAAGGAGCCAGATGTGGGGCTTGATCCCAGAACCCTGAGATCATGACCTGAACTGAAGGCAGATGCTTAACCAACTGAGCCACCCAGGCGCCCCTCTCTCTTTTTCCCTTTGTTAGTTTGTTTTGTTTCTTAAAAACCACATATGAATGAAATCCTATGGTATTTGTCTTTCTCTGACTGACTTATTTTGCTTAGCATTATACTTTCTAGCTCCATCCATATTGTTGCAAATGGCAAGATTTCATTTTTTATGGCTGATTTTCCATTTAGATGATCTGTCCATTGATGTAAGCAGTGCATTAAAGTCTACTATTTTTGTATTATTATCAATTAGTTCTTTCATGTATGTTATTAACTGTTTTGTGTATTTGGGTGCTGTCATCTTGGGTACATAAATACTTATAATTGTTAAATCTTGTTGGATTGTCCCCTTTATTATTATAAAGTGTCCTTTGTCTCTTGTTCCAGTCTGTTTTATAGTCTATTTTGTCTGATTTAAGTTTTGCTACTCTGGCTTTCTTTTAACACCCATTTGCATGATAGATGTTTTTCCATCCCTCCCTTTCAATCTGCAGCTGTCTTCTAGGCAGCATATGGGTGAGTCTTGCTTTTTTATACATTCTGTCACCCTATGTCTTTTGATTGGAGCATTTAGTCCATTTAAATTCAAGGTAATTATTAATAGATATGTATTTATTGACATTTTATTACTTGTTTTGTGGTTGTTTCTGAATATTTTATCTGATCCTTCCTTGTCTGTCTCTTTTTCATGTTTTGCTGATTTTCTTTAGTGATATATTTGGATTTCTTTCTCTTTATTCTTTGCATACTTACTAGTGATTTTTGATTTGTGGTTACCATTAAGTTTGTATATAACGTCTTCTGCATATAACAATCTATATTAAGTTGATGGTTAAATTTGAACCCATTACTCCTCTCCTGCCCCTAACCTAAATTTTAGGCTTATGATGTTGTATTTTACATCCTTTTATTTTATAAATTCCTTGACTGAATTTTTAAAGAAATACTCATTTTTGCTGATTTTGTATTTCCTACCTTCATACGTTGTTTTTGGTCTTTGCTTTCCACTCAAAGAGTCCTTTTAATATTTTTTGCAGGGCTGGTTTAATGGTCATGAGCTCCTTTAGTTTTTGTTTGGGAAATTCATTATTTCTCTTTCTGTTTTGAATGATAGCTTTGCTGCATAGAATACTCATGGCTGCAAGTTTTTCCCACTCAGCACTTTGAATAGATCATGCAGTTATTTCTGGCTTGGAAAGTTTCCACTAAAAAATGCACTGAGAGCTTTAGGGGGTTTCCTTTGTATGTAACCATCTTCTGTTTTTTTCTTTATCACTATATTTTGGATTCTAATTACAATATATCTTGGTGTGGATCTGCTTTTGTTGATTTTGTTGTGGGTTCTCTATGCTTGCTGGATCTGGGTATCTGTTTCCTTCCCCGAATCAGGGAAGTTTTCAGCTATTATTTCTTTAAATAAATTCCGTGCCTCTTCTTTCTCTCTTCTTTGTCTAGGATTTCTATAAATGAATGCTTTTATGTTTCATGGAGTCCCTGAGTTCCCTAAGTCTATTCTTGTTTTGCATAATTCTTTTTTCTCTCTTTTATTCAACTTGATTACTTTCCATTACTTGGTCTTTTAGGTCATTAATATATTCCTCTGCTTCTTCCATCCTGCTGTTTATTCCATCAAGTGTGTTTCTCATTTCAGTTATTGAGCACTTTATCTCTGCTATTTATTACTTATCTCTGTGTTAATGATCTCACTGATGTCCTCCACTATTTTCTCAAGTCTGGTGAGTATCCGTATGATCATTGCTTTAAATTCTCCATTAGGAATGTTACTTATATCTGTTTTGCTTGGATCTCTGGCTGTGGCCTTGTCCTGTTCTTTCATTTGGGACCAATTCCTCTGTCTTCTCATTTTATCTAAGTCTCTGTGCCTGTTTCTCTGTGTTAAGAAAGTCAGGTACATCCTCTGTCTTCGAGGGAATTGGCTTTATGAAAAAGAGGTCCTGTAGTGCCCTGCAGTGTAATGTCTGCTGTTCTCCAGGGTCTGGCACTTCTGGGAGTGTCTCCATTGTATGCTGTATGCACTAGGCTGTTGTGTCCTGATTGCTTTATCTTTCAGGCCTGTCAGTGGCAGAGGCTCTCTTTGCTGTGGTCAGTGTTTGGTCCCTGCTCTAAATGTGGCATGTTTTAATGAGGTGTGCTCTGGTCTGCTTGTAAAATGAAACCTGCCACTGCTGCAACCAGAACCATGGCCTCACTAAACTCCCAGGTCAGAGATGTGATTCACAGGGGCTTGAGTTGGTCTTCTGGGGGAGGGGCCCACTACACTGGGATTGAGGCAAGTGTGACTGGGAAGGTAGGTTCTTCCAGAGGTTGGGGGGATTCTTGGTGTAAGCAAGTTAGGTAGGGAATATAGTTGCTGGTTCCCACACATGGTTCTGTGTTTATGCTGAGGGCAGGAAATGGTACCTGCCAGTTCCTTTGTTCCCAGTGGAGTCTCCATGAACTCTGCCTGTCTGGGACACACTCTGAGATGAGTCACCTCCCCACTGTGTGCCCCATGTATTCTTCAGATTGTTATTTTCACACTATGTCAAAAGGCTGTTTGCCTTGCCTTTTCTCTAAGAGCCATCCCAGTGTCCTCAGAACTCTGCCAAAGCCAAGCACTCTGACCTTTAAAACTCTAGGTTTCAAGGCCCAGTGGTGGCATGAACTCAGGAATTTTGAGCTCTCTTGCTTTCTAAACCAATTACTATTGGGATTCATTTTCCCTGTGTGCTCCCCTGCATGCTTGTTTGTCTCTTGCCCTTCTCCATGACCACAACTCCTTCCCCACCACAGCAGCCAAGCTCTGTTTCTGTCCCAAGCTGCATCTCTGCATTTTCTACCTTCTTCAATGTGGCCTCTTCCCTACTTTTATTTTTTAATTTAACTTAATTTAATTTAAATTCAGTTAATTAACATATAGTGTATTATTAGTTTCAGAGGTAGAGTTCAGTGATTCCTCAGTTGTATATAACACCCAGTGCTCATTACATCACTTGCCCTCCTTAATGCCCATCATGCAGTTACTCCATTCCCCCACCCCTCTCTCTTCTCTACCTTTAATTGTGGCATTTGGCCATCTCCAGATTGACTTCTGGGGTATTTATACCCCAGATTTGATAGTTATCTTGTTGTATTCATGGGATGAGGCAAGCCTAGAGTCCTCCTATTCTGCCACCATCTTCCCCTCCTCTTAGGTATATACTTTCTTAGGCTATATTCCCAGGCTTGGTCTACTCAAAGAGTATGGATACTTCTATTACTCTTAAATTTTACTACAAAACAATTTGTTATTAGGGATATACCAACATATACTTTTATAGCTATTCTAAAAGGACAGCATATTTTGTTGTTGTTGTATTATAGTTCAACAGATATTGAACTAATGCATTTGGGATTATGGGAAGCAAAATATTTTTTTAATATAAGGTAACCACATTTAAAGATGAGTTAAGGCAGCCCAGTGTTTTCCTTAATAATTAAGAAAATTCATTTGAGAAATTTTCTAAAATTTCTATTATCTCAGAGTGCTCTATCCATATTGCATCTGAAGAGGACAAACCATTGGAGAGAGAGGAAAAAAAAATTAAAACTGTAAATTTAATTGAGCATTCTTTAATATTATCCATATCAAATACCTTTTTCCCCTGTTGGCCTTGATTTGATTTTTCTTAGAAACTGGTTTTATAGAAGGATGTCTGTTTTCTTGAATACTGATTTTTTTTAAGCATTAAATAAGTGGTATTTTATTACTTTCATTGTAAGAACATAGACTTGAAGTCAGAGGATGCTAAAATTTCTTTGAAAGTCCTAGAAGTGAGGAGCACCTGGATGGCTCAGTTGATTAAGTGTCTGACTTCAGCTGAGGTCATGATCTTGGGGTCCTGAGATCGAGCCCCATGTCAGACTCCCTGCTCAGTGGGAGTCTGCTTGTCCCTCTGCCCCTCCTCCTGCTTGTGCTCTCTCTCTCTCTCAAATAAATACAATCTTAAAAAAACAAAAAAACAAAAAAACTTCTGGAAGTGGAGTGGTTTTCCAGGTGGCAATTGATGTGCATGACACTAGATGGTGATGTGGCTAGCAGTCATTTCACCCCCCTTTTTTAAAAATTAAATTTTCTTGAAGATATAATTGACATATAATATTATATTTGTTAGTATTGCTTTTAAAAGCCAGTGAAAATGAAAAGACAGACTGAGTGCTGCCCAGATGGACAGTGGTTGTCACTGTTGGAGAAGGCAGAGTTGTGTCAGCTTGCTTGGCCCCTGTGGAAGCCTGGGATTCAGAGAGCCATGACTGTAGCTCCATGTCCTCTTAGAGGCCACATGTATTTGCTCAGCATCATGCCCTAATTGGACTCCCATAGTCCCCTGGTCACTGCCGCTAAATGTACGGAGAAGTCAGGAACCAAGTATGGAAAGACCTAGGCAAACTGATCAACACCACGGGATAAACATCCCAAAGCTTCCATACTCCTGTTAGGAGTATTAGCTCCACATAAAGATTCAAATTTGTGAAGTAATGCAGATGTGTTTGTTGGGAGGCTTCCAAAAGCTTGCTTCCCCTACTGGAATTGATGGGTGCAGGCACCATAATGAAGCCACAAGAGACTTTAAATCATAAGTGCAGTTCTGAGGTTGAAAGGGGGTATTTAAACTCCACAGGGATTTCCTTCTACATTCTCTAGTACCTCAGTGGTAAATTTAATAGGTTGATATCCTTTGAACCAGCTTCCTTTCTTCTTTATAACCATATGATTCCACATGGAAAATTAATCTCCCTTGTATATCAAAAGAACTCTGGTATTTCTACTTTTCATAGCATACTTAAAATCTCAGTCCAGTGGCTAGGGTTTTGCATTTCACAAAATTATCAAGGGAAAGAAAAGGGTAGTCCCTTGCTCTAACCATGTCGATCCACTTACATTTTATGGATGCCCCAGTCTCTTTTAGGTCAACACATCTTTTTTTTTTTTTTTTTTTTTTTTTTTTTTTTTTTTTTTTTTTTTTATTAAGAGAGACAGAGAGAGAGCATGAGAGAGAGGAGGGTCAGAGAGAGAAGCAGACCCCCTGCTGAGCAGGGAGCCCGATGCGGGGCTCGATCCCGTGACTCCAGGATCATGACCTGAGCCGAAGGCAGTCGCTTAACCAACTGAGCCACCCAGGCGCCCCTCAACACATCTTTTTGAACATGATATTTTCTTGGCTGGAAATTTCCTTTTGCATGACCGCTCTACCCCTTCTCCAGTACCAGTTAAACATCCATCAAGTCCTTTGAGAAGATTTTTGAGAACCTCGTTCCATCTTTATGAAATAGAATGACCTAGTCACCCAGTCCCTTTCTTGTGTTCCACTGTATCCTAGAAAATGTTCTATTGTAATATTTATATTATATTGATTACAGGGTTTGTTTTTTTTTTTGTTTGTTTGTTGGTTTTTTTTTTTTTTTTTTTTTGGATTTTCAGCCTGTTTTTTGTATTTTGTGATGCCCACAAACTGAAGTCTGTTGGAGTGGCTTATTTGTGCTGCCATAACTCAGCCAATGGTTCTTGACCCAGGCTAAATATGAGAATCACTTAGAAAATTGTTTAAAATGCCAGTGGCTGGGTGATTTTGATGTGTAGCGGGTTTGAGAACCTTGGTCCAAAGCCTTTGTCAAGAGGCCTGCTTATAGATCCAGCTGTGAAATGCTTCTCTGACATAATCACACCATTCTTTTTTCTCCTCCATTGACAAGCCAAGTGTATCATTTTTGAGACTCATCTCCAGCCCTATTTGACATTCTGCCCATTGCTAACGGAAGACTGAGTGCTGTGCAGTCTATTTCCAGAGCTGCCATGAATATTTATACGTTGCCTGCATCTTTACAAATTAGAGAACAGCAAGATGAATGAGAGTAGTGAATCAGAGAAGACACACAGTGTGATGCAGGCAGAAATTTACTATCTCATTTCTATTTAAAACCTGATGACTCAGAGAAGGACGCAGTCTGCTTCCATTTCAGTAAATTCCTTAATGCTCTCCAGCATGGCACTTTGGATTTTTGCACTACTGGGGGTGACTTGATTTATTTCCAAGAAGAATATGCCTATATGGGGTGTGTGTGTGTGTGTGTGTGTGTGCTTGTGCATGCACACACATGTGCATGAGAGTTTGTAGTTAGATTATTTTAAAATACAATAGAAAAAAAAAATCACCAAGCTAATTGTTAATTATTTTTGTTATGCCTCATTATCTATGTTGCCTTGGTGATGGGGATGTACCTCCGACCCCTAATGAGTAATTCTTAAGTCTGACAAAATGCTATTTGTTTCTAAATTGACTTTTAATGCCTTTGGTTTGTATTTTCTTCACTTAGTTAGCTTCCCAACAGTTATTCATTAGATTTTCTTGCCTTTCCATCTTTCTCATGCCCAAGTTCAAAATAGATTTTTACAGGAGACAAGTGTCAAGATTTATTGTGGCAATGCAATGATTTGACACTTCTGTTCTACGAAGGCACAGAGACAACAACAATATGCATCCTTTTATCTTAGCTTTTGATTATCTAGCAAATGTGGAACCATTTAAAAATTGTGCATTATACCATAAAGTAAGGAAAATTTGCCCATAATGATATTCTCATGCCTATATCATAAATGCAGTGGTGAAGGCAACATAATTTCATCAGGCAGAAGGCACAGAGTGTGTTGAGCATGGCCTGTGGTATAAAGTCACAGTTCAATATTATTAATTTCAGACTTAAACTTCGAAACATAAATAAGAATCATGAGGACAAGTTTGCAAATTAGTCTTCTGGGTAAATAGACACTTAATTCCAAAACTTCCAATTTCTCCCCTCACTTTTGACTACTTGGACAGTTAAATGTTTCTTCTATGTAGAATAAGAGCTGAGGGTATACTTCTTCACATTCGTCCATGCTGTACATCTTTGCCACACTCACTAGATGAGGAAGTCCGACTTCTGTGGTGAAAACTTGGAAGTTTCCCACTGTTTAAAAACTAGCCATTTCATTAGGCATTTATTCATTAACCAAATATGTGTTGATACTTTATATTAAGCCCTGTACTAAGCATTGAAGTTAAGCCATTTCTTTATTTGGAACTCACAGTCTAGCAGGGAGACAGATACTAAATTAAAACAGATTATCAAATATTCACTGAAAACCATGATAAGTGCTATGCTGTTGAGGCATCAGAAATTATGACAACCTTCGGCAGAGAAACCAGTATTAAGCTGAGGGGTCAGAGAGAAATGAATATTCTCTGAAGAAATAATGTTTAAGTTCAGATTTGAAGGATTTTAATACACATGTTTTTGTCAGAATGGATGAAGGGGTTAAGAAATTATTATGGCCAGTTGTATTTTCTATATCAAGGGTCTCCATGTTCTACAAGGGACATTTTACTCATTTTATGTTAGTCATTAAAGGTGGTTATTGTAAATCTGGTGTCCAAGGAGCCAGCTAGTCATTAATATATTGAGCCAAGCAGCCGTAGGACCACAAGGGAAATGACAGAGGTCTGGTTGTGTGGAAGCAAAGGCTGGAATGAGCATTCTTGATCTCATCTTATTGAGGACATGCTCTCAGGGGAAAGGGAGTGAGGGAAGCAGAATGAGGAAAAAGGAGCTAAAGTGTGGTTGAGCTTTAGACCCATGGAAAGTCTTGGGACTTGAATTGCACCACAAAAAAGGTGGAGGCCACAGAAGCTGCCCCGTAGTATACATCACGAGTATCCATTGCTTGTGTGTGTGTGCACGCGCAGGCGCGCATGCAGGTGGAGGGGCGATGGTGTGGAATGAAAGGGGTAGTATTCCTGTAGCCTCCCAGGAAGGTGACTTCCTTTCGCCAGGGAATTCTTTTAGATTAAAAAAAAAAAAACAAACAAAACCCAGAAAAGAGAACTGCTATCAGACAACTGATAAAGGAGATCTGGATGGGATCCCAACAGCATCCACCTGAACACTGATCCCCCTGGACCAATAGCAGTATCACCTGGAGACTTGGAATGAGATTTCCAGATCCCTGCTGAAACCTACTGAATCAAACTCAGGGAATGGAGCTTGGCAATCTGCAGTCTAACAAGCCTTTCAGGTGATTCTGGTATATGCTCAACATTGAGAACCATGGCACCACAGGAAGCATTAAAAATGTCTGGTAAAAAATGAATGAAATGTCTGGTAGAAAGTTCAAGCTCCTCATTAAGCCTGCACAAAATCAACAAAGGGAGACAATTGTAGCCAAATTTCCAATTCTTTAAAAAAAAATTGATATGCTCGTAGGCAACATCTTCAACATCACAAATGAATTTGTAGGTATTGCATTGTCCCTCGCATTTTCTATTGATATGATATTCCCCTGAAGCTCAGCTCAGTCATCAGTATCTGGGCTCACACCGTGGACCTCACTTCGCTACTGTGTTGTTGGTGAACTGACCTGATAAGTCCATTAAAGCAGCCATAAAGATTACTGGCATAGAATGAAAATGACAGCGTAGGGGGGTAATTAATCTTATATCTTTTCTTTTGACTGCCAGTGTGGAAATATATTTTCCAACATTGCCTTCTTCCTAAAAGTTCTAGAGGATCTTTGAAACCCAGATATTGGTTCTTAAAGTTGTATGTATATTTTGGGGTCAATTTTTTTTTTTAAAGATTTTGTTTTATTTATTTGACAGAGACAGAGACAGCAAGAGCAAGAACACAAGCAGGGGGAGTGGGAGAGGGAGAAGCGGGCTTCCCGCCGAGCAGGGAGCCCGATGTGGGGCTCGATCCCAGGACCCTGGGATCATGACCTGAGCTGAAGGCAGTCGCTTAACCAACTGAGCCACCCAGGCGCCCATTTGGGGTCAGTTTTTTAAATTGAGTGTAAAACTACAGGTGGTTTTCAATTTATATAAGATCAGTCATATATGGAAAATTTACATAAGTGATTTAATGACTGCACAGAGCACTTATTTTTTAAATGTTTTGCCATTTACCACTTTCACATTTATCTCTCTTTTTAATTGGGAAAAGTGTTTCCTGCTTAATTCATTCAAACATTTATTCAAGTATTTATAAATTGCCTACTCTGTGCAAGGCCCCTTATTAGATGCTGCAAATCTGATAGTAAGCAAAATGGATAAAGTTGCTGCTTCTCAAGATGCATATCATCTGTGTTAGTATCTTGTTGCTGCTATCACAAACTGCCGTCAACTTGGTTAAAGTGACACAATTCTTTATCTTGCATTTCCCAAGGTCAGACGTCTGAAATGGATCACTTGACTAAAATCGGGATTATCAGGAGGGCTGTGTTCCTTCTGGAGTCTCTAGAGGAGAGCCCATTTCCCTTGCCTTTTCCTGCTTCTAGAGAGGCCAGCATTCCTTGGCTTGCAGCCCCGCACCACTTCCTTCTCTTTCCTGCTTCCCTCTTTCCTTTATGAGGATTATTGTGGTTACATCAGGAACATCCAGATAATCCAGGATTACCTTCTACCACATGGTCGTTCATTGAATCACTCTGCAAAAATCCCTTTTGCCATGAAATGAACATATACTGAGGTACCAGGGGTTAGGATATGGATATACCTTTTGGGGGAGGGGAATTGTTTTACTTACACCATCTCATGGAGAAGATTTCAAAACTATCCTGCAAATAATTATATAATTACAAATTTTGATATGTGCTAAGAAGGAATCATAGGTCAATCGTTTATTATTGGGGGAACCAAGTCATTCTTTTGCAGTAAAGTGAAATTTAGACTGATGTGAAGGGAAGTAAGTGTTCATCAGTCAAGTGGTATAAGGAATAGTACTGAGACAAGAATTGTGCTAGTAGCCTGAGATGAAAACAGGATTGGCTGATGCAAGTACTTGCGACCAGCCTGGCCAGTCGGGTTAGCTATGGCTTAGCTGGGAAGAGAGGGCCCTGGAGAATCTCTAGAGCTAGGAGCACCAGGTCATGGAGGTGGAGGTATGTCCAAGATTACGCTTCTCATCCTAACAATATTAATTTGTATTTCTGGATATTGTGAATTTTGTAATTAATTAGATAGTCACTTAGAGTCAGCTGCTAAATTGTAGTACCACCTGTACCAGGTGGGTAGAATATCCTGTTGATCGTATTTTTAGCCTTACAGCTTCCCTTTGCACGTATTTTTTTTCTTTATTCTTTCACCTTCCCACTTTAAAAATAACATTTTGTCATGGAGCTGTTACATTTTTTTTTCCTTATAAATCAATACATACATTTTCAAAAAAAGTTATTCCACCCTTTTCTCAGCCCACAATAATCACCTTTAATGATATGGTGTGTAGACTCACAGATAATTTTCCTAGGCAGATGTGTATTTATAGAGTGAATGATGTTTTACATGCTCTTCAGCAACCTGAATTTTTCTTCTGCACAGTATATGGTGACAACTTCCTCTATCAATCGCATGTAATATTAGTATTTCTGATTTCATCGTAGTGATTTTAATAATGTACAATGACTAATTTGTGTCGTTTCCTACAACAAACAATGTAGCAGTGAGCCTCCTTGTATTTTCTTCCCACAATACATTATGTCTACCCTTGGGATAAATTCCTAACAGTGGAACTATAGGGCCAAAGGCCATTTTTGTTCTATTTCTGATTTATGCTATCTTGACATATTTTATACTCCCAGAGAGTGGCCTTAAAATCATTCTGAGCAATGCAGGGTAATTAACTTAAAGAAAACAACACAGAAGAAAATATGTCCCATTGTTCTGCTTCTGTAAATAAAGGGACAGTAATGGTGGGGAGAAGGCAGTCATGCACTTAATTTTTTTTTCTTCCTTTATTTTTCTTTTAATAGAGTGACAAATACTTCCATTTAGGAAAATGGAATTGCCTTTCCTTCAGTTACATAGACCAAAGATCTAGACATCATCCTTGTTCTCTCTTTCTCTCTCTCTCCCTCTCCTGCTCTCCCACATCTAGTCCATTAGTGAACCCTTTCTAATCTGAGTGCTTCCCACCATCACCTTTGGTGCTCCCACCCTTGCCCAAGCTACTATCATTGGACCATAACAAGGACCATTCTGATCTTTTGTCTTTCACTCTTAATCCTTTTCAGTTTATTTTCAACACAGAAGCTATAACCATGCTTTCAAAATGTCACTCTACTATTTAAAACCATCCACTGGATTTCCTCCAGAGATGGGAGGAAGTCCTAGGCCCCTCTCCTACCCATCCAGGCCTCACCTGTGCTAAGGCAGGGTGCCTCTCCAACCCCTGTTCTCTCTTCTCTTCCTCTCCCTTATTCCTCTGCAGCCACTCACCTCCCTGCTGTTGCCCTCTCTCTCTTCTCAATTATCTGTGGGGCCTTGTTCCCTCACTTTTCCAGATCTCTGCTCAAATAGCCTTTGGCTCCTCACCATCACTCTCTATCTCCTTAACTGCTTTACTTTTTCTTAATAGCATCAACTCCTACCTGGAATTGTGTTTTCTATTTACTTATATGTGTCTTTGTTATCTGTTTACTTTAATAAATATAAGCTGTAGGGGGCAGGTACTTTGTTTATATGGTTTGACCAGTTATTGGTTCATGCAGAGTCTTAATAAGTATTTGTTGAATGGAGGCATATATGCATGAACCAAGTGTGAGGTTCAGATTTAGGACTAGCCAGGTTCTGACCTTAATTCCTTTATCCATCTGGTCATAGATATACTTGGGAATGGAATAATCTAGGCCATGCTTCTGACTTTTAAATAATGGTTTAAGAAACAAATGCCCTGCACATTGTGAATATTTCTGATTAAGTGTGGCCTAAGTGTTCAAAAATCAGGTAGGAGGAGAGGAGGGAAAATGGTAAGAAGCATATCTTCTTTCTGGAAATAGGACTACAGAAAACATCTATTTTCTCAAGGGTCTAATTTCATTCTAATTCTTTAAAACATTGTTTCAGCTTTTAATTTTTTTTCCTTTTTGTAAGTGCTAGGAAGTATTTGTGTGTGTTTCATTAACAAACCGCAGTAGCTTAACATGGTTCGAAAAGGCTTTTCAAGTCTGTTGTCATCCTATGTACTGGGAAATGATAGTTTTTAACCCCAGATTATAGACTTGAGGAAAGACTTTATTCTGTTCATCTTAAATTTAACTTTCTTCTCTATGCTGGTTCAACATTCTCCTGACTGAGGCACCTGAGACCCAATTTCCTGTGAGTGTGATGGAGATCAAAGGCATGTTTTGAGAAATGCTAAATGTAGCCCTGGATAATTTTGTATAGCAGCCAGAGGAGGTCTGCATCAGTTCTTAGCCACCCACAAAGCTAATTAAATTTACCCATGTGAAAAGCAAACACCCACCCCAGTTATTTTGAGCTAGCTTGCTGAAACACTGGTTAGATTTTAATGCATCCCGCACTTCCCCCACCCCAAATCCACGGGAGCCCATAGTTTCCCCAAGAGTTCAGTGTAGACCACTGTTTCTTTTAGAAACACTTCAGAAGAGTTTGACTAAAAAGCTATGGCATTTTTATCACCAAGCTCCCTGTACAGTATGTTTTGATGCTGTCTGAAGACTTTTCTGTCTTTCCTCTGTGGAGTAGAATTAGTTGAAAGACCTGGAGTCCTGGAGTCAGGTAGATCTAGGTTGGGTGAAATCTTCATTTTCCTCTTTATTTGACTTTGCGAAAATCATTTAGCCTCACTGCATCACATGCAGGAGAAATAATAGAACCTACATCATAGGATCAGTGGGAAAATTTAATAAGGTCATGTATGTAAAGAAGATAATTAAGCATATTGTAGTTGAGTATTACTTCCTTCCTCTCTGCCCAACAGCTTGTTTTTGAGCACCTGGAGTGTTTCACACACACTGGAGTTTCAGTCCCTGCTATCATGGCCCTTACGTTCTAGTGAGAGACAATGAATATGCAAACTAAAAGATAGAGAAGGTGATATTGGATTGTGACCCATCTTGAAGGATATAAAGCCTGGTCTGGGACAAAGAGTGATTATGAGGAGTAGGAATGAGTTTGGGTAGCTTGGTCAGGGACAGTTTCTTTATGGAAGTGACATCTGAACCAAAAGGTGGGTGGTGTGAACCAGCCCTATGATAAGCAAGAGCCACCTGTTGTCAGTATGGGAGAAGAGAATTCCATGAACATGTCCATGATGTCTTTGTGGAACAGAGAGAATGTGAGAGAAGAGGAAAGACAGTTGTGGAAGGTGGGGAGGAAAATATTGAGTTTAAATCCTATAGACCTTAGTCTACAGAACAGGACTTCAGGCATTACTCTGGTCTGCAGTGGAAAGCTTTCAAGGTGGTTTGAGCAGAAATGTGTTAGGATCATATAAATATGATTTATTTATTTTAGAGAGAGAGAGCATGAACAAAAGAACAGAAGGAGAGGGAGAGGGAATCTGAAACAGACTCCCCAATGAGTGTGGAGCCTGATGCGGGGCTTGATCTTCTGACCCTGAAACCAAGAGTTGGACGCTTAACTGACTGTGCCACCCAGGTGTCCCAGGATCACATTTATGTTTTTAAAGATCCTTAGGTTAGACTCGCTAAGAATGGACCATGAAGGACGTGAATTAAGTAGGCTTGTGTGAGTACATGAGGCAAGTATAGTGGGTTGAACAGTGTCCCCAGAATGACATATCCTACACCTAATCCCTGACCTGTGAATGTGACCTTATTTAGCAGTAGGGTCTTTGCAGAAGTAAAGAAAATAAGAATCTCAGAATGAAATCCTTTTGGACTTAAGGTGGGACCTAACTCCAGTGATGGGATTTAAAATGGAAAAGAGGGGGAGGGTTGAGACACAAAGACATATGGAAGGGAAAGCCATGTGGTGACAGAGGCAGAGATGAAGTGATAGTTCTACCAGCCACGGAACACCACAGATTTCCAGCAGCCACTGGAAGTTAGGAGACAGACATGGAATGAATCCCTCCAAAAGAGCCAATGGTGGAAAGGTAGTGTTTTTATTAGGCAGGAATGTCAATTTCTCATACTTTCAAAATCTTCTCTGTGGGGTGAGGGACATCTGAGAAGCAGGCTGCGTGAACAGACTCTGCTGCTTTAGTGGGTCCATTGTATTCCCAGGGGAGCCCCCTTTTCTCCCCTCTGCCCCCTTGCTCTGTGAGGGTTGACTAGAAGTTGCAGCCAAGTCTCTCACTTATGTGTGACATAGTTATTTCCAATACTACTTTATCATCCATTTATAGTATAATATTACTAGCAGTGGCTGGTAATGAATATCCTGAAGGAGGGCCACTTTAATACAAAGAACTTACCATAGTATCTGTAAAACACCAGCAGGCAAGGAGATACCAGTGCGATGTGAACAGAGGCATATTTCGTAGTTAAGTAAGGTGAAGGTGATTTGCGGATGGGCCATTATTTGCCCTTGACATTTCCAGGTGATAATAGAGAGTTAGCATTGACTTTTCTAATGTCTATAAGTCCTACGCTATAGCTGTTGCATTAGACAAGTCCAAATCTTAAAATAGTCCCCAAAGACACCAATTCTTACAGTACTCCCCAAAGAGAAATATTAATAATTCCATTTTAGAGATGAAAGAGCTAAGAGAGATCTAGCCAATCACGTACTATTTATTTATCATTACATAAAGCAGGTTTGCCTATTTGGCCATCCAGTTAGTCGCTGGTGAAGCTAGGATTTGAATGCAGTGCTGTCTGAATCCAAGCTTTTTACCTCTGGGGGTTATCACAATTCTTCCAAAATAATTGGGCCATAGTCCTCCTTGATGGGCACAAAGCTATTGCATTAAATTTGGGTGATAAATGTCATGCATGTCATAGAGAATGTTGTGCAGGTCATAGAGAATGATGCTGAAGCCTCTCAGGAGCCTGTGGGAATTTAGGCCACTGTTGTTACAGAGCAGGATGGCAGGGAATGGAGGAAAAGTCAAGGTTTTCATTCCTCCTTGATTTCCAAAGGAAAATCAGCATGGGTCCCTAGCTCCTACAACTGGTTCAAGAGAGACAGACAAAGACAACTGACCATATCATCCCCTTTGATCATTTTCTCTTCCTCCAAGCAGCCTTCTCCCCGGCTGTCCAGAGTTGACATTCTGACTTGAGTCCAGTCATCCAACACTAATTTGATTGGCACTTTGCTCTCTTTCTAGTTCATTTTAATAAACTGTTCTCTTCTCCCTCTCTGTTTTTTTCTTGAAATTCAGACAGGGTTCTGTCTGTTCTCTTTCTCCTCTCTATGGCTTGAACTCTCAGCCTGGGTATGTTCTGGCTGTGGGCATGGCAATTTAGGTGAAGGGTGAAAAAAACCCAAAGCACCTGGAATAATGAACCCATTTCTTTTCTTTTTTTTTTTTTTTTTTAATTTTATTATGTTATATTAGTCACCATACAATACATCATTAGTTTTTGATGTGGTGATCCATGATCCATTGTTTTCATATAACACCCAGTGCTCCATGCAGTACGTGCCCTCCTTAATACCCATCACAGGGCTAACCAATCCCCCCTTCCCCCTCCCCTCTAAAACCCTGTTTGTTTCTCAGAGTCCATAGTCTCTCATGGTTCATTTCCCCCTCCAATTCCCCACCCCCTGCATTTTTCCCTTCCTTCCCCTAATGTCCTCCATGTTATTCCTTATGTCCCACAAATAAGTGAAACCATATGATAATTGACATTCTCTGCTTGACTTATTTCAATTAGCATAATCTCCTCCAGTCCCATCCATGTTGATGTAAAAGTTGGGTATTCATCCTTTCTGATGGCTGAGTAATATTCCATTGTATATATGGACCACATATTCTTCATCCATTCATCTGTTGAAGGGCATCTTCACTCTTTCCACAGTCTGGCTATTGCAGACATTGCTGCTATAAACACTGGGGTGCATATGGCCCTTCTTTTCACTACATCTGTGTCTTTGGGGTAAATACCCAGTAGTGCAATTGCTGGGTCATAGGGTAGCTCTATTTTAAAATTTTTGAGGAACCTCCACACTGTTTTCCAAAGTGGCTGTACCAACTTGCATTCCCACCAACAGTGTAAGAGGATTCCCCTTTCTCCACAACCTCTCCAACATTTGTTGTTTCTTTTCCTGTCCATTTTGGCCATTCTAACTGGTGTAAGGTGGTATCTCAATGTGGTTTTGATTTGGATTTCCCTGATGGCTAATGATGATGAACATTTTTTCATGTGTCTGTTAGCCATTTGTATGTCTTCTTCAGAGAAGTGTCTTTTCATATCTTCTGCCCACATTTGACTTGATTATTTGTTTTTTGGGTGTTGAGTTTGAGAAGTTCTTTATAGATCTTGGATACCAGTCCTTTATCTGTAGTGTCATTTGCAAATATCTTCTCCCATTCTGTGGGTTGCCTCTTTGTTTTGTTGACTATTTCCTTTGCTGTACAGAAGCTTTTTATCTTTTTTTTTTTTAAAGATTTTATTTATTTATTTGACAGAGGGATAGCAAAAGCAGGAACACAAGCAGGGGGAGTGGGAGAGGGAGAAGCAGGTCTCCTGCTGAGCAGGGAGCCCGATGTGGGGCTCGATCCCAGGACCCTGGGATCATGACATGAGCTGAAGGCAGATGCTTAATGACCGAGCCACCCAGGTGCCCCCAGAAGCTTCTTATCTTGATGAAGTCCCAAAAGTTCATTTTTCCTTTTGTTTCACTAGCTTTTGGAGATGTATCTTGAAAGAAGTTGCTGTGGGCGATGTCAAAGAGATTACTGCCTATGTTCTCCTCTAGGATTTTGATGGATTCCTGTCTCACATTGAGGTCTTTCATCCACTCTGAGTTTGTCTTTGTGAATGGTGTTAGAGAATGGTTGAGTTTTATTCTTCTGCATGTGGCTGTCTAATTTTCCCAGCACCATTTACTGAAGAGACGGTCTTCTTTCCATTGCATGTTTTTTACTGCTTTGTCAAAGATTATTCAACCATAGAGTTGAGGGTCCATATCTGGGTTCTCTATTCTGTTCCATTGGTCTGTATGTCTGTTTTTGTGCCAGTAGCATGCTGTCTTGGTGATCACAGCTTTGCAGTATAGCTTGAAATCGGGCAACGTGATGCCCCCAGCTTTGTTTTTCTCTTTCAACATTTCCTTGGCAATTTGGTCTTTTCTGATTCCATAAAAATTTTAGGATTGTTTGTTCCAGCACTTTGAAAAATGTCATTGGGATTTTGATCGGGATGGCATTGAAGGTATAGATTGCTCTGGGTAGCATAGACATTTTAACAATGTTTATTCTTCCAATCCATGAGCATGGAATATTTTTCCATCTTTTTGTGTCTTCTTCAATTTCTTTCATGAGTGTTTTGTAGTTCCTAGAGTATAGATCCTTTACCTCTTTGGTTAGGTTTATTCTGAGGTATCTTATGGTTTTTGGTGCTATTGTAAATGGAGTCGTTTCTCTAATTTCTCTTTCTACAGTTGCGTTGTTAGTGTATAAGAAAGCAACTGATTTCTGTGCATTGATTTTGTATCCTGCCACATTACTGAATTGCTGGATGAGTTCTAGTATTTGGGGGTGGAGTCTTTTGGGTTTTCCACATAAAGTATCATGTCTTGTGCGAAAGGGAGAGTTTGACTTCTTCTTTGCCAATTTGAATACCTTTTATTTCTTTTTGTTGTCTGATTGCTGTTGCTAGGACTTCTAGTACTATGTTGAACAATAGTGGCAAGAGTGGGCATCCTTGACGTGTTCCTGATCTTAAGGGAAAGGCTCTCAGCTTTTCCCCATTGAGGATGATATTCGCTGTGGGTTTTTCATAGATGGATTTTATAAACTTGAGGATCATTCCCCCTATCCTTATACTCTGGAGAGTTTTAATCAGGAAAGGATGTTGTATTTTGTCAAATGCTTTTTCTGCATCAATTGAGAGGACCATATGGTTCTTCTCCCTCCTCTTATTAATGTGTTCTATCACATTGATTGATTTGCGAATGTTGAACGACCCTTGCATCCCGGGGATAAATCCCACTTGGTTGTGGAGGATGATCCTTTTAATGTATTGTTGGATCCTATTAGCTAGGATTTTTTTGAGGATTTTGGAATCCATATTCATCAGGGATATCGGTCTGAAATTCTCCTTTTTGATGGGGTGTTTGCCTGGTTTGGGGATTAAGGTGATGCTGGCCTCATAGAATGAGTTTGGAAGTTTTTCTTCTGTTTCTATTTTTTGAAACCGCTTCAGTAGAATAGGTATTATTTCTTCTTTGAGTGTTTGGTAGAATTCTCTAGGGAATCCATCAGGCCCTGGACTCTTGTTTTTTGGGTAGTTTTTGATCACTGCTTCAATCTCGTTACTGGCTATTGGCCTATTCAGGTTGTCAATTTCTTCCTGTTTCAGTCTTGGCAGCTTATAGGTTTCCAGGAAGGCCTCCATTTCATCCAGATTGCTCAGCTTATTGGCATATAGTTGTTGATAATAATTTATAATAATTGTTTCTATTTCCTTGGTGTTAGTCGTGATCTCTCCCCTTTCATTCATCATTTTATTAATTTGGGTCCTTTCTCTTTTCTTTTGGATAAGTCTGGCCAGTGGTTTATCGATTTTATTAATTCTTTCAAAAAACCAACTTCTAGTTTCATTGATCTGATCTACTGTGTTTCTGGTTTCTAATTCATTTTTTTCTGCTCTAATTTTAATTATTTCTCTTCTAATGCATGGCTTAGGCATCATTTGTTGCTTTTTCTCTAGTTCTTTAAAGTGTAGAGTTAGTTGGTGAATTTGGGATTTTTCTATTTTTTTGAGTGAGGCTTGGATGGCTATGTATTTCCCCCTTAGGGCCACCTTTGCAGTATCCCATAGGTTTTGGACTGGTGTGTTTTCACTCTCATTGATTTCCATGAATTGTTTAAGTTCTTCTTTGATTTCCTGGTTGACCCAAACATTCTTGAGCAGAGTGGTCTTTAGCTCCCAAGTGTGTGAATTTCTGCCAATTTTTTTCTTGTGATTGAGTTCCTGTTTTAAAGCATTGTGGTCTGAGAATATGCAGGGAATAATCTCAATCTTTTGGTATCGGTTGAGACCTGATTTGTGACCCAGTATATGGTCTATTCTGGAGAAAGTTCCATGTGCGCTTGAGAAGAATGAGTATTCTGTTGTTTTAGGGTGGAATGTTCTGAAAATATCTATGAGGTCCATCTGGTCCAATGTATCATTCAAAGCTCTTGTTTCCTTGTTGATTTTCTGCTTCAATGATCTGTCCATTGCTGAGAGTGGAGTATTGAGGTCTCCTATAATTAACGTATTGTTATCCATATGACTCTTCTTTTTGGTTAACAGTTGGCTTATGTAGATGGCTGCTCCCATGTTGGGGGCATAGATATTTAAAATTGTTAGATCTTCTTTTTGGATAGACCCTTTAAGAATGATATAGTGTCCTTCTGTGTCTCTAATTACAAACTTTAGTTTAAAATCTAATTTGTCTGATATAAGAATTGCTATCCCAGCTTTCTTTTGAGGTCTGCTGGCATGGAAGATGGATCTCCATCCCTTCACTTTCAGTCTGGATGTATCTTTAGGTTCAAAATGAGTCTCTTGTAGGCAGCATATGGATGGGTCCTGTCTTTTTATCCAATCTGCAACCCTGTGCCATTTTATGGGAGCATTTAGGCCGTTCACGTTGAAAGTGATTATTGAAAGATATGAATTGATTGTCATCATGTTTCCTGTGAAGACGTTGTTTTTATAGATTGTCCCTGTAAATTTCTGTTGTATATCACTCTTGGGGTCTTTCTCCTTTTATAGAACTCCCCTTAATATTTCTTGCAGGGCCGGCTTAGTGGTCACATATTCTTTCAGTTTCTGCTGTTCGTGGAAGCTCTGAATCTCTCCATCCATTCTAAATGACAGCCTTGCCAGATAAAGTATTCTTGGCTGCATGTTATTCTCATTTAGTACCCTGTATATGTCTTGCCAGGCCTTTCTGGCTTGCCCAGTCTCTGTGAATAGGTCTGACGTTATTCTGATGTTCCTCCCTCTGTACGTAAGGAATCTCTTCCCCCTAACTGCCCTTAAGATTGTTTCCTTGGTTCTAAGATTTGCAAGTTTTACTATTACATGCCGGAGTGTTGTTCTGTTTTCCTTGATCTTGGGTGTGGTCCTCTCTGCCTCTAGGATGCGAATGTTTGTTTCATTCCCCAGATTAGGGAAGTTTTCAGCTACGATTTGCTCAAATACATCTTCTAGTCCTCTCTTTCTCTCCACTCCCTCCAGGATTCCAATTATTCTGACATTGGAACGCTTCATGGTGTCACTTATTTCTGATTCTATTTTCATGGATTCTGAGTTGTTTTTCCCTGACCTCCTCTTTTCCCTTTTTATCTATTATATTGTCTTCCAGGTCGCTTATTCATTCTTCTGCCTCAGTTACCCTAGCTTTTAGATTATCTAGACTGGATTGGATCTCATTGGTAGCATTTCTAAATTCTGCCAATTCAGCTTTCATTTCTGCCCTTAGAGACTCTATGTTGCCATTAATTGATTTCTCCATTCTAGCCATTGTCTTCACAATTGCTAGCCTGAATTCCATCTCCGACATCTTGGTTATATCTGCATCCATTTGTAAATCTGCAGCATAAATCATAATCTCTGAGTCTTTTCTATTTTGGGGGTTCCTCCTCCTAATCATTCTGTTGATGGGTGTTTGAGGGAGTGTATAGAGTCGAAATTATTGACCAGAACTCAAGCAAGATGCACCTGTTTTCTTGGGACCTTAGGGTTGCTGGCCTCTTGTTTTCCCAGCCTGTCTTCTGGGGATGGGGCCTGCCGCGCTGTTACTCAGGCAACCCTGTTTGGGTGGAGTTGTCCTGCGCCCCTGTGGTGGGGGATGGGCTCAGCAGGAATCAGTCTTTGGGGCTTTTGTTCTCTGGCGGCTTTCCCTGGCGGCTTTCCGCGTCTCTTCCAGGAGTCAGAGCAGAAGAGACCATATCCAACCCTCTGTCTCAGAGCAGAGAGACCACAGTCTGTTCTTCAGTGAGCTCTCCAGGCCACACCATCTCCATTTCTGTCCATGCTGCTATAAACTGCAGCGTCCTGGGTTGTGCACCCCTCCGCAGTGCCCCCAGTCCTGCCTTCAGGTCGGGGCACGTCTCTGCCCTTTGTGCTTCTAAAACCACCAGCCGCTCCCAGTTCACTTGGCCAACCCCGCTGCTCTGGGTTTCTGCCCTGGGGGATGCCCTAAAGTCCTTTCCCCAGTACTGGTCTGCGAGTCTGTGCCCGGTCCCCAGCGCGGGAGGCTGTCGCTCACCGGCGGTGTACGATCCCCATGGACAGGCTCTCTCCCGCTGCCGTTTATCCTCTGATATCTGCCTGCAGAATCAGGGCTCCCCACTTCGTACCTCAAAACCAACCACCTGCGATATTCTGTTTGTAGAGATCCAGATCTTCTTACATCTCCGGCTGGTTTCGTGGGTGCTCAAAGTGGTCTGGCAGATATCCAGCTCAATTCCGGGGACCAGGTGAAATAGGGTCCCCTACTCTTCTGCCATCTTTCCTTCCTCAAGCCAATGAACCCATTTCTTAAAGGAAAAAAAAAAAATAGAGCCAGACCCATTTCCCTGACATTACCCACTTGTTTCTCACAGAGCACTTTGGATCTTATGCAATGTAATTTGGTCTTTAAAAAATCAGCAGCATGGTCTCTGGGCTCAATTAATTTGAAAGTACTTCTGGATGAATCACTTAGATATTGTTTTATCTTTTGCCTCCAAGATATCATCAGGTTTCAACCTCTGCCAGTGGCCTAGTACTATTAGCCTATCCTACTAATTTGGTCCCAAAGTATGTTTTCTTTGGATTAAAAGAGAGCAAATTTATGACCCACACCTTGGCCTAAATTAACCCTGTCAAGGCCATAGTTAGTAGACAGGAGATAAAGATTTCCTTTTTAAGACTAGATATTTTCTGCATGCCTGGCTATGAGCATTTTCTTTTCTTTTTTTTCTTTCTATGGGTTTTCTTAGATATTTGTAATTATATGAAAACAAATGTCAGATGAGCATTTTAACATTCTTTCAAAGTGCACATGAATCTTATTGTCATCTTTATCAAGCACTGAGTAATTAGTGGTAACCACATTGCATTTGCATATCATCAATTCCATCAATAACCTAAATTCTGAATTAATTATTATTAACCTGGTATGATTTGTTGGTGTATATTAGAAGTGGCATTTTTTACCAGAATTATTTATTACTAGTAAACAACTATGTGGATAAAGGGATTATGAGAGTCAAAGGCCAAATTTTAGTTCAGAAAAAAAAAATGTACTATTATGCATTGAGTACTGTACAATGTGATGTGGGAAATTTAAAATCATTTCCAATATGTAGAGCCTGATCGATTTAAGTAAATATACAAGTATTATCCCAAGGACACTCTGTGGTATTTTATTAATTATCTATTGCTTCATTAACAACATTACTATAGCCCTAGTGGCTTAAACTACACACATTGGTGACCTTACAGTTTCCATAGGTTCTAAACCCAGGCAGAGCTGAGCTGGGTTGGCTGCTTCGGGGCCTCACAGAAGGTGGCAGTCAATGTTGTCTGCCTGGACTGAGGTCTCCTCTTCAGTTGAGGAATCATCTACTTCCAAGTAGGGACCAAGATCAATGCACATTGTGAAGAAGGCTGAAACTATGACTCTGACGCATGGCAGGCCTCTAGCAAGCTTGGGGCTCTTTAAGAGAGTGCTATTAACCTCATCTAATATGAAATCACAGCATAGACCTAGGAAACCTGACCTGCTGTAATGCAGCTCAGCACTCAGCATTAGCATAGTATAAGTTCAAAAAAAAAAACAAAACAAAACATTTGTTTGTTCATCCAAGGTGAAAGTAGCCTGAAGCAGTCTTAGAATGAGGTAGTGGGTGCCAGCGGGTGGGTGAAGTGCATTCAAAACACAATTTGTGGCAGGGGAATATTTGAAGATGGTGTATATTGCTATTCTTCCTTGTGCTAATGAAAATAACTAAAATATTTAAGTAATTACAGCATTCCAGGCATTTAGTTATTAATTATCTTATTTTTATCCTGATAGGGGTGCTGTTATTTTCCTTTTTTCATAAACTGAGGTGGTTATGCAACTAACTTAAGATCACACAGTGAGCAAGGGTAGATCTGGGATTCATAATATATTGCAAATCTGCACCTGTGTCAGGACAAAAAAAAAAAAAAGATGGAGTTAAAAAAACAAACAAACAACTATATATTCCAGAAGATTTTTGGGCAGACTAAAAGAAGAGCTGTCAGTAGCAATCGATCTTTCAAAATAGTATTTTTGTTGGGCTCCTTACATCTATCAATGGTATTTATAACAGACCTGCAATGATGGTCTTAATGGGATTCCTCTTTTCTGGTGAGCAAGCTGAGGTCTGAGAGATTGTCACTTCTCTAAGGTCACAGAGCACATTTAAAAGTTATCTGCATTTTTTACACTTGATCAGGCTACCCTTCCTACTTATTAGCAGAGCAAAAGAAATTCCAACAAACTTGGGCACATTGTAGCTTCTAGTAACTGGTCCCTTCCTGGGTTCCTGTGCAGAACAGATATGACTGACCTTTGGAATTATTAGGCTTATCAATATGTCCTGCTAAATTACAGAAATTTTAGTGCAAGTCTCTTTCTTTCCTTCCCTTTTATATTGCTCAGTGCAAAAGTATTATCTGCTAGCAGCTAGATGTTACCATTTTGAGTGCTGAAGGAAACACAGAATGAAAGCCAAAAACAAGTGGAATTTTAGGTCTGGCCCAGCTATTGCTGAGTGGATTAGCCTTCTGCATTGTTTACTGGACTGTTTATATACTGCTTTGTACAGTACTTACACTATGAAGCAGAAATGGTAATTCACTTTCTTTCCCAAGAGGTGAAATTCTCCTTGAACCAACACAACAACATGCATATATTTCATATCAATCATTTTTCATTCGGTCGTGCACTTGCCTAAATTAGATCATTATTAAGCACAGGGAAAACAAGAGAAAGGAGACGTGCCTACAAGCCACTGATGGGGAGGCTGATTCTGGCACTAAAAGAAGCCAATCATTTGCATTTTGCCATGTGGGGCTTAAAGCAAGAGATTCAAATTACATTAAAAGGATTTTAAAATCAAGATAAAGCTTTTTCTTATGCACCTCTGTCTCTAGCAATAAATCATGAGAGAATCAATAGAATATTAAAAGGACACCTAATCACATTTCATTTTTAATTTTGTCTGTGTTCCTCCCACTTCAATTGTTCTGTCAAATTCATTCTTTGTGAATAATTAAATAGAAGTTTCAAAATTTTCTATTTTCTTTTTCCTTTGAACAAATATTGCCCCCCCCACCGAATAAAAGTGGGAAAATCGGGATTATATACCTTGTTTAGGTTTATGTTTACAAGAATTACTGATATTGATAAGCTTTGTAAAGTGTTGGGCAGCCAAGACCTGTGTCAGAGGTTATTTGTCCTTGGCTAATTAAAATAAACATTGCATTTGATAATTTTACCATAAGTTAGGTCTATTTATATCATTTCCTTCTTCACTGTAGATGACGTGGGGTGGGGGTAATCATGAGAATGTGGAGGAGATTAGTTAAAGAAACCTGAACAAACTTGGTCCCCAACGAAATAGTATTACTTATGTTAGAGTTCATGGATAATAGACTTCATTATCATTTTTCTTAGCTCTTTCTCCCAGCCATTCCATGATATAAACTAAGCCATAGGAAAGTAATTGATTTTCACAGATATTGTACCTCCTACCCCAAACCTTGTAAAAAGAACAATCAAGTATTGAAGAACATAACAATTAAAGAAAAAAAAAAAAAAAGCCTATGCCCGCTTTCTCTGCTTCCAGAAACAGTAGTGAAATGCTGTTTTCAGGAAGGTTGGCAATGCTAGAAGCCAGTGGGGAGTTTCAGCAGCATCCCCAGCTGGAACTTTAACTCGTTGGGGATATAGAAGTAAGAGGGTTGCCATGCTTTTGTGTGCCAGGACGGACCTAATCTAGATTCCAGTTCGTTACTTAAAGGTTGAATGCCTTCCATATTCCATTATGCTGATGAAAAAATATAAAGTTGCTATTTATTTTCTGACAATTAGATTTTTTTCTCCTCTTTCTTTTTCTTCCCTTCTTTCATCTTCTTTCTCTTAGTAAAGCTAGGGAATATTATTTGAGTTGAGCTGGAAATTTGGTAAGATGTGGTCTCATGTATTATTCCATGAATTTACACAAGGATTACCTGTTTTCTTGTGCTTTGAGGGCAAAATTCTTTTTTTTTTTTTTTTTAAGATTTATTTTAGAGAGTGTGTGCATGAGTGGGGGGGAGGGGCAGCAGGAGAGAATCTCAAGCAGACTCCCTGCTGAGTATGAAGCCCTTGCTGGGGGGGGGGGGGGGTGGCCCTATCTCACCACCCATGAGATCATGACCTGAGCAAAAATCAGAGGAGTCCACAGCTCAGCTGACTGAGCCACCCCTGTGCCCTGAGGGCAAAATTCTTGATTTGACTTGAAGGTTCCCTATCCAATCCTGCTTCTTCTTTCCACCAATCAGCACAGCTTCCATTAGCTCAGTGTTTCTGCTGCAGAGGTTGCTTTAAATATTGGCCAAGGAAGAAAGAATATGACCCCATTTTCATGATTAATAAATTAAACCAATGTCCCATTCATTCTTTCTTGTAAGATATTTGGTCCTATTTTGACTATTCTGTCCATTCATTAAAATTATGGAACTTTACATTCTGTCAGTCCCTGTATTAAATGCAGGGGAACAGTAAACCAAAAACAGAATTATGTCCTAACCTTCACAATATTTACCTGCTCTTTACCTGGTAGCATGAGGAAAACAGACTACTGTGGGTGATAAAAGACCTATATTTGCATCCCTGTTTTGACACATCTTTGTGACCTTAAACTTCCCACATCTGGGAAGTTAGATGTCACTTCACATCATCTCACTATTTCTTTTATAACAAAGTTTTGCAATTTTATGCCTTATATGTGGTAGCATGTAAGGTACCCTAATTCGAATTTGTTGCTAATTCTAAAAATGTATCTTTTTTTTTTTTCCAATTAGACTGTAAGCTCCTTGAGAGCAGAAGCCCTTGCCCCTACCGCAAGCCCTACTAGGATGTCTAGCCCAATTTCTGACAGAGTAAATATTTCTTGCTTGATTATTTCTCATCTCTTTTCTCAATTCATATACCATTCTTTCAGGCGTTGTAATATTATTCTAAGGATTCTTATTAACCCTTACTACAGAGATTGAGTGTGCGGATGTTGGTCTATATGTGTATGTTTTATGTACGTGACTTTTTTCTTGTTCTATCTGAGAGCAGTATCTCTTGCCATTAATCTTGATGTATCAACACTTTGAGCCATTTGACACCATCCTTGGCTCCTGTTATTAAATTGCAACTTGTCTTTAAAGGACAATTTATATGTATCTGAAACTATTTACTTTTAATTTTTAATTGAAGTATCATTGATATAAAATGTCTTTTTTCAAGTGCACAGAATAGTGATTTAGTATTTTTATGGATTACAACATCATCTCCATGATAGTTATTGTGTCACCAGTTATTACAGTATTATTGACCATATTCCCATGTTGTACTTTACATTCCTTATGACTGACTTATTTTGTAACTAAAAGTTTGTATCTCTTAATCCCCTTTATCTATTTCTCCTACCCCCTCACTCCTCCTTCCTTTGGTAACCAGTAGCTTGTTTCCTATATCAGAGTCTTTCTATTTTGTTTTGTTTGCTCAATTGTTTTGCTTTTTAGATCCCACATAGAAGTGAAATCATATGGTATTTATCCTTCTCTTTCTGACTTACTTCACTTTAGGTTTATCCATGTCGTCAAAAATGGTAAGATCTTACTCTTTTTTGTGGCTGACTAGTATCTCATTGCATGTGTGGGCATGTGCGTATTACATATTCTTCTTGCATTCATTGATGGACACTTAGGCTGCTTTCATATCTTGGACATTATGAATAATGCAGTAGTGAACACAGGGATGCATATATCTCTTCAAATTGGCATTTTTATGAAACTAAAAATAATTAGCTATCTTTGTATTATTATACTAACTCATTAAATATTATCACATAGGTAGATTCTGGGTGATAGAGAAAACATGAAGATTATGTGCATTGTATCTTTCTAACTCCTGAGCTCATTTCACACTTGCTGACCTTAGATCACCCTCCTCTCTTTCTTGCATTTCTTCATCCTATCTATTCAATCATTCTTGGGTACACTGATCTAGTCATTCATTCATTCATGGATTCACATTTACTGAGTACCTACTATGTGTTAGGCACTGTGGTTGGTCTCAATCAATAAGTACTTTTAAACACCCTTTGAGCAAATGGTTGACTGTTACCTAGATGGACACTCTTCATCTACTCCCAGGCATCTCCTTTTCCATGTATTTAAGCTTCAGTCCTCTCCACATGCTAGCAGTGAACAATTATTTCAACAGATCCAGAATAATAAAAAAGCTCAAACCAAGAGGTGTTTTGCTTTTTTTTTTATACTACTTTATGTAAAACAACCCTTAACATACCTCCAGAGAGGGATTTTCTCTAGCTAATATCAGACTTGGTTCTCAGAGAAGGAATACTGAACTTTTAGACTGTTTTTATTGGGAGAGTACTCACTCGTGCATAACTCTTAACCTATGGATGTGATTTTATGCTGCTGAAGGTATAGATACTAATTCTTTAACAAGTTCTTTTTGAATCAAAGAGTCAATAATAAATGTTGACATGGAAGGGCATACTTACTTATTCCCAAGAATTTAGGTTTCATGTATTCTGAAAAAATTATTTTCAAACCTGACAGTTTTGATTAGTAAATTTCACTTCTATCACAACTGATGTTTGAAACTGTAGGTAGAGGTGAGGAATGGAAATCTGCTGATCCCTTAAGGTGTTACCTTCTGTGTGAAAAAAAACGGGAAGTTCATTTTTTTTCTTTCTTTTAACCTAAGCAGTTCATTAGGAGCATTTTAAGAAACATGACACTAAGAGACAGTGCAATATGTTAAGATAATGTGATGTAAAAGTAATCGAACAAGAAAGGTGCTGGTAGAATACCATGCGGCCTTTTTCCCCAAGGGAAACACTTAAATTCTCAGGCTCAGAAGTGAGCCCTGGGCTCTGTCACTGAGTTCCTCTGAAAGCCACATTTCCAGGAAGGCTTTTATTTTACCTCCTATTTCATTCTTGCTAAGAGACCTTATGAGTGGGTGCACAGATGCTGTTCCTTATAAAACATTTAAAAAAAAAAACCTGTATTGTACATTTTGAACCAAATAGACAACTGAGCAAATAGGTATTTTAATAGGTGAAGTGAAATAATAATAACAATAAGTATTTGCTTTGCTTAATTTGAAACACAGACCACCCACTGTCTTGGATATACCAACTGTTTCATCATCCTGGCTTTAAATAGGATAATCCACAGTGATTTAGAAGAGGAAAATGTGCCAACGCAGAGCTCCAAGAAAGGGAAGCCCTGAATGCTGCTCAACTCATCATTTTAGGGCACAGAGGCATTCATTATTTAGAATGTACTCACCACTATGTTTCTAATTTTTTTTAAATCAGTTATGCATGTTCATAGTTTATAGTAGCAGTCAGGATTTATTTTTTTTTCTGTAGAGCAAGATAATAAATATATTAGGTTAGGCTGGCCATATGTTCTCTATTGCAACTATTCAACCCTGCAGTTGCCACTGTGTAAGCAGCCACAGAATTATATAAATAAATGGGTGTGGCTATGTCCCTAGAAAACTTTCTTTTATATAAGTAAAGCAGGCTGCCAGACAGATTGGGCCAGGATGCTGTAGTTGGCCAACCCCTGGGTTAGAAGATCAAATGGTTGTTATAAAAAATAGCAGCCCTAGAGTCTATTTTTTACCACTTATTTTAGTATCATTTTTTAAAACTTACCTCTGTATCTTGAAATAGTATGCTTATATTCTGAGTTTTTATCTTTAATTTTTAGGCATCATCTATTGACTTCTCTCTCTTACATCACATTATCATGTATATATATATGTGTATATTATATATATATGAGATAAATATCTCAGCATGAGATAAATATGTATATCACATATATATGATATATGTCATACTATATATGTATTATATATATATCATATATGTAATACTGTCCTTAATAATGCTCATAGTGGGTTTGGGGAAGAAGCAGAGGATTAATGCCTGTGCTCTACCCAGCAAACTTAACTGGAAAATCATAACAGTTGCTCTCTTACTGCTTGTCTCTCATCTTCAGGAGTGGAAGGAGATGATCATCAGTCCATCTCTTTATTTTTATTTCCAAAAAGACTTTTTCAGTTCCTCCCTTCCTTGTCTAATGTTTCAAATGACCCAGTTCCTTTCAACTTCCTTCACACATACTATTTTCCAAGCCATTAACTTTGCGACTCTTGTGAACTTTTCTGAGTCTCTTTAGTTTCTAAGTTGCAATATCTAGAAAAAGCAAGGTATCTTTGCATCATGCATTTTGGGGGAGGAGAGAAATTTAAGAAAGACACAGGGCAATAGTTAATGGTAGATGGATGACCACCAACTGAAAGGCATTGTATCTCCCACTTAATACATGACCAAACTGCTCTTCAGGGGGGTTACAAAATTTGCCCAAGTGTACATAACTCTGGAGGAGTAAGTCCGGGGTTTGAGCCCAGGTGTATTAGTTATAGATATCAAAGTACCCAGTCTTTTTACGGCACCATTGGATTCTACCATCAGTAGACTGCATGTTAATAAATGGAGATGATGAGACCCATAGAGGCCTGTAGACTTATAATCAAATAACACTTAACCAGTTAAACAGCATATATATTCTTTAAGTCATTTGAATTTTTCAAAACACCATGCATGAGACAGGAGACTTATAACACTTTGTAAGAACAGTGAACTTTACAGATGGGTGAATAGTTCAAGAAGACACAGTAAGTTTTAGAGACCAGTCTGGAGCCTAGGTTGTTTGACTAGCTCCCTGAAAACATTCTGCTAATCTCGAAATAGGCTATACCTCATAAATCATAAAATATTATGTCCAGTGGTATGTAATATAATGATGCATCTTAAACAGTCTGGACTGCACTTGGGCATACATGGGTAACCAAAACTTTCCTCTTGTATATCCCAGACTGTCAGACCTAAGGTACAAAATTTGAAGGGGGGGGAAATGAATCCAGGCATTCCTTAGGGTCAAAGTTCCAGATAGAATTATTTAGCAAAAGTTACCTGGAGATAAGAATAAATTAGTCTGGCTATGTACATATTTCCAAAATCTTTAGGGAAGTAAATGCTATGAGAATAATGTAATTGTTAGATAGTTAAACAGCCTAACTATGCCCACCAGGAAATAACAAAAGTTAAGTTACATTTACTGGTGTTTTTTTATAGAGAAAAATAATACAAAGAACTAGAAAGGAGGTTTGGAAATAATCTTTATATGGGAAAGATAAGATGGATTTTTGACCAGCCAAGGGTCTCTGAGTTATGTCTACTTGAGAACTCCCCAGATTTCAAGATTATTTTCATATAAAATTTCACTACTCTCAACATAATCAGTTGTTTGCTACTGGTCAATTTTGTGCTCAGTATATGATTGGGAGATTATAAAGGCTGTATCTCACTCCTAAGAACGCTTCTTGGCAAATGAATTACTTTAGTATCACTTCTCTCTATATAAATGGTGAGCTTGCAGATTCTGGGCCATATTGCTGTATTTACAACACCCAGGAAGTGGGAGATATGCTCATTTCTAGATTATTTACACTAGAAGCAATGGGAGTATTTATAATATAGCCAGCCCCAGTACAACTTAGTTCTATGAGCCAAAGATATACCTAGTCTGGCGTAGGCCATTCTAATTTCAAATAATAAATGACATCTTCCACTATATTCACAGGCAAACTTGAAAGTTGCTGTTCATTAGTTAAAACTTGTTTTAGGGGCGCCTGGGTGGCTCAGTCGTTAAGCGTCTGCCTTCGGCTCAGGTCATGACCCCAGGGTCCTGGGATCGAATCCCACATCTGGAGTAGCAGGAAGCCTGCTTCTCCCTATCCCACTCCCCCTGCTTGTGTTCCCTCTCTTGCTATGTCTCTCTCTCTCTCAAATAAATCAAATCTTAACAAAACAAAACAAAACATGTTTTAATCACAGTGAAGTTAGTTGATTTTTATGTCAGTTACATCATTACTTTTTTTTTTTTTTTTTTTACTTAATTCAGTTTAGCATTTGCTGAGCTCCTTCCTTCTATAAGGAACATTTTATAGTTGGGCTCTAAAAATGTTCTTGCCCTCAATGGTTATATATTCTAGCAGATTTGATATTATAAATGACTGTAATAAAAAATTAAAGTAGAATAAGATAAAAGATTAGTTGAAGATGTATCAGGATAGCCTCTTTGGTTGCTTTCCTCATGTCACCAGATAATACAGATATTAAAACATTTTAAAGGTCTATTGGTCCAGCCTATCCAAGAAAGAAGGTTGAGTGACAAGTAATAGGTTGCCAATTTCTTTCTTTTTTTTTTTAAGATTTTATTTATTTATTTGACAGAGAGAGAGACAGTGAGAGAAGGAACACAAGCAAGGGGAGTGGGAGAAGGAGAAGCAGGCTTTCCGTCAAGCAGGGAGCCGATGCGGGGCTCGATCCCTGGACTCTGGGATGATGACCTGAGCCGAAGGCAGATGCTTAACGACTGAGTCACCCAGGCGCCCCAGGTTGCCAATTTCTTAAAACCTGTAGAGTCTAACATATCCCAGTGTTTCCTTCTCTTACAGATATAATAAGCCTTTTTCAGCCCCTTCCCACAACTAAAATACTAACTCAACCTAAAATATTTTTTTGGAAACCATATTGATTTTTCAAATAATTATATTTTATTTTTTAAAAAGATTTTATTTATGTGAGAGAGAAGGAGCAGTGGGGAGGGACAGAGATGGGGGGTAGGGAGAGAGGGAAAGAGAGAGCAGCAGACTCCCCACTGAGCAGGGAGCCCGATGCAGGGCTCAATCCCAGGACCTGGAGATCATGACCTGAGCTGAAGGCAGACACTTAACTGACTGAGCTACCCACTTAATTATATTTTAAATAATTATTTATGACAGTAAGGATCTATATATTCAGGTTAAAGTCACGACCAAAACTTAGATATTTCAGGATCATGTGCTGAAATATGCATTTTGTTCATTTTCAGATATTGACTGCTGTCTTGTTTGGTCCCCCATTCAGCCTTTCCTTACTAATCCAGAAATTTTGTTTTATAACTATATATTCTAACCTAGCCCATAAGCTTTTCCCTTCTTTTTCTAAGTAATACAATTTGTAAACCACACAAACCAACCATCAGCCAATTAGTTTACAGATGAAAGGAAATTCATACATATAGCACATACCCCACAAGGGGTGTCTTGACTAGTTAATTTCATAAGGGGAGAAATCAGTAAGGTTTCATGGAGAAGGTGAAAGCTGAGATGGGTACAGGGAGGTGACAAGAGGAAATATTTGGCGTCAGCAAAGTTAAGGATGCAGCAGCAGAAAGAAGTTTGGAAATAAGTGCTTAGTACATGTGCAAAAGATCTTTTTGTCCCCCCAGATCTATTCTCCACCTTTTGGCTTTTGTGTCCTCTGGCATTTTGTTGGGTTTTCCCAGTCTGGAGCCCCATTAGCAGGGAATAGAAGGAGAGGGGCAGAGCAAGATGGGGATAAACCAGTGCTTACCGAATCCTAGAATTCTCCTGAAGATAACTTGTGTTCTTCTTTTATTAGCCTGGGTACTAAACCATACCTTGTTGGCTTCTCTGTACCTGGCTATGCCTTTGTAAACAGTCCCTTTATTAAACACTCCTCAGATTTGCCTCTGACATCTATTTCCTGTGGGAAATGTGACTGAGTCTCAGCATCATGGAGACACTGTGGTTTGAACTTTATTTTGTTGCTAACCACCACTCTAATTTTTTACTAGTATACTTACCTTCTTTCAAATTCTCCATATTTCTCAGGGTGCCTGGGTGGCTCAGATGGTTAGGCGTCTGCCTTAGGCTCAGGTCATGATCTCAGGGTCCTGGGATCGAGTCCCGCATCGGGCTCCCTGCTCCTTGGGAGCCTGCTTCTCCCTCTGCCTCTCTCTCTCTCTCTCTCTCTCTCTCTCTCTCTCTCTCATGAATAATAATAAAAAAAAATTATCCATATTTCTCACTTCTTTTCTCCTGATTTCCTTACAGAATGATTAGACTTTATTATATATACACTATTCTGTTCTTTGATGTTTTGGGGTTTGCTGGTTGTTTGAGCTGACTTAGAAACTCCATGCGCAGGGTGCCTGGGTGGCTCAGTTGGTTAAGCTTCAGCCTTCAGCTCAGGTCATGATCCCAGGTCCTAGGATTGAGCCCCATGTCGGACTCTCTGCTGAGCAGAGAGACTGCTTCTCCGTCTCCCTCTGCCTGCTGCTCTGCCTGCTTGTGCTCTCTTTCTCTGTCAAATAAATAAATAAAATCTTAAAAAAAATTCTATAAAAAAAAGAAACTCCATGTGCAACAGGACTGTTTTCTCCACAAAACCACCGATGCAAGCAAAAGGCCTGAACATGTCACGGGTGTTCATTGTTGCTGGGCTGCTTGATATTTAATGATGAATGTCGTTTGTAGATTGGTCTCCACCTCTATCTCAATTTTTGAATAATCTATCACTCTATTCAGCTTCTTAATGGAAAACTTGAGATGCCAGTAACCCATGCAATTTTGAAGTTTTCTGGTATAATGAAGAGTGATTTGTTCTAAGGAGTTCTGGAGTTATATATATACTCTTCCACTAACTAGCTACATGACTATTCAAAGTCACCTTTGGACTTTAATTTCTTGATCTATTACATAAAGAAGTTTTTCATTCTGTATAATTTTATGGTCTGCAGGCTTAAATTGTGGTGGATTTTGAGGGTGATCTAAACAGACTTTCACCAGTTCCTCTCAAAGTAAAACAAGACATGCCCCTAGGAAAGGTTATTTCTCTTCTAAGTTTTTGTTTAAATTCCAGTTAACATTCAGTGTAATACTAGTTTCAGATGTAGGATTTAGTGATTCATCACTTACATACAACATGCTCATCACAATAAAGGCCCTCTGTAATCCCCATCATCCATTAAATCCACACCCCCATCCACTTCCTCTCTGGTAACCATCAGTTTCTTCTCTATAGTTACATTCTGTTTCCTGGTTTGCCTCTCTTCCTCCCACATCCCCTCTTCATTCACCTGTTTTGTTTCTTAAATTCACATGAGTGAAATCATATGGTATTTGTCAATCTCTGACTGACTTATTTCACTTAGCATAATACTCTCTGGGTCCATCCTAACCCAGTTAAAAAATGGGCAGAGGACCTGAATAGACATTTTTGCAAAGAAGAGATACAGGTGGCTGGCAAACAAATGAAACGATGCTCAATATCCCTCATCATGAGGGAAATACAAATCAAAACCATGATGAGATAACACCTCACACCTATCAGACTGGCTAAAAATTTTTTTAAAAGATTTTATTTATTTTATGTATTTGAGAGAGATAGTGACAGAGATAGTAAGAGAGATCACAAGCAGGGAGGAGAGGGAGAAGCAGGCTCCTGCTGAGGAGGGAGCCTGACATGGGGCTCGATTCCAGGACCCTGGCATCATGACCTGAGCCAAAGGAAGATGCTTAACCAACTGAGCCACTCAGGTGCCCCATGGACTGGCTAAAATTAACACAGGAAACAACAGGTGTTGGCAAGGATGTGGAGAAAGGGGAACCCTCTTACACTTCTGGTGGGAATGCAAACTGGTGCAGCCATTCTGGAGAAGAGTATGGGGCTCCTCAAAAAGTTAAAAATAGAACTACTCTACAACCCAGCAATTGCTGGGTAAAAATACTCATTCGAGGGGACACATGCACCCTGATGTTTATAGCAGCATTATCAACAGTACCCAAACTATGGAAAAAGAAGCTGTTATTCTTTAATGTTAGTGAAATATTTCTTTATTGTCTGGAACTGGATAAGCCTCATTTCTATTTATGGGTTAATTTGCATGGGTAAATGCTAATTATGTTATTAATACCATTTTCTGATTTCTACTAATCTTTGGGTTTGCTGGATCCATTTCCCCTTTTTTTGGATTTCTAACTCAATGCAACAGAACAGATGGGGGCCTTGTATAATGTGGTAGGTCTGGATGCCACTTAATGGTTGGAATGGTTGACTAAACAATGCAATTATTATTTAATTTAATCTACCCACACTGGTAGTCGAATAGAGTAACTGATTGGTTTACTGATTTGGATAGAGTCTGATAGACTAAAAACAATAGTGTGTTACTTTCCCTAGGGTAGGAGCCTACTGGGTGAGACTTGCTCATTTTCCTGGATTGATTGATTGATTGATTGATTACTCTGTACATAGTACTTAGTTATGTTTTTGCCAAGATGACTGAGCTATGCAGGAGTGTTGGCAACAATATTGTATTCCTGTGGAAGATGAGAATGGTGTGGAAAAAGAAACAAACGTACAGGAGCCAGCCTTTTCAGAAATCAAGCCACTTTCTACTAACCTACCATTTGGAATTTCTTGTTTTAAAATATATTTTATCAAGTTCAGAGCGTTAGGCTTTGAAGTTTCTCCTCTGCTCCTTGTTACAAGTACTCCAAAGGGCTGCCCTTTTCCCCCCCTAAAATCAGCCTTCAGTTTGGTATCTTTGATGTTATCAAGCTGCTCTGCTTCTTGAAGCAGAGAGAGAAATTATATTGGCTGCCTGTAGTCAGGTTGCTAATGCCAACTGATTGCTTGGAATGGCTCAGTCTATACCTAATTAGTAACATACTGGGATTGAACAGAGCTGTTGAATTTGTGTTCTAGAATTCCTTTTCACCATGCCTATGGTTTTTCAAGGTATCAGGAGAAATGAAGAAGTACCAATGGGGAGAAAATAGCTGCTGTGTTCCTAATATTCTCTTTTACAATCCCACATTTGGCTAAAAGAACAATTTTGCCTGGTATGTGATGTGCTGTCTGGCCCAAAAAGATGAATACAGAAAAGGATCCAAGAGATTAAAAGGTCAATGGATTATCCATTAAGCAATCAAGTCTCAATATACCTCAATTTGTCTGGGTCATGATTTATTGCCTGGGATAAATGGACCAAGATCTGTTAGTTTTCCCCTGGGACTATTCTCTTTCAAATAGCTACTACAGCCATTTCTTTGAACCCTGATCACTATTGTGTACCTTTTGACTAGTTGACAGTATTTTAAAATTACTTTTAAGTATCACCCAGCTCAGATTATTTTAGCTAATAAGGACACAAAGTTTTTTGAAGGTCAAAGGCAAACAAAGCAAATAAGTAGGGGAATTTAATTCAGTAAACAAGGGAAGAAGATCTCTCTATATTGTGTTCCATGCACATGGCAGTTGTCCAGATAGCCTGTTCATTCCCAACACTGTTGGGAAGAAAAGGCCAAGCTTTGCTGAACTTGCAGGAAATAGTATGGTATGTTAATTTGCATTTCATTTGCATATTTAGTTTCTAATGGGTTAATTCCACCCTGGCATCAACCTCAGGAAAATAAGCAGTTTCCTGTGCATACTAAACACAAAGTAGTTTTACTCCAACTCTTTTAACATTCTGAAATGTTCCCAGGCTCAGATGTCCTACAACTTTGGTTTTCCACTTGGGGCATGAGGAACGTGATACAATCAGTTGCTTGGTACATTTTATTTGGCAGCTTTGGATGATAAAAGCTTTATCGGATAACCAACAGTATGCTGTGAAGCAAAGCCAGAATGGTTAAAAGCAATTCTAGGGAAAGAGGCCTTGCCATTCCCAAAGAACTTGCATCTCGAAAGGAAAATTCTACACCATGGAGCATGTGGAATTGTCAGTATTTTCTCTAGCAGGTCTCAGTCATGGTTGTTTCAAACAGCCCTTTGCCAGTATTCTTAGGCATTGTTTCTTAGGAGTAGATGGTCTTACAGTAAAGAGAGGATTAAAAATGAATTATAGACTCTGTTAACTATATACCTTGCATACTTGTAACTATCAGTTCTTTCCTTCATCTCCATAGACAAAATGGTTAGTTATACACATTTCTAAAGGGAAATGTTACGATCACCTTGGGTAACCAGGTAAGAGCACAATTCATGAAATGTGATTTTAGTCATTGGAGTAATTTTGACTCTTGAAGAAATCACAGAGGATTTCTTTTTTTTTTCTCTAAGATTTTATTTAAATTCAAGTGAGTTAACATATAGTGTAGTATTAGTTTCACGAATAGAATCTGGTGATTTATCACTTACATATAATACACAGTGCTCATCATAACAAGTACCGCCTTAATGCCCATCACCCATTTCACCCATCCCCCCCACCTCCCCTCCAGCAACCCTCAATCTGTCCTCTATAGTTAAGAGTCTCTTATGGTTTGCCTCCCTTTCTACTTTTATCTTATTTTATTTTTCCTTCCCTTCCCCTATGTTCATCTGCTTTGTTTTTTAAATTCCATATATGAGTGAAATCATATGGTATTTGTCTTTTTCTGACTGACTTATTTTTCTTAGCATAACACACTCTAGTTCCATCCACGTTGTTGCAAATGGTAAGATTTCATTCTTGATGAATTTTTTCATTCTTGATTTCTTTCATGATGGCTCAGTCATCTTCCATTGTATATATATTCCACATCTTCTTTATCCTTTCATCAGCCGATGGACATTTGGGCTCTTTCCATACTTTGGTTATTGTTGATGGTGCTGCTATAAACATCAGGGTGCATATAGCCCTTCAAATCAGTATTTTTGTATCCTTTGGATAAATACCTAAATAGTGAAATTCCTGGGTTGAAGGTAGCTTTACTTTTTTATTTTATTTTATTTTATTATGTTATGTTAATCACCATACATTACATCATTAGTTTTTGATGTAGTGTTCCATGATTCATTGTTTGCATATGAAGGTAGCTTTACTTTTAACTTTTTGAAAAACCTGCATACTGTTTTCCAGAGTGGCTGCAATCCCCAGTGTAAGAGGGTTCCACAAAGGATTTATTTCTTTCTAGATGAATGATCCCTTTTATTCAGCTTTGGCTGCTGTATTTATATTTGCCCAGATTTTAAGTAATTTAAGATACATAGTATTTTATGATTCTGAAAACTTTTTTCCCCCTGAGAAAGTCAAACTCAGGACTGACCAATGTATGTAGACCAGTTACTCCCAGCTTTGGAAAATGTTAGAATTGGGCATAGTTGTGGATTTATTGTAAGCAGGTTCTTCACTGTATCTGCAAACCAGGTATTAGATACAACCTAAATAAGTCATATGCTTCCTATGCATTTCATTTATTTTTCATATACATGAAGATGTTATCACAATGCATAAAATATTACTAGAAAACATTAATAAATTAATAGTATCTTCTATCATTGTATATTTTTGCAATAAATGGATATTGGTGAGTATTTTATGAGGTTGTAGGGTTTTTGTTTTTTGTTTTTAAATATGGTGGAGACTGTGTGGTCCTTATAGAAACAAATTAAATTGACACTTAAAAACTCAGCTGTTAGTATAAGAGTTGAGACTTGGTTACATGATCATTTCTAGAACCTCCCCATAGAAGGAGTTAAGGAAAGTTAAAATTACTGGTTCTCTGCTGAGTACTTTTTCTGGGATGGTAGATTTTTGTTCTAAAACTGCCTGCTAACATTATTCTTTTGTTTTTTATGGGGTGTAGAGTTGTAGATTTCTCCAAAAATTTGAACAAACGTAAACTAACTTCTGTTTCACAGTGGTCTTGTGAGATAGTAGAATCAGAATCATGAAATGAGGGATGAAGGAGATCTTAGCAGTTTTGGAGCTTAATCCATTCATGTTACTGATTTGTACCAATGATATTGGCCAGGGACATGACAAGACTTGGTCAGTGCTATATACCTATTCCATAGTGAAGCTGGGGCAAGACCCAGCCATCTTTATTCCTTGGTCAAGACTTTTATGCTATTATCACATTAGTTCATGGAAGATGAAATGCAGATTAGCTTAAATGATCCTGGGCAAATGTGATAACTATACAACACTGTCAGACTCAGTTTGGGTAAGCTTGAACTCCTGTAAATTCAGAAGTACATATTTAAATACTTAAAGTTAACTTAGGGTGAGAGGAGCTACTTGGAGGAGTTTGTTCAATAAAAATTGAAATTTTAATAGGAGAGATAATTGAAGGAAATAAAAAAGAACCAGCTAAGAGATTTCTGTGGTCCCTTGCCTTGATTTTAATGATCACCATGTACCTCAGAGCCATCCAGCAATCTGACACTTTACCTCCTGAGGGAAGAGAAAGCTAAAAGTGGCAGCAGTGGAAATACACAGATTTGTTTCATTGGAGCCTTGAAAGCCAGTCTCCATTAGGAACTGTTATATTCTCAGAAATAGGCACATGGCTGATAGGCTTGACTATTTTGGCCCAAAGGAACATTCTGGTGGGCTCAGAATTTATTAGATGAGGCCATTTTTGTGGCTTTTTAGACTTTAATTTTAAAAATGTTATAAAAAATAAAAGCGGTAGAAAATACCCGTAATTCTTGACCATGAAGGCTTTAATGCTCCCCTTAGCTGGACTAAATTTTAAGCAGGTTTCCTTCAGACCATAGGCCCCTGACTCCCTTTTCTTAGAGCATTTACTTTAGCCAACTTAAAATTATAATTTTCTTTTCTGCCCCTTTGAGATATAAATCTCCCAGCCTCTTGCCAGTTTTACAGCCCAGAAATATCTTTCCAAGGGCCTGGGGGCCATCCCTCTGAAATATAATCACCAAGAAAGATAATGCCCCTATCTCCCAGTTTCTGTGGGGGGTTGGGGGAGTGATAGGCGCCTATCTTTACTAAGTGCCAATTAGCAAAGTGGTCTAATCACACAACCTCCCAACTAATAGGGGTAAGGATGATAATAAAGATAATGTGAAGTTTAAAGTTTGATGACACAGATACCTTTATGCTTTGGTTATCTTGGACAAAAAGAAAGCGGAGAAACTAAGCAACTACACTGCCCTTAGGTTTGGCAGTGAAGGAGCTAAACTAAACCAGGAATGCTAATTTATGCTGTATTAAAATCTTTTAAATTGAAAAACAAAAAAACCTCCAACTTCTCCATGCATTTCCTCCATTACTTTTCCACTAGCTCACCCAAATGCTTAAAAACTTTCCCACCTTTTGTTTCGGTGGAGTTGAGTTCAGTCTCTTGGACCCATTACAGTAGTCCCTCTCCTCTGTTGCAAGAGTCTTGAATAAAGTCTGCCCTGCCTGTTCATCTCCACCCTGTGCATTTTTTTCTTTGATCTCCTACAACCCTAAAAGAAACATTGTTTTTATTTCATGTCCCTGTTCAGTCTTTTTCCATAAACATATGGCATGCATACACTTGAAGTGAGTCTATATCTTTATTTTCATTTATCCTAAGCATTTTTCTTTGTGGCTCTGTAATGGTCATCATTATCACAGGATACTCTTTACTATATAATGCCTATATTACCTTACTTTTTTCTACTTGAGACAAATGTTAGCTAAACAGGGTAACAGCACACAATTATAATGTTTGTTCAAATGCTCAGCCTTTATCATCATACGGTAAGGCCACAAGAGTGTATTCATTTTTGTGTTACTTGGTAATATGAAGGCCATGAAAATTAAACTCAGGGTATGGTAATTAATGTTCATTTTTATTAGTCAGTTCTGGTAGGTTAGCTCTAAATTAATCCAGGCTGTTTCACAGCCCTTAATTGTGCCCTACAAAATGTGATCATGCACATTTGGCTATATATTATTGAGGATATTGTTTCCAAAAATACTTGTATCAGGCTGTGAGTGCTAAATGAGTGGGAATAATACAAAAGGAGAAGTAAGTGATAAGCAAGGGGAAATGGGACAGATATTTCACTATTAATAAGCATACACTATTCATGCAAGGACATGTTAGGACATGACAAATAGGAAGACAAAGAATTGTAACTTGTGGGGGAAAGAATGTAGAATAATCAGGGTCTCAGGTGGTAGGTGCAGGCAGTGAGCTGTACAAAACAGAATTAGATGTTAGTGATGAGGTTTAGCAGAGAGTTCATGTTGTGACATACTCCATTTGTGTCCTTATTTGTTGCATCTCATGAAATGAAACCATTTTCTCAATGGTGGAGCCAAAATATTCCCTTAAGACATTTTGAATTCGAAGATGGTGATACGTCAACTTGCTGTTCAAAGGGTAACCAGAATGGTTTTGTGAAATGAATACTAAATGATCTTGAGGGTTTTTTGGGGGGTTTTAAAAATAATTTTGTTTCTTTTTTGGGGGGTTGGGGTGAGTCTAAGTTGAAGGTAAAGACTAATAGGTATAGTAGAGGTGAGTAAAATTTGGCACAGTTTTTTTTTTTTTTTCCAACTCTATGCTGTTTAAAAAAAATCAAAGAAAGTTCTCTATAAGAGGTAATATAGGAAATGCCATAGAGTATTTAAAAGAATTTGCTGAACTGTGAAGACTGACATTTGAGTCATAGAATCAGATGTTGTTTAACAAAGTTAATACATTTTAAGCTTCTTCTATCTCTAGAATTAATAAAATGACAGTGATTTGTGATCGTGAAATTGAAAACAGATTGGCTTGCATTTCCAACCACGTCAAGTTTAATTTAGCATAGATATTAATTTGAGGTGGTTTTATGTTAATAGTTGTGGAGAAACATTATTGGGAGCAGAACACTCAGCCAGATGTAGTGAGAGTGTGCTCTATGGATTCACACAAGCTAAAGATGGATTCAAGGAAGATAAAAAGATGCCAAGTCATCATAAGCCTATGATTCTTGGCTCTCTGTCCTTGTATCTCAGAAAGCCTGAGCCATCGGATTTCCCAAATCAATATTTCCTAATTATTATACCAGGGCTCACTTTATATTATGTTAAGAAAAATTTTATTTCAAACATGCATGACCTTTACAAAGTGTCACAAGGTGTGATTGGTGTGACCTTGTTCTCTCTGCTGATATTGCCTCGCAAATTTTATATATTCGAAAGTCAAGAGTTCCCAAACTTTGTCATTCTTAATGACTTTTTACGTATTCTTCTAAATCAAGTGAGTACGAATCCATTTTGTTGATTCTACTCATTGTTGTGAAGTAACTATTCAAGTAATTCTGGAACTTACTAAAAAATATTTTATGTGCCAGGAACTGTTCTATTCACTCAGGATACAGAAGTAAACAAAAGAAAGTCACATATGTTCAAGGTTAATGAGGAAAGAGAGCTAGTGATAAATAAACTCAAAATATGTTATAAAGAAAAGTAAAGTAGGACAAAAGGATTAGTAGCAACGGGCCCAGGATGGTATTTTATATGAATCATGGAAATCTTTTCTTTTCTTTTTTTTTAAAAAGATTTTATTTGTTTATCTGAGACAGAGAGAATGAGAGAGACATAGAGCCCATGAGAGGGGGGAGGGTCAGAGGCAGAAGCAGGCTCCCTGCCGAGCAGGGAGCCCGATGAGGGACTCGATCCAGGAACTCCAGGATCATGACCTGAGCCAAAGGCAGTCACTTAACCAACTGAGCCACCCAGGCGCCTGGAAATCTTTTCTGATAAAGAAACATTTGGACACGGACCTAGTGGAAGCATGAGAAGAAGTGTCCCGAGGAGAGAACATGCTATGCAGTGGGAGCAGTGAGTGCAAAGGCCCTGAGAAGAGTACATGCTGGGGGTGTAAGGAACAGTCAGGAGTGAGGTGGGGATCTAATAAGGGCACATAGGAGGTGGTAGAAGCAGAGTCAGTGAAAGACATAGTAGGGTGCTATAAGTTATGATGAGTTATCAGGATTTCACTCTGAATAAAATGAGAAAGCATAGATGGGTTGTGAATAGAGAGAAGATTTGATTTGACTCAAATGTTTAAAGAATTACTCTGATATTTGGATGTTGAATAAAACCCAGGATGAAAACAGGGAGAATGGCTAGAAGTCTCTTGTAAGAATCCAAACATGAGAAGACAGTGCCTTGGACCAGGGAGGTAACACTATCAGTAGCACAAAGTGGGCAGGTTCAGGGTATATTTGAATGTAAAACAGTATTTGCTGATGGATGGGAAGAGGAATGTGAGAAAGGGAAGTAAGGGCTAAAACAAGATTTTGGTCTGATAGGATAGAATTATCAGTTAATGAGGTGGAAAAGACAGCATCTTGGATTGAAAACAGGTAGTAAGTATGTGTTTGGGAAGCTTTCATTGTAAGATACTTATTAGATTTTTGTTTGCAGTTATTGAATAAAAAGCTGGATTTCAGGTGACATACTGAGACTGGAGATGCAAATTTGGTCACTGGCATATGGGTGGAACTTAAAAGCCTTGTTACTGGATGAAAAACCCTAGTGGGTAGGTATGGATGGGGCCTGGAATACTCCGTCATATACAGATTGGGACAACAGGGCAGATAGACCCAACTACTGAGAACTGTTCACGGTTGGATGAAAATCAATAGGAAGGACCATCCTTCCTAACAAGCCAAGTGAAGACCACCTGCTAAGAAAGAGGGAAAAATTGATAATCGCTAATGTTTCAAATAGGCCAAGGAATCCAAGGACTAAGTGATCATTAGACATTTCAAAATGAAGATCAGTGGTGATTTTGTAAAGAATTATTTGTGTGTAACCAGGGGGCAAATGCCTGTTAGGGGTGGGTCCTACAGAATAGAGGGAAGTGTCATATAAATTTAGGATAGACAATTCTTTCCAAGAGGAAGGAGGAAAAATAGATGCTATGGATATTGTTGGGGAGGGTGAGGCAAGAGAGATTGTTTAAGATATTGGTATGAAAAGAAGGATAATTTATTATTACAGATAAACCTAGTTTAGGAAACACTTGATGAAAATATAATTCTAGACACTATTATTTCTCTCTCTCTTTTTATAATTTTATTTTATTATGTTATGTTAACTACCATACATTACATCATTAGTTTTTGAGGTAGTGTTCCATGATTCATTGTTTGCGTATAACACCCAGTGCTCCGTTCAATACGTACCCTCTTTAATGCCCATCAGCAGGCTGACCCATCCCCCCCTCCCCTCTAGAACCCTCAGTTTGTTTCTCAGAGTCCACAGTCTCTCATGGTTCGTCTCTCCCTCTGATTTCCCCCCTTCATTTTTCCCTTCCTACTATCTTTTTTTTTTTTTTTACATATAACGTATTATTTGTTTCAGAGGTACAAGTCTGTGATTCCATCAGTCATACACAATTCACAGAGCTCACAATAGCACATACCCTCCCCAATGTCTATCACCCAGCCACCCCATCCCTCCCACCCCCCACCACTCCAGCAACCCTCAGTTTGTTTCCTGAGATTAAGAATTCCTCATATCAGTGAGATCATATGATACATGTCTTTCTCTGATTGACTTATTTCACTCAGCATAATACCATCCAGTTCCATCCACGTCATTGCAAATGGCAAGATCTCATTCCTTTTGATGGCTGCAAATATTCCATTGTATATATATACCGCATCTTCTTTATCCATTCATCTGTCGATGGACATCTTGGTTCTTTCCACAGTTTGCCTATTGTGGATATTGCTGCTATAAACATTGGGGTGCACGTACCCCTTCAGATCCCTACATTTGTATCTTTGGGGTAAATACCCAGTAGTGCAATTGCTGGGTCGTACGGTAGCTCTAGTCTCAACTTTTTGAGGAAACTCTATACTGTTTTCCAGAGTGGCTGCACCAGCTTGCATTCCCCTTTCTCCACATCCTCGCCAACATCTGTCATTTCCCGACTTGTTAATTTTAGCCATTCTGACTGGTGTGAGGTGGTATCTCATTGAGGTTTAGATTTGGATTTCCCTGATGCCAAGCGATGTTGAGTACTTTTTCATGTGTCTGTTGGCCATTTGGATGTCTTCTTTGGAAAAATGTCTGTTCATGTCTTCTTCCTATTTCTTGATTGGATTATTCTTTGGGTGTTGACTTTGGTAAGTTCTTTATAGATTTTGGATACTAGCCCTTTATCTGATATGTTATTTGCAAGTATCTTCTCCCATTCTGTCGGTTTTCTTTTGGTTTTTTGACTGTTTCCTTTGCTGTGCAAAAGCTTTTTATCTTGATGAAGTCCCAATAGTTCATTTTTGCCCATGCTTCCCTTACCTTTGGTGATGTTTCTAGGAAGAAGTTGCTGTGGCTGAGGTCGAAGAGGTTGCTGCCTGTGTTCTCCTTTAGGATTTTGATGGACTCCTGTCTCACATTTAGGTCTTTCATCCATTTGGAGTCTATTTTTGTGTGTGGTGTAAGGAAATGTTAAGTTTCATTCTTCTGCATGTGGCTGTCCAGTTTTCCTAATACCATTTGTTGAAGAGACTGTCTTTTTTCCATTGGACATTCTTTCCTGCTTTGTCAAAGATTAGCTGACCATAGAGTTGAGGGTCCATTTCTGGGCTCTCTATTCTGTTCCATTGATCTATGTGTCTGTTTTTGTGCCAGTACCGTACTGTCTTGATGATGACAGCTTTGTAATAGAGCTTGAAGTCTGGTATTGTGATGCCGCCAGCTTTGCTTTTCTTTTTCAACATTCCTCTGGCTATGTGGGGTCTTTTCTGGTTCCATACAAATTTTAGGATTATTTGTTCCATTTCTTTGAAAAAAGTGATGGTATTTTCATGGGGATTGCATTAAATGTGTAGATTGCTCTAGGAAGCATTGACATCTTCACAGTATTTGGTCTTCCAATCCATGAGCATGGAACGTTTTTCCATTTCTTTGTGTCTTCCTCAATTTCTTTCATGAGTATATTATAGTTTTCTGAGTACAGCCTTTGCCTCTTTGGTTAGATTTATTCCTAGGTATCTTATGGTTTTGGGTGCAATTGTAAATGGGATCGACTCCTTAATTTCTCTTTCTTCTGTCTTGTTGTTGGTGTATAGGAATGCCACTGACTTCTGTGCATTGATTTTATATCCTGCCACTTTACTGAATTCCTGTATGAGTTCTAGCAGTTTTGGGGTGGAGTCTTTGGGGTTTTCCACATAAAGTATCATATCATCTGCAAAGAGTGAGAGTTGGACTTCTTCTTTGCCAATTTGGATGCCTTTGATTTCTTTTTGTTGTCTGATTGCTGTGGCTAGGACTTCTAATACTATGTTGAATAGCAGTGGTGATCGTGGACATCCCTGCTGCGTTCCTGACCTTAGGGGGAAAGCTCTCAGTTTTTCCCCATTGAGAATGATATTTGCTGTGGGTTTTTCATAGATGGCTTTTATGATATTGAGGTTTGTACCCTCTATCCCTATACTCTGAAGAGTTTTGATCAAGAAAGATGCTGTACTATCTCAAATGCTTTTTCTGCATCTATTGAGAGGATCATATGGTTCTTGTTCTTTCTTTTATTAATGTATTGTATCACATTGATTGATTTGAGGATGTTGAACCAAACTTGCAGCCCAGGGATAAATCCCACTTGGTCGTGGTGAATAATCCTTTTAATGTACTGTTGGATCCTATTGGCTAGTATTTTGGTGAGAATTTTTGCATCCATGTTCATCAAGGATATTGGTCTGTAATTCTCCTTTTTGATGGGGTCTTTATCTGGTTGGGGATCAGGTAATGGTGGCCTCATAAAACGAGTTTGGAAGTTTTCCCTCCATTTCTATTTTTCGGAACATTTTCAGAAGAATTGGTATTAATTCTTCTTTAAATGTTTGATAGAATTCCCCTGGGAAGACATCTGGCCCTGGGCTTTTGTTTGTTGGGAGTTTTTTGATTATTGTTTCAATTTCCTTAGTGGTTATAGGTCTGTTCAGGTTTTCTATTTCTTCCTGGTTCAGTTTTGCTGGTTGATACATCTCTAGGAATGCATCCATTTCTTCCAGGTTTTCTAATTTGCTGGCATATAGTTTCTCATAATATGTTCTTATAATTGTTTTTATTTCTTTGGTGTTAGTTGTGATCTCTCCCCTTTCATTCATGATTTTATTTATTTGGGTCCTTTCTCTTTTTTTTGGATAAGTCTGGCCAGGGGTTTATCAATCTTGTCAATTCTTTCAAAGAACCAGCTCCTAGTTTCGTTGATCTGTTCTACTTTCTTTTGGTTTCTATTTCATTGATTTCTGCTCTGCTCTTTATTATTTCTCTTCTCCTGCTGGGTTTAGGCTTTATTTGCTGTTCTTTCTCCAGCTCCTTTAGGTGTAGGGTTAGGTTGTGTATTTGAGACCTTTCTTGTTTCTTGAGAAAGGCTTATATTGCTATATACTTCCCTCTTAGGACTGCCTGTGCTGCATCCCAAAGATTTTGAACAGTTGTTTTTTCATTTTCATTGATTTCCATGAATTTTTTTAATTCTTCTTTAATTTCCTGGTTGACCCATTCATTCTTCAGTAGATGCCCTTTAGCCTCCATGTATTTGAGTTCTTTCTGACTTTCCTCTTGTAATTGAGTTCTAGTTTCAACGTATTGTGGTCTGAAATTAGGCAGGGAATGATCCCAATCTTTTGGTACCGGTTGAGACCTGATTTGTTACCTAGGGTGTGATCTACTCTGGAGAATGTTCCATGGGTGCTAGAGAAGAATGTGTATTCTGTTGCTTTGGGATGGAATGTTCTGAATATATCTGTGAAGTCCATTTGGTCCAGTGTGTCATTTAAAGTCTTTATTTCCTTGTTGATCTTTTGCTTAGACGATCTGTCCCATTTCAGTGAGGGGGTGTTAAAGTCCCGCACTATTATTGTATTGTTGTCGATGTGTCTCTTTGCTTTTGTTATTAATTGCCTTATATAATTGGCTGCTCCCATGTTAGGGGCATAGATATTTACAATTGTTAGATCTTCTTGTTGGATAGACCCTTAAATAGGATATAGTGTCCTTCCTCATCTCTTATTACAGTCTTTGGTTTAAAATCTAATTTGTCTGATATAAGGATTGCCACCCCAGCTTTCTTTTGGTGTCCATTAGCATGGTAAATGGTTTTCCACCCCCTCACTTTCAATCTGGGGGTGTCTTTGGTTTCACAATGAGTCTCTTGCAGACAGCATATCGATGGGTCTTGTTTTTTAATCCAATCTGATAGCCTGTGTCTTTTGTTTGGGGCATTTAGCCCATTTACATTCAGGGTAACTAGTGAAAGATATGAATTTAGTGCCATTGTATTGCCTGTAAGGTGACTGTTACTGTATGTTATCTGTCTTCCTTTCTGGTCTATTTTACTTTTAGGCTCTCTCTTTGCTTAGAGGACCCCTTTCAAGATTTCTTGTAGGGCTGGTTTCGTGTTTGCAAATTATTTTAGTTTTTGTTTGTCCTGTAAACTTTTTATCTCTCCTTCTATTTTCAATGACAGCCTAGCTGGATATGGTATTCTTGGCTGCATATTTTTCTCATTTAGTGCTCTAAATATATCATGCCAGTCCTTTCTGGACTGCCAGGTCTCTGTGGATAGGTCTGTTGCCAATCTAATGTTTCTACCATTGTAGGTTACAGACCTCTTGTCCCGAGCTGCTTTCAGGATTTTTTCTTTGTCTATGAGACTTGTAAGTTTTACTATTAGATGTCGGGGTGTTGACCTATTTTTATTGATTTTGAGAGGAGTTCTCTGTGTCTCCTGGATTTTGATGCCTGTTTCCTTCCCCAAATGAGGGAAGTTCTCTGCTATAATTTGCTCCAATATACCTTCTTCCCCTCTCTCTCTTTCTTCTTCTTCTGGGATCCCAATATTTCTAATATTGTTTCATCTTATGGTATCACTTATTTTTCGAATTCTGCCCTTGTGATCCAATAGTTGTTTATCTCTCTTTTTCTAAGCTTCTTTATTCTCCATCATTTGGTCTTCTATATTACTGATTCTCTCTTCTGCCTCATTTATCCTAGCAGTTAGAGCCTCCATTTTTGATTGCACCTCATTAATAGCCTTTTTGATTTTGACTTGTTTAGATATTCTCTTATTTCTCCAGAAAGGGTTTCTGTAGTATCTTTCATGCTTTTTTCAAGCCCAGCTAGTATCTTTATAATCGTCATTCTGAACTCTAGTTCAACATCTTACTATTGTCCATATTGATTAGGTCCCTGTCAGTTGGTACTGCCTTTTGTTCTTTATTTTGAGGTGAGTTTTTCCGTCTTGTCTTTTTGTCCATAGGAGAATATATGAATGAGAGAACAAAATGCTAACAGGGTAACAACGACCCCAGAAAAATATGCACTAAACAAATGAGAAGAGACCTTCCAGAAAGTGGTTGCTTTTCTGTTCAGAGCATTGTTGTTACTCTTTTCTTTGATCTCTTGTTGAGTTCGTAGGTGTTCCGAATGGTTTGATACCTATCAAGCTGAATTCCTGAGACCAGATGAAATATAGGTCTCCTACTCCTCTGCCATCTTGCTCCTTCTCCCAGGATCTTATGTCAGAGCACAATACTACTAACCATCTACCTCATGACCCATTCAGCCCCATTGAATCAAAAGTGCAGTGGCTTCACAACTGTCCTCCTGGTCCAGCAGTGCTCTGAGGCTCAGATTGTTCGGGCTCTGTCCCCTCCCAGAGTTGCCGAGCTCTTCTCTACCCACCCACAGTGGCGGCTTCTCTCTTTCCCTGGCTAGACACTATTATTTCTGCCACTACCTCCTTTCCCATTCCCTTTGGGTAAATGGTTCTTCTCGGTGCCATACATCCAGCTCGAATGAAGTGCATCCTAGCTGCCACCTTCTCAGGGCTCCCAGACATCTTTTGACACTGAGTTGAGCAACAAGAATCCAAAGGGCTTTCTGCCAAACAGAAAAATATGGGTCACGCATTGTGATGCAATGTCCCTCAGCCTCAAAATGGGCCAGCTTGGAACTTCAAGTTGATTAAATTGGAATCAAATGGACTCATAATTCTGCACAGCAGCTTTCTGCACAATGGAGTTAAATTTACTACAACTCAGGCAAGGGTAGCACATGTCATATAATTTCACCACTCGTACCTCTTTGGGTTTTGATTTACTAGGAAGTGGCTTGCTTTTGACTGGAATGCAAACAAATGTTCCCTTCTAAAAAGTGAGTATAATGATGGCACTTTTCCCTCCTTCTCACCTATGCACACTCTTTCTCAAACTTTAGTACCACTTCTGAGACAATTAAGATAATTTGGTCATTTAAGTACTAACAGCCACAGCGGTCTTAGAACCACTTACTTTTTTAGTACTAAAATGCAGTAAAAGGACATTATTGCTTATTGGAATTTTAATGTCTTTTTATTGGGCTTGAACTTTAAAGAGCATTGAATTTGACTTTGTATTTGTTCTTAAGTAGACATTGAAAAGCAGAAAGAAAGGCAAGAAGTTTATTAAAATTTGCCTTAAATGACTCTAAGTTTGAAACTACCTTGGTGGTATCTTTTGAAAACACTGTTTTGACTTGGACTTGAGAGGGCTGTGGACTGCTTAGGAGGGATTTTTTGGGGGGAGGAAGGAAGAGATTGAAGCAAGGAAAAAACAGGGGTCTGTAGTCCTTTCAACCCAAGAGCTTTCTTTCCAAAGATGAAAAACTAATTGTATTCATTTTGTGGTTGTCATGAAGCCCCTAATTACTCAGATCAACATCATATAGCCCTTAATAATGTAGTTAGCCTGCTGAAAGCCAGTTGTACTCCAGTTGTACAGAAGGCTCTAATGAGAGGGTGCTTCCTTTCACCCTGCGGGGTGGGCAAATGTCCACGTTGGCAATGAAGGGTATTTTCAGGCATGAGTTCTGGGGAATGAACATTCTGAAAAGTTGCCTCTGCACATTGAACATGATCACTCTATTAGAAGGAGACATGATAGGGTATCTTGGAGTGATGACTGACTTTAGAGTTAGCAGCCCTAGGCTTTAATAATACCTCTGCCACTTATTAATTGGGTATAGTCTCTGAGCATCAGTTTTCTTCTCAGCACAATGGGGATGAAGATCACAACAAGAACAGGAATAGTGACAACAAATACATATAGGACTGTAGTCAAGCTGTATTCTAAATCCTTTTTATTTATTAGCTAACTTAATTATCAACAGTGCAGATGGGTGGATATAATTTTCTCCTCTCTTTGTAGATTAAGGAACTGAAGCATAGGACAGATAAATAACCTTTATAAGATCTTAGAACTAGTAAGTGGCACAGACTAGGTTTTAAACCAGACAGTGGGATTCTAAAGTCTGTTCCTTTAACCACACTTTGATTCTAATAGGGACCATGACAACTAAAGGAGACAATGTAGGCACATTTCCTGGTATGTTATAGGTCTTTAACAGATGTTGAGTATTATTGATGGAGCTCAGACATCCCATCGTCTTCTATTTTCAATCAAAAGGTGGGAAGCTGGTATGGTAAGAAAAAGAACTGGTTCAACCTAGGATAGCAAAAATAAAGAATTTAAGGCAATTACCTAATAATTTCAACTGGAAAAATAACCAAATCCAAAGCAGGAAGATGAGCACCAGGTGTTGTATGGAAATGTTGAATCACTATATTGTATACAGTATACTATATAAAGCATACTTTATATAAAGTGTATACTATATCACTGTATTGTACACTGTATGTTAACTGGAATTTAAATAAAAGCTTGAAAAAAAGTTTGTATTTCAAACGGGATAAGACCCTTTCCACTGCCATTATCTTGCCCTTGATAAAATTGGTATCTTCATTCTTTATTGTTGCCCTTTGTCTTCATAACCTTCCAAAATCTTCACTGTCATTTCAGATCAGTGACTCTGTCAGCCTCCTAACTGGCTTCAATCTCATCTTCGCTTCACTTTCTTTGACTTCATCTGACATAGCTATTAATTGCTGAACTTTTAGAAAGATGCCCCCTACAACCTATAAAATGGGACTCTACTTCCGTTACTTTGGATTAAAGTGTATCATATTTTTGTCTATTTGTTTATATCCAGGTTTACAAATTTCCAGGTAGTTAAGGACACCACCTGCTTGACATTGAAAGTGTTGTTTTTTCTCCTTTTTCCTCTTTTCCTTCTTATAACATAAAAAAAGAATTTCCTGAAAATAATGCTGACATTAAATGAAGGCCACTAAACTCTTAAAATTACCCAATTTGGCCTTGTTAGTGGAATTATCCACTTGAGGTCTTCTCATATGAGATGAGACCTCTATGAGGTCTTCTCATAACCTGACTATAAACTGAGTGCTTAATTAAATAGTGCCCCCTTTAGCTTGGTAAATAGGCCAATTTATAGGAGCCATTATTTAATAGAAAACAATCTGGAGCTGTACTAGGAAATGTGCTTCAAAACCTTTTTTATGTTCTTCTGTCAATCACTTAATATCCCTGAAACTTTATATCCCTCCTTTGTAAAATACAGATATCAATGCCTACCTCACAGTGCTGTTATGAGTCTGAAGCATTATACATGTAAATCACCAAATTTTGAGCCCAAATGTCAGCATTCCAATGTTTATAAAGCCGCTCCAAATTCTTTCAGAACTTGTCTCTTTTCAGCTCACCGCTCCTTCATCTCTATCTAGGCTGTGCTTCTAATCCTTGTAAGCCAATATGCTTGCTCAGACTCCAGCCATCACATCCAATTCCAGGCACCATGATATACTAAATGGTTAAAAAAGACAGGTCCCCACTAACTTTCAAGGTAATTTCACAGAAGTCAATGCATCGAGACTTAGTCATATGGCCAGACATAGCTGTGAGGAGGAATAAGCGGGACCATCATTTACCTGGGCAGCAAAGGACCTAGCTAAAAATTGGGCTACTTAATTCTAAAAGAGAAGATAATATTTTCTGGTAGGCAGCAGGAGTGTCTGCCACAGATGGCAATGGTACCTATGATTTTATCCTTTAAACCGAACAACAAAAATGAAAATCTTTACCAAAATGTGTTTCTGTTCTGCTGCTTTCTCTTTTAGCTTAAACAATATAATGGATGTGGAAACTATTAAAAGGAGTAAAATGACTAAGTATTTGTAAAGGGGAATGTTTGTTTCCTTTTATGGTGAGTGGATTTGTAAGTGCATGTATATTATAAATGCTTGCATATTAAAGAGTCATGAGCTAAGGGGTAATTTTACAGAAGGGTCAGAAATATCTACAAAACACAAAGTGAAACATCAAAGGAATTTGACATAAAGTTTGGCGGTTGAAAGTGGCACTTTTTGAGGCTAGTATAGGGTCATAATTTTGATAGAATATGATTTTATCTTATGAAAACATGAACAGATCTATTTTGTTTTTACAAAGAACTTATTGTTAAACTCATCCATATAGTATATAAGAAAAAAACAATTAACAAAATGGCAATAAGTACATACCTACAAATACTTTCAATGTAAATGGACTACATGCTCCAATCAAAAGACATAATGTGGCTGAAAGGATAAAAATAAGACCCATCTATATGCTGCCTGCAAGATACTCACTTGAGATCTGAAAGTGAATGGAAAGAAAGGGTATTATTCCATGTAATTGGAAATGAAAAGAGCTGGTATAGGTATACTTATATCAGACAAAATAGATTTTAAAACTAAGACTGTGATAAAAGATATTATATAATGATAAAAGGGTCAATCCAACAAAAGGATATAACATTTGTAAATATTTATATTTATCCACCCAACATAGGAGCACCTAAATATATAAAGAGAATATTAACAGGCCTAAAGGGAGAAATTGACAGCAATATTATAGTAGTAGGGGACTTTATTACCAGACTTACATCAACAGGTAGATCATAGACAAAAAAATCAATAAGGGAACATTAGTTCTAAATGACACATTAGACTACATTGACTTAATAGATATGTACAGAACATTCCATCCAAAAGCAGCAAAATGCACATTTTTCTCAAGTGCACATGGAACATTCTCTTCAGGATAGATTACATGCTATGGCACAAAACAAGTCTCAGTAAATTTAAGAAGATTAAAATAATATCAAGCATCTTCTTTGACCACAATGGTATGAAACTGGAAATCAATTACAGGAAGAAAACTGGAAAAATCACAAATATGTGGAGATCAAACAACATGCTACTGAACAACCAATAGGTCAATGAAGAAATCAAAGGAGGGAGGAAGAAAAAAAGAAACACTGAGACAAACGAAAATGGAAATCCAATATCTTTGGGATGTAGCAAATGCAGGTCTAAGAGGGACGTTCATAACAATACAGGACTACCTCAAGAAACAAGAAAAATCTCAATCTAACTTTATATCTAGAGGAAATAGAAAAAGAACAAAGCCTAAAGTTAGTAGAAGAAAGAAAATATTAAAGATCAGAACATAAAAAACATGAAATAGAGATTGAAGGAAAAAAAAACAGAAAAGATAAATGAAACTATAAGAGCTGTATTTTTGAAAATATAAAACTGACACACCTTTACCTAAACCTACCTAGGAAAAGAAATTGGATCAAATAAATAAAATCAGAAATGAAAGAGAAGTTACAACTGATCTGATACCACAAAAAAAACAAAGTATCATGAGACTACCATGAACAATTTATAGACCAAAAAAATTAGACAACATAGTATAAATGGATAAATTCCTAGAAACATGCAATCTTCCAAGACTGAAACATGAAGAAATAAAAAATCTGAATAGAACAATTACTGTTAAGGACACTGAATTAGTAATGGAAAAGCCTCCCAACAAACCAAAGTCCAGGACCAGATGGTTTCACTGGTGCATTCTACCAAACAGTCAAAGAAAAGTTAAGATCTTTTTCAAACTCTTACAAAAATTTGGAGAGAGGGGAATAATTCCAAATTCATTTTAAGAGGCCAGCATTACTATGATACCAAAATGAAACAAGGACACCACAAAAAGGGAAAATTATAGGCCACTATTCCTGATGAACATAGATGAAAAATTTTCAACAAAATATTATCAAACCAAATTGAAGAATACAATAAAAGGATCATACAACATATTCAAGTGGGATTTATTCCAAGATTGAAAAGATGGTTCAGGGCGCCTGGGTGGCTCATTCATTAAGCGTCTGCCTTCGGCTCAGGTCATGATCCCAGGGTCCTAGGATTGAGCCCCGCATTGGGCTCCCTGCTTGGTGGGGAGTCTGCTTTTCCCTCTCCCACTGCCCCTGCTTGTATTCCCTCTCTCACTGTGTCTCTCTCTGTCAAATAAATAAAATCTTAAAAAAAAAAAAAGAAAAGATAGTTCAAGATCCACAAATCAATCAACATGAAACGCCACACTAACAAAATAAAGGATAAAAAGGATATCATCTCAATAGATTCAGAAAATCATTGATAAAATTCAGCATTTACTTACGATAAAAACTCTCAACAAAGTGGGTATAGATGGAAAATACTTAAATATAATAAAGTCATGTATGACAAACCCATTGCTAGCCTCACACTCAATAGTGAAAAGTTGAAAACTTTTCCTCTAAGATCAGCTACAAGACAAGGATGCCCATTCTTGTCACTTTTATTCAACTTAGTATTGGAAGTTCTAGCCAGAGCAATTAGACAAGAAAAGAAATAAAAGACCTCCAATGGGAAAGGAAGAAGTAAAGGTGACAATATTTGCAGATGACATGATATTATATATAGAAAACCCTAAAGACTCCATCAAAAAAATACTAGAATAAATCAATTCAGTAAAGTTGCAGGATACAAAATCAATGCATAGAGATCCGTTGTATTTCTATACACTAATAAACAACAGAAAGAGAAATAATCCCATTTACAATAGCATCAAAAAGAATAAAATAAAAAATAACAAAATCCAAAAAGGAATAAATTTAACCAAGGAGGTAGAAGACCCGTACACTGAAAACTATAAGACACTGAGGAAAGAAATTGAGTAAGTCACAAATAAATGTAAAGATCATTTGTGCTCATGGATTGAAGTAATTCATATTGTTAAAATGTCCATATTACCCTAAGCAATCTACAGATACAATGCAATCCCTATCAAAATTTCAATGGATTTTTTTTTTTTTTTTTTTTTTACAGAACTGGAACAAATTTAACATTTGTTGGAACTACAAAAGACTCTGAAAAGACACAATAATCTTGAGAAAGAAGACTAAAACTGGAGGTATCCTGCTTCCTAATTTCAAACTATACTATATAGCTACAGAAATCAATAAGTGTGGTACTGGCATAAAAGCAGACACATAGGTCAATGGAACAGGATAGAAAGCACAGAAATAAGCCCACACATAAGTGATCAGTACCACAAAGAAATCAAAACCATACAATGGGGAAAAGACCATTTTCTCTTAAGTAAATGGTGGGTAAACTGGATAGTCACATGCAAAAGAATGAAACTAGACCACCGTCTTATGTCATAAACAAAAATTAACTCAAAATGGATGAAAGACATGAATGTAGGACCTGAAACCATAAAATTCTTAGAAGAAAATATAGGAGGAAAGCTTGTTTACATTGGTCCTGGTGCTGAATTTTTGGGTCTGACTCCAAAAGCAAAAATAAAAAAGTGGGACTACATCAAACTAAAAAAAGCTTCCACACAGCTAAGGAAACCGTCAATAAAATGAAAAGACAACTTACTGACTAGGAGAAAATATTTTCAAATTATATATCTAATATGTGGTTAATATCCAAAATATAAAAAGAACCCAAACAACTCAATAGCAAAAAAAAAAAAAAAAAAAGTCCAATTATAAAATTGGCAGTGGTTCTAAACAGACATTTTTCTCAAGAAGACATACGGATGACCAACAGACACATGAAAAAATGTTCACATCACTAATCATCAGGGAAATGTAAATCAAACACAATGAGATATCACCTCACACCTGTTAAAATGGGTATTTTCAACAGGATAAGAAATAACCAGTGCTGGCCAGGATGTGGAAAAGGGAACCCTCATACACTGTTGGTAGAAATGTAAATTGGTGCAGCCAGTATGGAAAACAGTAAAAACATTACTCAAAAAGGTTAAAAATAGAACCACCATATGATCCAGCTCTTCCATGTTGGAGTATTTGTTCAAAGAAATTAAAACACTAATTTGAGAAAAGATAAATGCACCCTATGTTTACTGCAGCATTATTTATGATAGCACAACATGGAAACAACCTTAGCGTCAATAGATGGATGACTGGATAAGGAAGATGTGATACACACACACACACACACACACACAATGAATACTATTCAGCTATAAAAAAGTAAATCTTGCCATTTGCAACAACATGGTGGACCCTGAAGGTATTATGCCAAGGAAATGAGTCAGATTGAGAAATACCACATGATTTCAATTATATATAGAATCTAAAAATCAAAACAAAAGAAAACAAAACTCACAGAGAACATATTGGTGGCCATCAGAGTGGGTTGGGGGTAAGCAAAATGGGTGAAAGAGGTGAATGTATAGTAATGAAGGGTAACTAGACTTACTGTGCTGATCACTTTGTAGTGTATACAAATATTGAATTATGTTGTGCACCTGAGATGAATGTTATATACTAACTTTACCTCAACTTAAAAAAAGAAAAACCAAGATAGTTAGCTGTGTATTTAATGAAAAATATCATTAAATATATTTAATGAATTAGTATTTTACAAATACATATTAGGATCTACAGAATAGCTAGTTATAGCTTGTTCTCATAATTGGAACTGGCATCCTATATAGTAGAGGTTTAAACATTTCATCTGTAAAATAGGACTGGTAGTAAGTTACTACCTCAGCAATAGTAAATTTCTACCTTTACAGTCAAGGATAAAGTAATAAAGACATAGGTAGATAGCATTAGCATTTTGTATATATTCGAGAATATTATCTATATGATGCTTAATAATTGATAATTTCTCTTATTTAACTTTGTCACTCTATACTTGGCAAACAAGTGTACAGGATATCTGCCTTAACAGATGAAATATCTGACCCTCCAGATTTTTTGCATTATATAGGTGTGGTCTATTTTTTGCAGTCTTGTGGACTTTTCTACACAGGTCAGCAGACCCAGCGCATGCGTGTAGAATAAATGGGTGTGATTCTTATGACAAATTGCAAAGGAAAGAGGAAAATACATATAGATAAAACTAGAACATGTTAGAAAGTGCATGGAAAATTTAGAGTTGGTCTAGAAAAGTGGTTGTACCCTGGAGATAACAATTCAATATCTAAGGTTATAGGTATGGCTAAGAAAAAAAAAAAAATTGAAAAATTAAAGTGGTGTCCTTATTTTCATTATATTACTGTATCAACTTAAAAGTGCTGTAATATTAAGTGGGATGACTTGAAAAAAGCAAAATACTACATCTTAGAGAGTTAAATCAGAATGGCTTCTCCTCGGGCACCTGGGTGGCTCAGTCATTTAAGCATCTGCCTTCGGCTCAGGTCATGATCCTGGGTCCTGGGATCCAGTCCTGCATCAGCTCCCCTGCTTGGTGGGAAGCCTGCTTCTCCCTTCCCCTCTGCCTGCTGCTCCCCCTGCTTGTGCTCTCTCTCTCTGTGTCAAATAAATAAGTAAAATCTTAAAAAAAAAAAAAAAAAAAAAAAGAATGGCTTCTCCTTAGAATGATTTTGAAAGGGGGAATGATTATACTCAGGACTAAAAAATTCATGAGAAATTTAGCCAAAGAAAATGATAAAGTTGAGGCACATTTAAACAACTCTTTTCCTTATTAGCCAAAGGTGGGCACTGATGTGGCAGAATCAAAATAAAAGTCAAAAGTCAACTAGGGGTATTAATCTGGAATATTTGAGGAATCCCTACTACTAGTGAATAGGCTCACTTTCCCTTTCACTTCCTGTAGCCTCACTGATCACAACTGAGAAAATGGGCAGTTCTTCCTTTGGAAAGATCCTTTCCATAGACCACAAAGAAGAGAGGAAGGATAGAAGGACAAAGTTGGGTTCAAACCTATCTGAGTTCTGCCAAAAGAAAAGTGATGCCTACAAAGCCTTCCTGAAAAGTCTAATCAACCATTATCACCATTGTCATGTTCATTTTCTGGAGTAATGAAGCATATGTTGGCCAAATTTGTTGGCATTACCCAGAGTTATTCAACTTTTGTGTCCTATCCCTCACACCCTTTGATAATATCTTGTCCTTAAATTCCTGGCTTCCCATTGACTAGTGCTGGTCATCCCTCTATATTATACCAGTCTGGCTTCCTACTGCTCTTTCACATACATTTACTTTTTAAAAAAAAAAATTTTTATTATTATGTTAATCACCATACATTACATCATTAGTTTTTGATGTAGTGTTCCATGATTCATTGTTTGCATATAATACCCAGTGCTCCATTCAGTACATACCCTCTTTAATACCCATCACCAGGCTAACCCACCCCCCCACCCCCCTCCCCTCTAGAACCCTCAGTTTGTTTTTCAGAGTCCATAGTCTCTCATGGTTTGTCTCCCCCTCCGATTTCCCCCCCTTCGTTTGACCCAGCCACACCTTTAGACTCAATCTTTCTTTATCCACATTTCCCACATTCAGCATATTGTATGATTACATTTAAGAACAGCCCTTATTAGAAAGTATTATTGCTTCTAAAGAATGGACTGCTCATTTGGGGGAACAGCTCTTGGAAAATTTGAACCCTAGGATATGATGGATCCCAGAGAACCAACTCTTCCTCCTGGGTAGCTGCAGGAATCTATAACTAGGCATTTGAATAATGCTTTACTTTGGAGAAAAATGGGTTCTCTAATGTACTTTGTCATTTTTAAAGAGACATCATTCAATACCATTAACACTAAGGTAGTTAGGATAACCACTAACCCCATTTAACAGTTTAGAATACAGAACTTAACAGCTTACCAGAACTTGAAAAACAAGGTAATTCTACAAGCTGGGCAAAAACAGTTTTCCTGATTTCTAGTCCATGGCTCTCCACAGCAACATAGTGGCTCCTTTTAGCTTCCCAGCCAATAGTTATGGAACAGAGAGAGTAGAACTCATTGCATATATTTTGGGGACTGTTTCCAATCTAAAGAGAACAAAGTCCCATATTTTATTCTAGTATTTCAAAGACTTGGACACTTTTTGGTATGTTTTCCTCCTAGTTTAATGAAAGTGCTCCCCTGCAACAATCACACATGCATATCCAGAGAATTACTGAGTCTTTCCAATAAAAACAGAATGAAATATAATCTCCCAATTACTCAGCAATGAGATCATCTCTATGCAGGGTCCTTCATGATCCCTAATAGCAACTATTAGAAATCCACATATAGAGAACAGTGACTTGGAGAAATCCTTTTTGGCTTCTAATTCTGGTTTTCCCTAGAAGTAAAAAGACAGTCTTGTTTAATGCAGATATATATATATATATATATATATATATATATATATCCAGAATGCTTTTTAAAAACTATTCCATTACATAATTAGAGAATAGCCTCTTTCTCTTTGTTGCTCTCTTTTAATACTTCTCTTCAGTGATCTGTGGTTCTTTGGGCTGTATGTTTCTAATTTGATTGATCTTTCTCACAGTCTGGTCTACTCATACATTTTATCATTGTGATAGGAGCTCTCTGCATTTCTCTGATTTCTTTATATTTTCCCCAAAGGATGGCATCAGGAATTAGATTCAGTAATACTTGGGGATAGCTGCAGTTACCTAAGACATCCTTCAGGCAACCGGAGCTAATTTAGCCTAATAGCCTGCAAATCTCATGATATACAAAACCCTAAATTTTTCCATTTTTCTTTGTTGTTTTTGCCAACACAAGACTGATTTCAAGGACACACATTTAAGGCTGCGGTAAATGTTCATAGTCTAAGTTTTGACACTTGTTTTTTTTTTAAAGTAACAACCTGTTCTTTATTAATTTAAAATATTAATCATTTTCATATGGACACATTTTTAGTGGCCAGAATGATTAGAATTGTGTGAGGTTTTGGGGTTTCAAAATTCATTAGGAAGATTTCAGCAACTAGAATTATGCCTAACAGCCATCAGTTAATAGTTATTTGGATGAATGGATGAAAAGAAGAATAGATGAATATTTTTTCATTAATTCAATCAATGAATATTGAGGGCTCATTCTGTATGAGGTAGTGCTCTAGGTGCTGGGGATATATTGAGGTATGAAACACACAAAAGATCTTCACCTTGGAGCTCATGTGGTTGTGGGATGAAAAAGAAAAAAATAAGTTAATTATTTTTAAAAAATTATAAGAAAAAAATGGAGTTAACAGAATGGAATAAGGGTTTGCAATTTTAAATAGGATGGCCAGGGTAAGTCTGAGTAAGAAGGTAACATTTGAAGGGGGTGTGAAAGAGAGTCCTGTTTCTACATGGGAGGGGAGACTCCGGTAGAATGAATAGTGAGTTCAAAGGCCCTGACTTGAAAGCATAGCAGCAAGACCACTTTAGTTGGAATGAAGTATGAAAAAGAGAAGAGAGATGGGAAGTACAGCTGAATTTTGTGGACCATTAGTATTTTGGCAGTTGCTCTAGTAAAATAGGGAAATACGGGAGGATTTTGATGGGCGGGGACTACTTTTCTGACAGTCCACCAGGCTGGGGAGACATTGCCTCTCTAGACCTAAAACTATGTAATGTGGGAAAGAGGCATTCTGAAGCCTACAATTCTATCCCTATAAAGGATCTTAATTTTAAGGTTAAGATCATGCCGTTCAAGTGTCCTATTTTATAGGTAAGGAAAAGGCTTAGGGAAAGTTTTGGTTTGTGCAAGAAAATATAGTTGAGTGCTAATTGTTTTGTTTTTACACCCAATCCTGGATCTTTATATGATGATTGTAAAGAGACATGAAGAGAAAGTTCTGAATGTAAGGCTAAAACTTTGTGGCATGACACATCTGCTTCATATCTGTATTCTTTCATATCTATATTTTAACTAATGTCTTTTTATTTCTTTTTTATTTTTTAATTTCTTTCTAAATTATATATTATTAATTCATGGTCTCTTAAGCAAAACTGCTGGCTAAGATTTGGGTTCCTATTGCAGCCCAATTTTTAAATCTTGGTCTATAACTTAGTTGTGTATCTAAGGCAGGTGGCTTGACCTGTCCAAGGCTGTGTCTCCTCATCTGAAAAATAGAAGTATTAATAATAATAATTAAGTAAATAATAAATTAAATAAATTAAGTAAATAATAAATAAGTAATAATAATTAATAATAATTACTTCATAATTCTTGTGACATTGGAATGAGCTAGAGCTCAAAAATTCTATGTAAGTTTTTGATGTGTTATTTTTAGTATTATTAAATATAGGCCAATTAATTGAACATTTGTTGATATCTATATGGTCTCATTAGGACACTAATGGTCTCACTTGGACACATTAATGAATAAGCATTGTCTCTACCCTCAGAAGAGCCTAACCAGGGAAAGAGGTGTCCTAATTTCAGTATTTTTTAAAAGATTTTATTTATTAATTTATTTTAGAGAGGGTGCACTCATGAGAGTGGGGGGAGAAGAGCAGGAGGGGAGGGAGAGGGACAAGCAGACTCTGTGCTGAGCAGGGAAGCACAGAGCCCCACCTAGGGCTCAATCCCATGACCCTGAGATCATGACCTGGGCCAAAATCAAGAATTGGGCTCTTAACAGACTGAGCTACCCAGGTGCCCTTAATCTCAGTATTTTAATACTCTAGGTAAATTGTAATAAAAAGCTACATGAAATTTAATGGGAGGGTAAAGAGAGAGAATGTCCTTAATATGTATATTAATCAAATACACTGTTTAAAATAAAGTAGGAATTGGAAAAGTATAGAAGTAAAAAAGTAGTAGAGTTTGTAATTTGTTGGTGAGAAATACTTTTTTTCTTTTTTTTTTTGAGAAAGAGTGACAGTTAAGCCATGAGTTGCTTGTGGTATTCATACACTTGGATTTAAGGAGGGGTGTTCAAGGTGAGGAAGCTTCTTAGCAAAGAAGCAGAGGTAAGAAAATAAAGGTCTTGTGTAAAGAACACATCGCTAATTTAAATGACCAAAAATGCAGATTTCTACATCTTACCCCAAATATTCTGACTCAGATGGTCTGGGTTGGAACCAAAAATTTTACTTTTTTTTTTTTTTAAAGATTTTATTTATTTATTTGAGAGAGAGAATGAGAGAGAGCACAGGAGGGGAGGGTCAGAGGGAGAAGCAGACTCCCTGCCGAGCAGGAAGCCCGATGCGGGACTCGATCCAGGGACTCCAGGATCATGACCTGAGCCGAAGGCAGTCGCTTAACCAACCGAGCCACCCAGGCGCCCAAAAATTTTACTTTTTTTTTAAGTAGGCTCCATGCCCAGCGAGGAGCCAAACATGGACTTGAATTCATGACCCTGAGATCAAGACCTGAGCTGAAATCAAGAATCAGAAACTTAACCAACTGAGCCACCCATGTGCCCCAGAATTTACATTTTTAACAAAGCATCACAGTGGTTGATATTGGTGATCTATGAAATACCATTTAGGAAAAATAGTATTAGATCTAGAGTCCTTGAAGGGATTTGTGTGAAGGTAGGTTGGAGTTTGATTTGTGGGAGGCTTTCTTGCAGCTTTCACTGAAAGCTTATAGTTAGGTGATTAACATTAAAAAAAAAAAAAAGACAGTAAAGCAATAAATAAGAGAGAAAAAAAATTGAAAGCGCTGTTGACACTCTAGTAGAATGTAGAAATTAAAAAAAAATCATAGTGAATCAGGGCTAACACGTTTCCTTTATACCATCAACATTCCTTAAAATGGTAATGTTCTTTTGAGATATTGATGGTGCTTTTGTTTCTCGCAGAAGATGTTCTCTGTCTTAGAGGCTGATGTGTCATGTGGCAGTTGCTACGGTAACTAGTTTAAGGAATGCCATGGAGTTACCAAGTAAATAGTCTTGTAAATTATAGCTGACATGTAAATTAAGGCTGCCCTATCTCTGTCAGCTTTTCTATTCTGAATTCCCTTGCTTTCCATATTTAAGAGAGAACTCCTTTCCCTTGCAAAAATCTCCCTTTCTTAACTAGCAGAACATCATTTGAATGCACAGTTGACATTCCCTTGTTTCTTATTTTAGTATTCCATACCTGGGCATTGATTCCCCCATACTACTCTGAGCTGACAATAGTAGATAATTAAGTTGGTCTACATAAGCCCAATAAAAATTAAGTTTGGTGATCAAGATTAGCAAATGGTAGTTTCTGCTCTCAGAATTATATAGGCCAAAGTGTTCTCCATGCTTTATGGTGCTAATCTCTATGACTTCCATTTAAGTATTTGTTAAAGCATTTGAGTCAACTCCAAACTGCGTTAATAAATGTCTTGGTCTTACCACCTTCAGAAACGCTCAGGCTTCCCACTAGGATAGTCCTCTTTCTGAGCAAGCACTTTAATTTTATAACTGAATGGCCACAGTTGTCATTTCACTCCCAAATTAGAGCACATGTGGTCACCTGTATTTACTAAAATCATACTAGTGTTTCAGATATTTTGCAAAAGCGTTAATGTAAAATTATTGATATTTAGCTCAGGGTGCAGCAAGTCTTCATTGAGTAATTTTGGAAGAGTGCAAGATTCATTCCAACTGTTCTTTCTTTCACATTCTTAAATGTCTACTTCTGAATCAGGTCACACATTTAGAAAACGATGTTTTCACAGTCCTATAAAATTTAACATTTTTCTTTTTGTCAAAGGTCACTGTAAGAAATAAACACGTGGAGATTAATTTATATCTTCAAAAACTATAAAATATGCAAATCAAGATATCATGTGCTCCCCCTACATAAAACCCCATTGAATGGTTCTTTTGGATTCTAATGACTGGAATAAATTTAGCAGTATATAGACTTGGATTTGCTTTTTTATTAATTCATGAGAACTTTATAATCTTTCATAGTGTCATTGTGTTCCTTTTGCATGGCTGTTGGAAAGTTATCAGCTTAGTTATATGTACCTGTGATAGATTGCTTTGACTCTTTTTATTATTTAGGATAACTATCTCACCTCTAACAGTTAAATTTTTTTGTTCGGCCGTGAGAGGCAGAGATTCATGAAGTGGTTAAACAGAAAGTAGCCAAACTCCACTTATAGAGGAATCAGGAGGTGGCAGTTCAGGCTGATGTTACACTTCCTTGGTATCAGAGAGACAGGCTCTTACTCTCTTTCTGCTCTGATATTCTTAGTTCAGAGCTTCCATATTTGAGGTCAATTCATAGTTAGTAGATGCATATTAAAGCTCCTACTGGGCAGCCTATGTTCCAGGAAGAGAGTAGGAGAAGGCTGAGAGGTAAAAGTCGTATTTAAGTTGAGCCAGTTCCCATTTTCCAAAATGCTTTGCCAGAAGTTACATCTAGAAAATTCCACTTCTATTCCATTGACTAAAATTTAATTAAATAGCCACTTCTACCTGTAGGGGAGTCTGAGAAATAGAGCCAGGCACATTGCCCCATACCAATTCTAGATTCCATTAGAAAGACATCAGGAGAAATGGTTATAGGATAGACAACTAGAATATCTACCTCATCACCCTTGACTCAGAGTTTTTATCCTGTTTTCACTCATTTCAAATTTGTCCTTTTTATTTTCTTCAAATTTGTTTTTGAAGCAGGTGGTATCTAAAAAATAATTACTAAATAATAGCACTAATAGCTCACATCTGTTCAAGAACTGTGTTAAATATATTGCCTAAATGTTCTCATTTTATTATTTCAGAAGCGTGATGAGGTGAGTTCTAATTTTATCTTCATTTTACCAATGAATCATTGATATATAAGAGAGTTTAAATACCTTGCTGATGTCACCTAGCTAATATATGAGAAACACGTAGATTTCTTTTTTTTTTTTAAAGATTTTATTTATTTATTTGAGACAGAGAGAATGAGAGAGAGAGAGCACATGAGAGGGGGGAGGGTCAGAGGCAGAAGCAGGCTCCCTGCCGAGCAGGGAGCCCAATGCAGGACTCCATCCAGGGACTCCAGGATCATGACCTGAGCCGAAGGCAGTCGCTTAACCAACTGAGCCACCCAGGCGCCCTAGATTTCTTTACTGACAGGCTCATCTGCTTATTAATTTATATATTCTGTCATCTTACATATGAATGAGTTGATCTATATCCCTTTACATCCTTAGCTGGGGGAGGAAGTTTTTGTTTTTTGTTTATCCCCCACCATGGCTGAGATAGACAAAAACTTTTCAACAATTCTTCTACCTTTCTCACTACCTGTACCTTCATTTCATGTGAAAACTTCCAAGTGTTAGATTTCTGGGGTAAGACAGACTGAATTGGAGATACCAGACTGTCATTTAGCATATTTGAATCAATGCTTCTAAACTCATCCTGTTTGTAATTGTTTAACATCTAACCTCCGACCATATTGAAAACTCTCTGGGATTGGTGATGGTGTGTTTGTGTGTGTCACATGTGTTTGTGGTTCCTGTTTTAGGAACATAGCTAGCATTTCTTTCATGCTTTCATTCATTCAGCAAATTGTCATTAAATAGCTCTTAGGTTTCCAGCACTAGGAGCTGGTGTCACAACGGTGAACAAAGTCTCTGTCCTCATGAAGCTTATTATCTACTAGGTGCACAGGTGAAATGTAAGCTAAAAAAATGTGTAATATTGCAGATGATTATAATGATAAGCATAAAAATAAGGGAAGATAGAGAAAGCATTGGGGTGGGGGACAGAAGAGATGGCTAAGTTTTCTCATTATTAAGGTGACCTTGGATGAGACACCACAAGGGTAAGAAGGAGCAAGCCATATGGATTTCTGAAAATAACATTCCAAGAAAAGGGAACAGCAAGTGCAAAAGTCTTGTCAGGGAGCGGGGGTGTGTGTGGGGGGGTAGGTAAGGGAAGGGAGAGTATGTGAGGGTGTTCCAGGAACAGCAAATAGAGAGCATATTGTCAAGAACTCATTAATAAGCCCAGCTAACAGGTATAGAGCTTTGAAGGATAAAGACGAAATCCAGTTATAAACTCTAAATCTAATCTTAGAAATAATGTAAATGGTGCAGAAGCTACAAAGCAAATGGAAAAAAAAACAAAACAAAACAGAAAAACTTGTGCCTGTGGATCTCCCCTTCAGTCTCATGTTCTTAAGCAATCATTGCCTTCCTCACTGCAAGTGTCATCTTTGACAGTGAAGGGCAACATTTCCTGCATGATTATGGCATAGCAAATGAGCATCACAGTATTAGGAGCTTTATGTGAAACCACTACCTTAATAAATCCTTTGAACAAACCTGCAAGGTAACCCATCGCTTTTACAGATGGGTGCAGGGAGATTGTTGCTCAAGGTTCCAAGAAACTAATAGTCGACAACCTTTGACCTTTGAGCAGGGACCTGAGTAAATGTTAAGACAAGCTAGGTGCTAATCAGGGGAATACTGTTCTTGCGGAGACCAGTAATTACATTGGTCTCAAGGCAGGGGCATGTTAGGCATGATGGGTGTTTGCAAAGGTTGGAGTCCAATTAATCAAAAACAATGTTTTTTTCAACCAAAGCCTTTGGGAAAATTTTTTGGGAAAGTCTAAATCATGGAGAAAGAAATAAAATGAAGTCTGTAGTATGCGGCTATACTTACAACTTCAAATTATGCTGAGACCACAAAGTTTATTTTATTGCCTTTTATTGTTTGGTTATTTCTGTAACCAATTTTCTTTCTCTGTAAATACATTCTTTCAAATATTTATTAACTACGTACTGTTTGTGAGGCAGTGGCTGTTTGCACATTTGTTAATTCTTGAGTTTAGATAGTCCCTGATCATGCATTCGACCCAAAGGGATTGAATCAAAAGAATAAATGATTCCATCTGAATACTTAAGACACTCCACTGGGAGGCAGAACATTTATACATGTAACTGCCATATAAGAGGGTGATGATATGAATCCTCTAAATAAAGATGATATCAGTAGACTCCAGTGATACCAAAGTCTTTTTGGAAGAGGAGGAATTTAAGCTTTTGTATATTTGGTCTCCTTTCTACCATTTTTTCGATCTGCTAATATAGTTTGTAATCAATTTTCCAAGATACATTGGTTGGTACATAGATAAGTTCTTCTTAGAAGTAAATTTTGAAGGGGGGAAGACTATGACAACTTTAACATGGAACATTTCAAATTTATTATTGATTTTACTTGCTCACTAAGTTACAATCTATAACCATTTAGTAAAGTACAGAAATAAAATTTGACAAAATTGTTTTTTTTCCTTGTATCCGAAACTTCTGTCAGAATAATATGAATACATGGTAAATTTAAAAAGGAAAGACTCCCTGTATTCTGAAATCTGAGTAGAGTCACAGAACAAAACCTTTGTTTAGCTTATCATTTATGCAAATATACAATAATATATAGCTATTGATAATACATTTAGAATACTGAGGTGTCTAAAGAAGAGGTCATATTGCCCTTGTCAGTCCTGCAATCCAGAAATAATCATTAGCATTGTGATATATTTTCTTCCAGGCTTTGATCCTTATGTAATACTTCTATACACCAGTCTCCCATAACTCAAACTGGATGTGGAATTCTGTTTCCTAATGTTATTATTCAAATATAGAACACATAGCTTTGCATATTATTGCAGTTTTCGGGACTAAAATTTTCAAATGGAGGTAATTGTTCAGATGATATTTAAATTAAGACTTTTCTAGTTTTGGGGGGGAATATTATAAATACATCTGATATTAACAACCTTTTTTTTCCCCTAAGGCTGAAATTTCATGTCTCTTATATGATTCTTTGATTTTTTTCCAAATGAGAGGAATAGTTATTCACTTGGACATTCTTAACCTTTGATTCCACTTCTTTATGTTATCTGCAACATAGGAATTATTTCTTTTAGTAGGAGTAAAAAGATTTTGAAAATATTTTTTATTTCCTTCAAATACTTAGCACATTCTAAGTATTCCCTAAATATTTGTTAAAGTCTAAAGGAAGAACAGTTAAGAAGTAAGATTTTTCTTTTATTTAGCTTTTATTTCCAGGACTCATTGTCAACAGTCTCTTGTTTTGACAATTGCCCAGGAGATTATATTTGCTTCAGGTCAAATGCAGAGTTGTTAAAATTCAAACATAAGCTCATTCAGTGAAGGCTCTTGTAATTGACAGAAATTGACTTAACTAAACATTAGCCTTGGCAAAATAAATTTGAACTGGCAGCCAATTCACAAAATTGCTAATTGTTCTTACCTGACTGTGTATCTTGGTTGGCATTTGGTCCTTCACTATGACATACATATATATAGTCAATCTCATGTCCTTTTTTTTTTTTATAAAGATTTTTATTTCTTTATTTGACAGAGAGAGACACAGCGAGAGAGGGGGCACAACCAGGGGGAGCGGGAGAGGGAGAAGCAGACTTCCCGCCAAGCAGGAGCCCGATGCGGGGCTCGATCCCAGGACCCTGGGATCATGACCTGAGCTGAAGGCAGATGCCCAACGACTGAGTCACCCAGGCGCCCCTCTCATGTCCTTTTAATATTATTTAAACTTCAGCTTTCTGAATTACTCAAAAATATAATTCACAAGTCAAATATTTTATGTGTTTTAGCTAAAGTATAACTTACACTAACATTGCAAAAATGAGAAGATCTCAATCCCTGTGTCCCTCTCTCTATATGCACATGCTATCTCTATGTATGTGGATACATACATAGACACATACTGTCTGTTGATAACAATCTTTTTTATTCATTGTGCACTCATTCGGTCAACTAATATTCCCAGAATATAGGTGGTGGCCTTGAACATAAGACTTTTGAAATACAGTTCCTATCTTAAAGCAGTGGTTCTCAGCCAGGGATAATTGTGTTCCCCCACCTCCTGGGGACATTTGACAATACTGGGAAACATTTTTGTTTGTCATTTCTGATGAGGCGTGGGTTGAACTAATATCTACTGTTTACAGGTCAGGGAAGCTGCTCAATATCCTGCACTGCACAGGACAGCCCACACAACAAGCAATTACCCGGTCTAGTACATCAGTATTGCTGAGGTTGAGAGACTCTGTCTTAAAAGATCTCATAATCTCAGAGTAAGTGGCAGGCGTATTATTCTGTCAATGGAATTAAGACTGTAAGCATCAAAAATAACTATTTGTGGCAGAGATACAAAGGAGGATGTTGTCAACTTTCCCTGGAAAAGACTGAAAGACTTGAGAAAGTGATACAGAGCTAAAGGGTTGGATGAGAGGGGGCAAAGAGCAATCATTTCAGGGAGAGAAATAGCTTGAGCGAAGTCATGGAAATGTAACTTTATAAATGCCTTAATTAAGCTGGAATTCAAAATGGTGTAATGGAGCCCTGAGAAGAGTAGGTCTAGACCTGTAGTGAAAGACTCAATGATCAAGATTCAGTTTTGTAAGCTGAAGAGTTTAGATATTATCCTATGGGCAAAAGAAATCTACTGGAAGGATCCATGGGATAAAAGACTGTTGACTAGTTTTGTTTTAAGTAGAGAAAAAATACCTCTAGTAGCTGAGAAAAAACTCTATGAAAACAAAAATGATGAGAGGCATGGATGTCAATTCATTAGAGTGCAAGTTAGAAGTCCTGAGAGGCTGCTCTATCTCACTAGAAGTGGGGTTGATGGTAGCTGCTGTGTAATGGTAATGCTAAGGAGGCTGAATGGATGGAATGTGTCTCTCCACTGAATGTGGGAGTTGAGATATCAAATCAGATTTTTTTAAAAAAAGAGGTTTTTTTTTTTAAGATTTTATTTATTTATTTGACAGAGAGACAGCGAGAGAGGGAACACAAGCAGGGGGAATGGGAGAGGGAGAAGCAGGCTTCCCGCTGAGCAGGGAGCCCAATGTGGGACTCGATCCCAGGACCCTGGGATCATGACCTGAGCCGAAGGCGGACGCTTAACGACTGAGCCACCCAGGCACCCAAAAAAGAGTTATTTGTAACACTAGCGGTACACTAGTTTGTTCAAGGAGATCATCAGAAGAGAAGATTGATCCTCTGAAAATGCCAATATTTAATTATCAAGCAGAGAAAGAGAAAATAACTTTTGTATGCTGCAATAAGTAGAGCTATGATGGGGACAAACAAGGTGGCATAATGAGATACGAAGAGCATAAGGGTCTCGGGTCAGTATGTGAAATTAAGCTGATGCAGAAGAATTCCCTTTCCACTCCGTATCAACTAAATCATAAAAGAAGTAGTTTTGAAATACTTAGCCAGAGTAAAGAATCAAGAAAGAGGATTCCTTAGATTCCAGAAGGAAGAAAGAAATTCAAGGTAATAGTAATAATCAGAGGTCCACATTCTCAGTGAGTTACCAGAACTAGGAAACAAACCTTAAGTGATGGGTCTGACACTTTAATACCATCAGAGAGGAGCCCAGGACACAGGGTCCACACACAAGGACACTGGATGTATATTACCTGCAAAAAACTTTGAGACAGGAAGTTTTTCTACGACATCCTTGAAAGTAGGACTAGGAAAATTCTGACCACTAGCCATAAGTTAAAGTGAGTCATTTTGGGGAAACTGGCAATATGAAACAGCTCCAAGCAAACTCGGAGTTCCAAATGTCTATTGTTTATGTGGTGTAAGAACGGCTACTTGAGAAATTAACAAAAATCCTAATATAAACTCAGTGAAGCCAAGGACAAAACAAAGAAGGAATATGAGCTGGCACTTAGTGGGGGTTGCTGCAAACTGGGGCTCCTAAAATACCCCCGTGTCAGTCTGCTCAGGCTGCCGTAACAAAATACCACAGCCTCAGTGGCCTAAACAACAGATATTTGTTTTCTAGAAGTTCTGGGTGCGGGCAGTCCAGATCAAGGTGTTGGCAGGGTTGGTTTCTGCTGAGACCTGTCTTATTGGCTTACAGATGGCCAGCTTCTCTCTGTGGCCTCACATGAGGTTTCCACTGTGCACTTACTCCTGGTATCTCTTCCTATAAGGACACCAGTCCCGTTGGATTAGGGCCCCAACTTTGTGACCTTGTTCAACCTTAATTATCTCTTTAAAGACCCCATCTCCAAATATAGTCATATTGTGGGCTTGGGGTTTCAACATATGGATTTCGAGGAGACAATACAGTTCATAAAAACCTCCAGGAAGATGACTTACGAGCAAAATATTGAAGTCCCCTATGGAAACTCAAAAGAGTCAGAAAATGCAACAAGCAGAATTCACAACCTAGAACTAGAGATAATAGAACTATCTGGAAGAGACATGAAAATATATGTATAAAAGCTTATAAATAGAGAAAAAGAAAAAAATAAGCATAGACATTAGACCCAGAGAAGGACCCTAATCGTGATCTGTGGAGTATTTGAGCTGTATGATTTGAAGATTGTGAGCAAACACATTGGTAAAGATGTAGGTAAGTGTAAATAATCATTAGTAACTTGGAAATAGATTTGATTAAATTAGCCAGACATGCAGCATAGGTGTGAAGATAAAAAAAAAAAATAAGATAGCATACTGTGGAAAACAGACAAGAGAACTTCCAGAAGAGAAGAGTAGTAATGAAAGACATGATGGCTCAGTATTTTCCTGGACTGAAAAAGGATATCAATCTTCAGAATGATGGAGCATACCACATCCTTGACAGGATGATTAAAAACAAATCTACACCTAGATGTATTGCAATGAAACTTCAGAACGAACACAAACAAAAAATCTTGGAGGCAATCAAAGATGAAATATCTATTTCAGTCAAAGGAATGAAGATTAGAAGTATAGAAGATATCCCACAGTCCTGAGGGGACAAGAAACATAGTAGAAGGATAACTTCAGAGGGTGGATGAAAAGTATTTGTTAAGATAGAATTCTACTTTCAACCAAGCTATAATTCAGGAGTGGATTTAAATTTAAAAAATGCTCATAAAAATACCATGAGAATTAAGAACTTAGTCTCACTGAAAAAACCCAAACTATTACAGAATGAAAATCAGTAAGAAGCAACTGAATCCCCTCCACCAAAAATAAGGATGGGATGGTGAGGAAATACTTTGATAAACATTAAGGTGAATGGAAGAAAACTTGGACTGTAAATATGGATAGTTGGATAGATGGCTGGGTGGATGATATGTATTACTAATTTCTTGGTCATTTAAGACAAGGTATTTTACAAGGCACAAGCAAGACAATGTAGTAGGTTAGAGGAAGAAGGTTAGTGTGAATCCTATCTGAGAGGAGATTAGACATACTGATTATCAGTAAACTCTTACACATATATGTTTAAGTTTTATGAGTGAACATCAACAGAAAAGAAAAAGAATATGTAGTATCTAGATAAAAGGAAAAGGAGGGACGGAATAAAGAAGACTGTATGAATCGAGTAGGATAAAAATGTGGACATAGAGGATACAGATGAACTAGAGGATAATGGTTTTCTCTGGAAGGAAAGACTAAAATTGGGGAGGATTGCAAACTGGGCTTATATTTTTTCTAATGTAGTATATAGGTCCCAGAAAAAAAAATTAATCCAATAAAGCAAAATATTTAATGTTAATTAAATAGATGAGATTTGTTGGTTGTAACTACCTGGTGTATTTATTATCTTTTTTACTTAATTACTTAATTATATTAAAAATTTTTTTTAAAAATGTACATGGGTGTTGGATAAAACTGTTCTTACCCCATGGCATGTGTAACTTGGGTGAAATTATTCAATTTCTTTAGGTTTCACTTGCTTAATTTTTAAATGTGTACAATAATACAATATTCTGTACCTTCTGGGGTTGTTTTAACAATGTAAAGTGTGTGGCACAGTACTTGGAGAAAATAGGCGTCCAGTGTATGGTAACTGGTAGGACTAAAGAGGCAGTGACAGCATGCAACCAAAGAAGAGGAGAGCTTTTAAATAGAGAAAGCAGTATTATCTGTTACACACCTGCCAAATGTTCAAATAACTGATACTGACCATTGGATTTAACTCTTACAAGATCATTGATGAAGTTTACCTTAGCAATCTGGGGAGACTGGTGAGAATAGAAGACTGTAGTCATGAGCTGAAGAGGGAAGAGGACAGAGGAGAAAATGCTTGCAGCATATTGTTTAAAACAAGGAGGCAAGGAAAAAGCATGTGCTTATTATTTACAGAAGCATGAGGAAAAAACAAGTTTAAAAATGGGAGATTGCAAATGTGAACTATTTTAAGTAGTTTGGTTGTGGAGGAAAATAGGTCAGTGACTACAAGTAGACAGAGGGTCGTGTGCGTGTGTGTGTGTGTGTGTGTGTGTATCTATGTGAGATAGTGGTAAGGATTTTGGCATGTTAACAGACTGAAAGTAGGGATCCAGTGGAAAGGGGCAAAGTGAGAAAGTAGGAACAAAGGTAGAACACTGATAGGTCAAGGTCTTAGAAGGGACAGGAGGGGTTGGGATTCAAGAACACAGATGGAAGAGTTGGCCTTAAGCAAAGAGAGCATTACCTGTTCTGAGATGAGAGGGTACTTGAATGTGAGTGCTGCTAGTGGTCTGTCTACATGTGAGTGCAGGGCATTGAGGGAGTTTAGGACTCTTCAGATTTGTCTGTGAAAGATATGACACAGTGCCCCCCACTGAGAAAGAATGTGTAATTTTTGTTATTTTGTTGTTTTTGTTGTTGTATGCCTCTTCCCTATCAAGAGTGAGAAAACAGGCCTTGAAATACTCCATGAGGGATGTTCCATATGTTGGAAAATTTGGATTCAGACCCAATTCTTCTCTCAAGGGTTTTTTGTATGTGAACAATCACTTTTGGAAACTTCAAATCACCACACTCATTTCAAAAAGTCACGAAAGTTCCACAGAAGGGATGATGTGTGAAAGTTACTGGCTAAGCCTTTTGGGAAATAAACAGGAACAAGACTCCACATTTTCATGTCCTCTACAAAATCAGCTTTCCAAAAATAGACTCATACAAGCTGTAGTCACAGTTGAATGTCATGTTTCTATTATTGTGATGACATAAAATCATTAAACCACTGCTAGTAGTAAAAGCAGTCATGTCTGGTAATAGAACTGCTCTGTGCCCATTCGAAGGGAATTGCATTTTAAATGACACATGGAGAGCAATGTCCTCCAAAGGGGAGTGGCGTGGACTGAAGTTTTACTTCCACAGTGATTTATTAAACGCCCTCCTCCGCTGTTGCTGTAATACGTGGTTCTAAAAAGTGGTGTCAAAATTTGAAAGAAGTTTTCAAAAAATGTTTTAGTCATTTGCTGAATTTTTTATATTTCCTGTATTTAAAGTAACTGGAAAAAATATTAACCCCCTCCCTTAATCGCTCAAGGTTCTTTGTCTAGACTTCTCTTTACATCTTCTCTTTACTCCTATCACACAAGCAGAATTATGGCTACTTATTATAGGTCATCCTAGTTAATGCTCACACAACCCATTGAGATAGACATGGCCATGGAGAAATGAGTACAACTGACATTTCAAGATTGAATTCGATCTTCCCACTATCAACTGGGATTAAAATTCAGGTCTGAGTTTTAAAAAATGAAATTTAAGAGACATTGAATTAAATGTCTCTTTCAAGTTCTCACCTATTAAAAATGGACAAGGAAGCTTTGACTTCCTCAGACATTCAAATATCTGTCATTATCAGTAAAGTTGTACTGAGAAATACACTTTGTATATAAGGCCAAAACAGACTTCCTATCATCCCCCTAAAACTGGCCTGTGGGGTACATGGTGAGAAGGTCTATTTACAGAGCCAGTTAACTGCATGTAGGAATAGAAACTGCCTCTTACCTTTCAAGAATAGAGGGTACAGGTGCACTAATCTTAGACAATAGAGCCATTCTTCTTCTTGTGGGGAGGGAAATGGTCAGAGGTTTAGGATTGACTTCTATCCAACACTTCCAAGAGAGCTGAATGCTTATCAGTTAAGGAAATGGATGATCTCCCCTGGACATAGCATGTACTTTTCTTCCATAGCCTCTCATTCTATTAATTTTATTAGTTTAATACACTTAAAAGTCTCATTCTCTTTTACATAATGAGCTTCTTAAGAATAACAAGTGTGTTGATCAAACCAAGACAAAACACCAGGAAGCTCACACACTGGGACTGATAAAAGAACATTATATTGGAGGCATTCACAATGGTAGGGGTCTATGCTCTCCAATTTCCCACTGTACTTTGGGGGCAGCATACAAGGATCTAGCAAATCTAAGCATTGGACTTCAGGAGGCTATTACAAAACTAATTAGGTAAGTAATAGCCCCTCGCCTGGCATGATTAAGAGCTGGAATCCATCAACTGTGCTAGCATAGTCTCAGCTCCAACTCCTGTTCTGCCAAATGGGACAGCCATACTTTGAGAACATAAGCCTCTTCTCTGACAGGATCAGTGTGCTGGTGTGTAAGCCTTCGCATTCCAGCTCTTTGGCATATTTGACCATGACCAAATTTGCTGCCTCGGCATCTTACCAGAATTGATTGCTTAAGCACTTTGCTCTAGCTGACTTCCACGTGCTCTGCAGGAGGCCACATCCTCCTTTGGGAGACCAGCATGCAGGGCATAAGTTTTAGACAAGCTAATTCTTCTCAGTGTTTGCCTGATTTGTCCTCTTATTTCACTGTGATGCTTAGTACAGTGTATTGTAATATATAACCATTGAATAAGGAGATAATGCATAGATGAATGAATAAATGAATAATTATATAGGAAGACCATGTAGTCACTGGGCTATCTTTTCTTCACACCACCTCTCCATTCTCCTTTTTGAAAGGTGTCTAGGTACTAAGCAGGAGTCTGCTTTGTCTCTTCTACACGATAAATATCTCTGACCTGGAACTCAAACCTAACTCCGTTGTCGAATAATTCCTAACACATTGGCAGCAGAGTCACTGATTATAGAATAAGGGCTCTCTGTGTCTCTTCATGAAAGCTCTCAAGTTTATTTTTTAGTTCCTTTTAAGATGTGATACGATCTCCTTATTTGTACTAAAAATCCCCTGGAATTAAATCCTAAATTTTAATAATAGCTAGCTTTTTTGGATGATCACTATGTGCGGGTGCAGTGATAAACACTTGACATAGATTATCTCATTTAATCCTCACAGAAACCAAATGAAGTGTTTACTGTCATTATCCCTATTTGATGAAGAGGATACTGAGGCTCACAGAGAATTAACTTGTCCAAAATCATCTAATATCGAGTAATCACAAGTGAATGAGCTGAAAGCACACACGGAAGCCGAGACCAGACTTTCATTGAGGGGAAAACTTACAGAGACAGAACAGTAGCAGGTGAGCGATCTTCTCAATCCCAGTTGCACAGGGAACTGGAACACCAGACATAAGACATGGAAGGGGTCCCAGTGTTGAGTTGTGGGGCTCATAAGCTGCATGGTGGGGGAAACATCAGCCCTTCTTCTAGGATGGTTTGGAACTGAGGACCAAACTTGGTGGTTGCAGTTCTATAATGTAACAGAATTGTAGTTTCCAGCCCAAATCTTCTACCTCAGTATTTATAACTGAGAGTTCACCAGGCCAGGTCAAGAAAATTAATCCTTGGCTTTGACCTAGCTATAAAGGGGTGGAACTTTTTATTCAAGAGTCTCAGTCTTAAATAATGTGCAAGAAGAACTTGATATAACTATCCATATGTGCATTTCAAGCAGCATCACAGTCTACAGTATATGCTTTTCCTGCCATATATTTTTGTCTCCTATTTCTAGTGGACCATTTGAAATATTTATGTAGTGTTCACCTATGTCTAGCCTTTATAACTCACCATTCTGGTACTTTATGCTCAATTAGAATGTGAAATTTAATTTGGGTATGAGTCACTTTAAAAGGATATGTTGTTGACCATGGAATTGATAGGCTTATCCCCTGGGATTTGTGTGGGGATGGATGGGGACAAGGGAGTTCCTAAGAGGTAGGGTTTCTTAGAGGAAATGATGAGTCCGGTTACAAAGGTTGTGACTTCTGTGCTGTATGTGGGTATGTTTAGGAGATTTTAAGCTAGAGTTAATGATATTAAGGACTTGTATCTGTGTCATTTAGGTTATGTAGTTACAGAGTTACTTGTTACATTGAGTTTTATTTGTATATGTCTCAATATCTAACTTCATTCTAGTATCCCTCAGTTTAACTTTATACATTTATAAACTTGAGAAATATAAAATGTCTTGAGCTAAGAGAAATTGTCAGTAATTTAATAGTGAAAACATCTTTACTACCAAATAAGAGGTTCATGAAGCCAGGGCTGTGATCTGTTTTGTTAATTGCTATATATACCCCATACATAGATACTAGTTAGAGCCAAGTTATCACTCCATGAATATTTATTCTTAGAGTGGGAAAGTAATGATGACTCTTTTGCTATGAAAATTGTTTATTAAATCATTTGAATTTTCTTGGATATGAAGGTATTGCTTTTAGTTATGTATATTTATTAAAATAGGTAGAGGTGAAGGGAAAGATTTTTCATACCAAGACTTCTTTGTGTGTTAATATAATGAGATGGAAAAAGTGATCATCTTTTCTTATTTACCACATCCAAATCATTTGGTTTTCAGTGGGAAGGGCCAATATTACCAAAGTAATTTTTTTTTTTTAAAGATTTTATTTATTTATTTGACAGAGAGAGAGAGCGAGAGCAGGAACAGAAGCAGGGGGAGTGGGAGAGGGAGAAGCAGGCTTCCCGTGGAGCAGGGAGCCCGATGTGGGACTCAATCCCAGGACCCTGGGACCATGACCTGAGCCGAAGGCAGACGCTTAACGACTGAGCCACCCAGGCGCCCCAGTAATTTTTTTTTTAAATCTTGTGGTTACACGTACTTTCAGATTTATAGAAGTGTGTGTGGGGGGGTATGGTTCATGATTTGAAAAGTATACTCTTCTCTGGTGATCATCCACTGTTTTGTCTATATAACCTCCTCCCCTGCACAAAAACAAAACAAAACAGGAGTGTTCAACAGGGAGGAACCAAATAAATTCCAAATCTCATAGCTCTACATGTAATCCCAGCTCAGCAGAGTATGGAATGGACAAAGTGAGGGTAACTATCTGATGTTTTCCCCTGCCAGCATTTCCAGTCTAATCTTACAGGCAGAATATTAAGACATAGTGTGTGATGGTTCTGCTAGGCAACAGTACTACGACAAATAAGGAGAAACTCCTTTGGGCCATGAAAAATGTCATGGTTCTAAATATGGCTACACCTTTATGTCAAAGCACACATACACCCAACTGAACTTCAAGAAGATGTGAAGGTTTCTTGAGTACTAGTTGAAGGCAGTATTCTGTTTTAACTTCTGTACATTTGCTTTGGTGTTTTTTGTTTTTTTTTTTTTTTTCTTTTCCTGGCCCTTATCCATTTGACTTTCTTCCCGATGACCCTCTCTCTGACTTTCTTTAGATAATTTGAAAATACTGACTGTAGAGATGTCAAAGGTAAGAGGGATCTTCATCCCCAGTGAACTCTAAATAGCAGCTTTCTTTTCTCATTCCCAGAGGAATTTTTATAATCTTGTTGGAAGCATTTCTGCTGTACTGTAATGTCCACAGAAAAGAATAATGAACAAATCTTCTCATTAACTACATTTTAATGGGCTTTGTTAAAGTCAGTTCATCCCAGTCTCAAAGTGAAAACAAAAACAAAAATCTTAACAAATGAAATTTAGTCAAAACAATATGGTAAAAACAATGTGGACTCTATCCTTGAAATTTAAACTTTTTAGATATAGTGGTTTTTTTTGTAAAAAATGCTAAAGAACTCTATTTTTATAAAATAGATATATACACAAAATCTACAAAAATTTTTAAAGCTATTTTTGAGAGATGTATTTGGGAAAATCTTTTAATGTATCCTACAGAAATGTCTTGATATCACATTAAAACCCCCACATTGTCTCAGTTTATTGCCAGACTATTGAAGTCAGTGCATGGCAATACCATGCCATGCAGTGAATGGGTTATAAGTGTGCTGAGATCATAATCCCTTTCTGCTTTCAGACAGCAAGATAAGGTCAAGGGCAGCTAAACCTCAGGGTCTTTCTCCTCCCATTGTAAGTAAGCATGACAGTTTTCCCTAGTAAGCCATCCAAGCCTTATTTTCTACACAATCCTTAACATGCTGTAGGTTGAACACACTGCTAAAGAATCATTCATTTATTCTTTCAGGGGATTGTTTATTGAATACCTCCTATTAATTATGAACCAGTGTATTAGATTAGAGGTGTAAACTTTTTTGTGACCTTGATGAAGTCATAGCCTATAGGGGAGATAGATACCCAGATAACTAAGCATACTACCATATACCATATGCATAGACTTACTGGAACACAGAAAAGAGCCTAATATTATTTGGAGTGAGAAACAGGCTGAAGACACACACCACCAAAGAAGTAATACCTAACTGAATTTTGCAGGTTAAGTGGAGTTTACCACGAAGAGTATATGTTATAATACTGTTTTTCCAATAAATAATTTTCTATCACAACATTTTTAATGGTTGCATACTATTCCAGGATGTGGATAGAACACAATTTAATTGAGCCCTTTTTAGGTTAGTTCCATTTTTTGGCAACTGTAAATAACATTGATATAAAGATTCTTAGGGCTAAATCATAGTACATGCCCTTGATTTTCTTCTTAGGATACAGTCCTAGATGTGAAATCATTGGTTCAAAGGAACAACACCTTTTTAAAGCTGAACTACATTTTCTCAAGCTAGCATTATCAGAGTGTAGGGCTTTGAGGTCAGAAAAACTTGCATTTGAAATATAAGCATTTCTTCTCTTGGTTATTTGGCCTGGGTAAACTTCATTACTATTACGTTCTTCAAAAGAAAGTGAAGATCATAATACTTAAAAGTGCTGCATTGAAAACCATAGTAGAGGTTAATAAATACTTATTAAATCTCCCTTGTATTTTTGACAATAGGCACCTTGGTAATAAAATTCAAATGTTTTAAATATTGTAGGTTAGCTTCATTAATATAGTTCCAGCAAGAAATGCACATGCCTAAATAATTACATGGTGTGGTTACACACAATTTATCATATGGCTCAAATTTCAAAAAATCTGACTCATTGTCCACATAAATAACTTTAGAATTGCTGGACTGTGCTCAGAAATTTGGTCTGAAAGACAGAAAAGTTCTAGAATTAGATGAAGATACAGAAGCCTGGACTAAAATCCTCATTCTTTCACTCATTTCCTGTGTTACTTAATTTCTCAGACTCTGTTTAATCACTTGGAAAAAAAAAAAAGCATAAGGTTACATTTTCTGCTTCAAAGACACAAATGAGCAATATAAATATAAAAGATAGATAATAGATAGATCTCTAAATTGCTATTCTGATATAACCTATTATTCTTACTGGTTTTTAAATCTACCATGAATCTTTTTACTTCTTGAGAAAGAAGAGGCAGCAGGCCGAACGTACCCTTCCCTCAAGCTTGTCAGTGGGTTACGCATTTTTCATATTATATTGATGTGGGGCATTGACTGGAAGGATTGGGATTTATTTTCGAACTCCTGTCAGCACTCCATAATTAACATTGCCCAGAAGAGAAATGCTATTTTGCCTCCTGCATCATCAACACAACTGTCAGCAAATAAGGAAGGCATCGTCTTTGCCGTTATTACTGCTAATGTATGAAATAGAAAAGAACAGCTGAATTTTCACACACTGGGCTGTTGGAAGCACTGGCATTTGGTGAAATTTGTTTTCAATTTCTACCTGCTTCTATTTGCATGAAGAATGTCTTTAAAGGGAAAATATTTTTTATCCCAAAGCCTATTTTTAACCTCCTAATTTGGGAGTTTACTGATTTCAATTTACTGATCTCAAAGTTGTTTATCTCAATGTTTTTTTCTCCTTGACATAAAAATGCAAAGTTAATGTTGATTGCTTACTGGCTAGTTTACTTATCTACCTTTACTACTCTATTTTCTCTGTGTCCTAAATTCCCTGTGATGTTTTAATTCTCTCTCTGGTCTCCAGTTTTGCTTAAATTCATAATGGCAATGAATAGAAATAATCTTTTAGAATGAAGAATTGCAAGGGCTAAATCTTGCTGCAATAAGATAGCAGTAATGTAGATCAGAACTTTAAAAAGGAAAAAAAAAAATCTGTAGCCTCCATAGTTACAGTGTGCTAAAATTAAGTAGTCTAAAGTTATTTTGTTTGAGTTTTTTTGGTTTTTGTTTTTTCAATGACATAATGGGAATGTGATATAGTACAGCCTTTGTAAAGTAATTTGTTGTTAAAATGCTAAACATAGTTCAATGTTAAATGTTAAACATAGTTACCATGTGACCCAGAAATTCTATTTGAAGGTATATACCTAAGAGAATTGAACATATGTCAACCAAAAACTTGTACATGAATGCTCATAGTAATATTATTCACAATAGCCTTAAAGTGGAAACAACCCAAATATATATCAACTGATGAATAAATAAAAAAAAAAGTACTTCATACAAAAGAAAATTATTTGCCACTAGAAAGGAATGAAGTATTGATACACACCTCAACATGTGTGAACCGTGAACACATTATGGGCAGTAAAAGGGTAGACACAAATGGCCATGAATTCCATTACTCCTTTTACATAGTATGTCCAAAACAGGTAAGTCCACAGAAACAAAAAAAGTAGATTACTGGTGGCCAGGGTTGGAGACAAGAGACCCTAAGGGGTGATTGCTAATGGGCATGGGATTTCTTTTTGAAGTGATGAAATGTTCTAAAATTAGATATTGATGACTATTGCACTACTTTGTGAATATACCAAAAACCACTGGATTGTACACCTTCTTCCCCTCCCCAAGGAAAAAAGTGAAAAGATTTTATAGAAAAAGTAACACCTTCATTAATAAAAAATAGGAACTGGGAATGGTGGAAATGAAGGGGAAATCATGACTAAACAATTTAGCATCATAAGCTTTTCATGTTAAACATGCTTTATAAACATTTCTATTTTTAATAACTTCAGAATATATGTTAACTAAATGAACCACAATTAAATATATTTTTTCTTGTTTCAATTATACATGATTGCTAGCTATTCACTAGGATAAGATTTTATTTTTTTATTTTTATTGAGAACCACACAGAGTGTCTGTGGTCCCTGACACACACCTGGTATAGTGGTCCGTCTTCTAGGACCTGGACTTGTACTCTAGGAGGTAATTACTGACTGGCAGCCTGGTAATCTAGAGCTTCTTCTGCTCTTACCTCGGTCACTGCTGTCATTATAACTCATTGTAGGAGTAGACACCTAGGATGACAAGGCCAACAGTGATTGAAGATGTCTTTCATTTACTCCTTATTTGGAGGAAAGTGAGGGGGTCCATTTTTTTCTCATTGAACAGATTTCAAGGCTTCACTTATCTAAATGCGGCAGGCAGGTAATTCACAAACTAGTAGACCACAAACTGACAACCCAGGATGGAGAATAGAACAACAGGTTAGTATAAAAGCTTCATGTGTCTTTTTACTAATGCAAGATTTAGTACATTTAAGGATATTTTAATGAGATCAGATTTATTCCAGAATAAACAAATGAGAGAAAGAAATGGAGGTCAAAATGTGCTGTCACAGTTCTATATGTACCAGTTAGATCTCCGGGAAGGGACTTAATGCAAGTTGATGTGTGATTGTTCCAGTTTTAAAAGAATGTAATTCAGTTTATGTCTAGTTTCATTAAGGCTGTTAGGAGAGCACTTGAGTAATTCAAAGAGAAGAGAAATGTGAAAGGTACCAAGTGTATGTACAGAAGTGTGTATTCATCCTACACTTTATTGTTATAACATGCATGGGTCTGTCAACCCTAACATGCAAAGTCTGTTATGATTTCGTCCTGTAGAACTGAGAGCTCGCAACTTTGCCACTCAAAGAAGTAATGTGATCATTCCAAATTTGTAGCACTAAACCTTTGTAGTGGGTGACACATTCACTGTGAGGCAGAGAAGATTCAGGGAGTAGACATAAACAGACAGTCATATGACCTGTTGGTTAGTGATGGATACTTAAACTAGATTAAAATGAATGGGCTAACACTTTCTCTGTCAGTTTTCAGCTCTTCAACCTCACAGCTATTTATGAAAGGGAGATATCTGTATGAGAAAAGATCCCAGTTGGGGATTAATTCCCAAATCCCTACATAATTTTACATAATATAAACAAATGTTATCATAGGACTTGATATGTTACCAAGCCATTTTATGGCGTAATTAACATATCCTGTCATAATCCTATGCAAATTCCCCCCCCTTTTTTTTTAAATTTGAGTGTAATTGACACATGATGTTACGTTAGTTTTAGGTGTACAACATAGTGATTGGACAACTCATTTTGTTAGGCTATGCTCACCTCAAGCAAGTGTAGCTGCCCTCTATCACCATGCAACACCATTTACAATGTATAGAAACCAAGCATGACAGTGATTTTAACTTGTCAATAACCAAAGGATAGAAACAAGAATTAGGAAAGGAAGTAAGAAAATCAAATAACATTTCTGAAGCCCCAATCCTAGCACTATTTGAGAAGATTCTAGAATGTTAACACATTCAATTCTCCAGGAATCATAGGAGGTAGACTTTATTTTCTCTATTTCACAGAGAAGACAGCTAAAGGTCTCAGGCTTAAGCCTAGTTCTTAGCAGATTTGTCAATTCAGTGCAATACATTTTAGAGCTTACATTTTTATTTCAGACCATGTGTTCAAAACACAGTCATGATCCTGGGAAGATATTCAGCTGTAGCATTTGTTGTGAAAATTGTATCATCACTGCCTGGCAGCCCTTGATTAATTTCTTAATGCTGTAGTCACCTTCACATTTTACTTGATCCACAAATGTTTTTAAAAAGGTTGCAATTCACTCTTTAGTCAGGGCCCTGGAAAAAGCCCCAGATCAAAAGTAATCTTGATTAGAAAACTCTGCTGTGGATAGACTATGCTATATCTTCAAATGTTCAAAATTGTTCTTGGTACAGGACCAGTTAGTTATAACCCTCCTTCACTCTCCCTCCACACACATTGGTCCCACCCTAAATGAAAGTATAAACAAACACAAAGTAAAGAGTAGTTGGCCTCATAGTACCTGGAGAGATGTATGGACTCCATAGCATCTAGCAGGGGGTGATAGAGAGGGAAGAGCACAGTCTGTCCTTACCCTGCAGCAGAGAAGGAAGTTAAGAGTATCGTAAGCCTTATTCTTAGAGTTCCACCCCCTGTCTTTTCTCAGTAGTGCTCCTTCCCATTGATGTAGTTTTGGAATGTTGGTAGGTTTGGTGGTGTCTGGAGCCAAGGGCCAAGAAAGAATTCTTGAGACATCTTCGGTGCAAAATGGTGGTCTTATTAAAGCACAGGTATGGGACCTGTGGGCAGAAAGAGGGTTGTGAGGGGTGGCTGATTCTATACTTGGGAGTTGGGGGTAAGGAGAAAGGGAGGTTTCCAAAAGAACTTTCTTATGCTAAAGAGGACCTGCAAGATACTGGAGGCCTTGCCATTGTCAAATTAAGGTTGTTTTTCCCTCTAGTAAAGTATTAGCATTATGGCAGTTGGGAGTTTCCTTCTAGAAGTTAGTTTATTGATAAGAATGCTTTTTTCTTGTAAATCACTAAGACATTTGTAAATGAGGGAGACTCTTGTCTTTCTGGATAGTGACCTCCATAACTTAACCATTTGTTTTCCCGTCCCTTAGCTTTGGGGCAGCCAGGAGTGCCTGAGGAATTTCACAGACATCCCACCTGGGAGTGTGTGTGTGTGTGTGTGTGTTTTGGGGGCTGGGGGGACAGCTTGTGCTTTGTCCTCCGCTTGCCTCTTCTCCCTCACCACCATCATTGAACAGTATACAAACAATAAACTGTGAGGCTCTGTTCCTTGCCTGCCTTTGAAGCTGCTTCCCTCTGTATCCACTGCATTCCTAGCCTGGCCTCCATAAGGGCAAGAGGGATGAATGCTACCGGCCGATGGCCCTGGCAGTTTCTATTCTCATTCAAGGACTAGACCCCTTTCCCAGCCCCAGAGCTGTCACTTGTATTAGTCTGCTCAGGCTGCCATAATACAACAGACTGGGCAGCTTAAACAACAGAAATTTATTTTCTCACAGTTCTGAGGCTGCGAAGTCCAAGTTTAAGACCAAGGTGTCAGGGTTGGGTTTTGGTTAGGCCTCTCTCTTTGGCTTGCCGATGGCCACTTTCTTGCTGTGTCCTCACATGGTCTCTCCAACGGGTGCACACGCTACTGATGTCTCTTTCTCTTCTTAAAAAGACACCAGTCCTGGGGCGCCTGGGTGGCTCAGTCGTTAAGCGTCTGCCTTCGGCTCAGGTCATGGTCCCAGGGTCCTGGGATCAAGCCCTGCATCGGGCTCCCTGTTCTGCGGGAAGCCTGCTTCTCCCTCTTCCACTCCCCCTGCTTGTGTTCCCTCTCTCGCTATGTCTCTCTCTGTCAAATAAATAAAATCTTTAAAAAAAAAAAAAAAAAGACACCAGTGCAATCAGATGAAGGCCCCAGCCTTTTGACCTCTTTTATTTAACCTTAATTATCTCCTTAAAGCGCCTATCTCCAAACAGTCATATATGGGGTAGGAGCTTTAATGTATGAATTTTGGGGAGACAATTCAGTCTGTACAGGTAGGGTTACATTAATTTGCTCAGAGCAGTTATATTCTCCCACCCCCACCCCCCAGATCTTTATAATCACCAGAGGGATGGACAGAGGAACTTTAAAAACTGATGCCCAGGCCTTAGCCCAGAATAGTTAAATTAGAATCTTCCAGGCCAGGAAAGGGCATAATCAGCACTTTTTAAAAGCTCCCAGTGTGATTATAAATTTGCATATAGGATTGAAAACCAGAGACTAAGTTGTTTAGAGTCTATTGGCCCAATCCACATTGCATCCCATGTTGTGAATCCCACTGGGGAAAAGGAAGGCAGAATTCGTGCTGGCATCTTAAGCATATTACAATATGCTTAGGAATATATACTGTATATTTTAATATACATATATACATATATTTATATATAATATATTATATATTTAATATACATATATATTTAATACACCATATTATGTAGTACTTCAGAAAATATACATTTATATTATATCTCATATACTATATACTTAGGAATATAGGCACGAGATAATAGACAAATGTCTAGAATCAAACACTTAGGGTTCTAATTCTGATTACATGACCTTAACATTCCTAAGAAAAATAAGAATGACAACACTATCCTCCTTTGTTATGATATTAAATGAGATTATACATGCAAAGTCTTAAATAGTCCATCAGTATTATTATTAGCAATAAAGAAATCAGACGGGGAAAACCTAAAGTGTGAATTTTGTTTGTCTTCTCTCGGATAGACTAAGATCCTTGGCTTTGGAGCAAGAGATTCAGCAGTGTGTCTCTGCAAAGCCTAAATTAGCTAAATTTTACATATCAAAGTGGTGAGACCTGAGGCAGTCAAGGGGGCCTAAGGAAATGGCAGAGTAATTCTAAAGCAAGTGGTTAAGGTCACAGTAGAGATACTGGGGGAAACTATGAGCAAAGTTCCAGCTATTCAAGTTGATTTTGAGCTATTCAAGTTCATTTTTGAGCTTTGAGCTCCCTAGCAGAGAATGAAGGCAGCCCATTTTAGGTCATTCCTGTTCTGTTGGAATATGAAATTGCTTTGTGATTAATTTTAAGAATCTACAAACCCAACTTATTGAAAATCTGCAGAAGATATCGAACAAATGTGTTTTGAGTTCAGGCTGCTTATGAGAAACCACTTTTTCTAAAACACTGAGTAGTTCAGTTTGGCATTTCAGTCTGTCTCCTGCATTGATATTAGAAAAAGGAGACCTGGTAGAAATGTTCATTCTGAGTCTTGAGAACCGTTAAGTCAAATCTTTTGTTTGCTTTCTTTTAGAGATGTTCCCTTATTCTCCTCTGAGGTGTGTGGGAAGCCCTGCCGTCTAATCTTTAGCATTTTGATGAAATTGCCACAAAAAGCTTTTCTATGTTTTATGTAAATCCTTATCTTAATTGGAATTTGGAAAGGGGTTAATGGTGGCTATTTTCCTGGGTATGTTTAAAGTATACCACTTGAGTGTAGAAACACTGGCCAGCAGAGGACGATTACTCTTAAATTGCCTAGTGGGTAAATGCATGGCTTCAGAGCTAACCTACCTGGTTTGAAGTTTTGCCTTTGACATTTACTAGTTTAACTTCTCTGAGACGCAAATTGCTTCTCTGCAAAATGAGGATACTAATAACTTGAACTTCACAGAATTGTTGTGGGAATCGAGTTTGCCAATGCATAGGAAACTCTTAGAGCACTGCTGATTCATAGCAAGCATCAGTATTAGGGATCTCTGAAGCTTATTTTAAGGTCCTTTGCCCAACCTCCTGAAGAGGTACAAATCCAAAGTCTACAAGAACGGAAACTTGCCTTTGAGCCACACTGATCTGGGTTTGAGTCTTGACTCTGTCACTTAGAAGCTGAGTAATTTTGGGCAGCAATCACTAGTAGCTTTGGTTAACTCATCTCTGAAAAGGGGAAGACATAGGTCTCCTTTGGATATTTGGCATAATAGTTAAATGGGATGAACTTCCATTGCTTATGTCCCAGTTTAAGCCATTACTACCTACCTCCTTTAGGATTGCAGTAATCCAAGTAGAAGCTTCCATTCTTGCCCATTTACAACTTAATCACCGTGAAACAGTCTAAACAATTTAAACTATAAATTAAACCATGACACTATGCTTTTTAGTTATTTGTTTTTTATTTTTTGACACTACTCTTTAATATGTGGATTTGTTTTGTATTGTTTTGGAATAAATGATCTTACAACCATGGTCGCTATGGCCCTGGGCAATCTATCCATGCCTACATCTCCCAAGTTTATCTCAAACACCCCTGTTCATATATTACAGTCACACTTGCTTTTCTTTTCTTTTTTTAAATATTCCTGAAACATACCAAAGTCTTTCCTACCTCAGGGCTTTGTACATGTTTATGCTTACAAAAAAATCCCCGGATCTAAGAAGGGTTGGTTCTCCTTTTCAACCATACATCTCTGCTCAAAGCCATCTCCTCAAAAAGTCCTTTTCTTGCCATCTAAAGTGGGCAGCCCTCCAGGGTGATCCACATCATATCTTATCTCTTTAGTCTATGTTGTTTTACTTTATCATTATCTTGTTTGTTTACTTGTGGACTTTTCTCTTCCTTGATACCTGCAGGCAAGGATCTTGTCTGAATTGATCATTCTATTCCACAGCACCTAGCACACAGTGATTTCAGTGAATATTGTTGAAAGGAAGGGAGGAAGAAAGAACAAGAAGAAAGAATGAACACACATACAATGTGCTCAATATATTTTAGCACTATTAAAGAAAACATGTACATCTTAACTATATATATAATTTTTGTCAATCATGTCACAATAAACCTGGAAAACTGAAAAAATTAAAAAGTATTAAAAAAACAAAGTTTAATCACTGAGTGGAAAAATTTTACTGACAATTAGATGTTGCCATTCAGCACAGAGTATTGACTCTGGGAGTAGAGTTCTGAGAAGGGCAAATAGAGTAGTTCACTCTCAGAGTGTGTTCTGAGAGTGTTCTCTTCCCCAGAAGGAAGGCAGTGGCTCTCTCAAAGAGATTGCTTGGCTGGCAATCTCTAGACTTGTCCTCTAGGTAGATGCTGGGCTTGTTAGAGGTTGTCCTCTGTACAAGGATTTCTGTTTCTGCTACAATCATGCCACACCCGAGATGGTCCATGCTCGCGGCAGGATATGGTGCCCAGTCAGGCCTGCATTGGTTTCAACAGGCTAGTTGGCCAAGCTGGAATTGGCCTTATACCTTCCATCATTTCTTCTTTTACTGGCAGCAGAATGTCTATGTGGATAATCTTCATTCCTTGCAGTCTGCATCATGGCACTTCTATTTCTAGAAGGCCAAGATAATACTTTCTCTCCAAATCTGTTCTTGAAGGCTCTTGTCTCACTGAAATTGCTTTTCCTGTCTCCACCAGCTGGACACTCAAAAACATTATCTCAAGAGGACCTATTTTAGTTTTGCCATCCATCATCTGAAGGAAAAAAAATGTGAAGAACTTATTCTGATCTAACGATTGTGTGTGGCTGCCTCAAAGAGAAAGAGATTGAGGGAGAGAGAAGGAATAAAAAACATTGGTGAAATGCCTCCTACTTCTCATAAACATCACCTGTCAGTAACTTCTCCAGAAGATGTTCTCCCACAGCCTGTAGGCTGTGAAGTGAGCTGTACAGAGATCTATTCCCAGAACTTCTGATACTTACCTTACAGTTTGGATTACTTACCTTACTCCCGGCTCCATTTTAAGAGCTTTCCGTATATTAGTTTGTTTAACTCTCACATTCAACAGATAAAGAAACTGAAGCACAGAGAGATCAATTGCGGTATCTGAGGTGACTCATGAAGTTGTAGAGCTGATATTTAAACTGGCTAATCTGGCTTCAGAAGACTTACTTTTAACCACTACAATCTATTCCCTCCATGGCAGTACTTTGTTGTCTCTGTTTGAGTCTAGGTCCGTGGGATACAGGGACTCTCATGCATATCAAAATAAAGTTTGCAGTTTTATTTAAAATATATTAATCATCTAAAACCAATAGCTTCAGGAAAAAAATTGCTTCCTATTTGCTTTCAAGCAGAATTTCAGTCTTGTAATTATAATTCTACATCTATGGCTGTCCAGTGTTTGAATCCTGGTTACCAAAGAAACAGTCTTTTCCTCAGCATCATAGATGAGGTTTGCAAAAATAAAGGGTTTATATTCAAAACGGTTCAGATTTTTGTTATGGGGCTTTCAAGTATGTGTGATGGTCAGAATGAAAGCCATGGAGAGTAAGCCACCTGTTTTGTCTGTCCAAGTGTCGGTCTGTATCCCACCAAGGAGACAGGAGCAACAGAAGAGGAAAGAGTGGATAGGGGCTGAGTTTAAGGAACCCCCTGAAGAAATCAGGCCTTGCATGGTGAGCACAGCCCAAGAAGCTGTAAGAGAGATGAGTTTTCAAAGTAAGAGTTTCCAGTGACTTAGGATCAAAGTATTATAACATCATACTCCTTTAATGCATTATCAACTATGTGTGCATATGTGTATATATTATGAGTCTCCGAGAGACTCAGTTTATTGTTAAGCAGTTGTTTGGGGTTGTTATACTACAGAGTTTCCATTTCCAACTCCTAAATATTTAAAGAGAGTCTCAGAAAAACGTATATTGGAGACAAAAGCATTTCTCAGTGCTGCTATTTACAAGCAGAAAGACATTAAGTCACTAAGCCTCAGTTGTCAAAGGTCTAAAATGGGAACAAAGGAGCTCTTTTTCAAGGCTCATTTGAGGATTTGTAAGAAAACATGCAAAATGGTTTTAGTGTCTTGTCTGATACATAGAAGGCACTCAGTAAATTACATTTAATAAAAGGGAATCATTATATAGAAATTATAAAAGTCCTTAGTTTCAGGCTCATAGTTAACTTGAGAGGGGGCAGCAGAATTAACTCCCTAATACTTGGTAAGCTCATACTAATTCTATGCGGATGGACGATCTAGAGATGGTGGGAAAGCTGAATCATTCCCTGCACTTGTCCACAATGTCACTGTATGTGTCACAGAAATAATTGAGTCAATGTCCATAGAAGGCCAGTTTGGACAAGCCCAGCTCACCTCTAAACTTAGCACTGGAGGTCTTCTCATCTCCTCATTAGTGCTGATGCAATCAGATTAGTTAAGAGGGCAGAGAGGGAAGGAAGCATTGGGCACTATCCATTCAGGGAAGAGTTGGAGTACCCAAGAGGACATCAACAAAATCTAGAGGTAGCCCAAGATGATGGGCTGCCACCGATGGGGCAGGAAGGCTTCTAAAACGCAGAGCATCAAAGCTGTTTTTCCCTATTTTGGCCAAAAACTATACTACATTTGCTGGTGTGTGTGTGTGTGTTTGTCTGGTGGCCAAAACATCTACAGTGCTTGAAGAAACTCAATTTAGAATCTAAAAACAACAACAACAACAAAAACACAACAAATGCCCATATGCAAATAAAACCAACATGCCTCCTATGAACACTTCTGAATAATTAACATTTTTTTAAAGAAAATTTGCCAGTGCTAAAATCTTTCAAAGAAAACCAAGGCATAATCTCCTTCTATTTATCAATTTTTATAAAGAGGAGAAATTATTAGTTAGAATACCAGGCTTCACTTCTTTGAATTTGTAAATAGGCCAAGGTTTTTGGGGGTGGGGAAGACTCATAGATTCTCAAGAAGAGACAGGAAAAAAAAAAATAGCTTGGATACCATCTTCATAATGATGCTTGAGCATTTTCTTTTAAGGAATTTTTTCTAATTAATTTTTTCCCTGTGAAATAAGTAGGTTTTCCTCCCACAGAAGTGAAGGTAGAGTCCCCAGGAACAAAGGTTTTGAATACCTTGGAGACTGGGTATTTCCTCAGGACCTGAAGGGGTAAGCCTAGAGCTGCCACTAGGTGTCATGTTGAGATCGCTTTTGGGAACATAAACTCCCTAACTGGTTCCAAACAAGAGGCACTTTCTTGGTTAATTTCAGCTACTGTTCAGTTTCTTTAAATAGAGACTCTTACTCTGCACACCTCAAATCTTTGGAGTCTTTTGCTTTGTCTTACAGGTATTTACAACCATTTAAACTTCTCACCCCACCACTCAGGCCTAGCAGGAGGTAGATTTTGAAATAAGGGAGGTTTGATTTAATGGGGCCAGGTTGTAGAGAGAAAGAAGGCTTTTTAGTCTTATATCCCCCTTGATCTCATCCAGTTCCCCCATCCTAAGACACCTGGAATTAACGTACAAATTGAGAGATAACCTTACTCTTACTATAAAAACTGCAGCAGGGATGCAACTGATTGCCACCTTAAATAAGTCCCATATATGGAAATTCTGGAGTTCCCACTGGTTTTCATTACCACATCTCCTCATCCTCAAAACCCTACCCCCTCTTTTGTGCACCCCCTGCCCAGCTGAGGTCTCTAGCATTCTTTTTCCTGAGTCATTTGGTTAACTTAGGAAGGAATTTGACAGTGTACAAATTAGAGTGTTAATCATGCAACAATTTGCTAATTCCAGAAATAATGTGTTATAAAAGATGATAACTTAGGAGGGCAGTGTTGTGACCACAGAGAATGGAAATTCAGCACAATTAAGCTAGGTGATGGTGGAGGAAAGAGGATTGTTTGAAGCCCAGGGAATGGTGATTTTCCTCTGTTCTGGAAATCTTTCATATGGCTACCTATTCTGATATAGGTAAAGCAAGCCCTGTCTCTAGGCATGTGCAGATATTAGTATTTTAAATATCTTTTTTAAGGTTTAGGTAGGTTAACTCTACCTAAAAGAAGTAAAAAAAAAAAAGAGAAATTGTGTTAAAAAAACACCCCATATTTCTGCAAGAGAACAAATCTCTGTCTAAACCTACAAAAGCAAATCATAAGAAAAATACAGAATCAGATTAAATCTTAGAGTAGTCAGGTGTAACAAGCAGGCACAAATTGCTTGGATTTGAACACCTGTAGAAAGTCTCATTATACCTTAAAAAGACTGTCTTTACACTCTCTGGGAATTTTCCGATTTTTAACACATTTCAGAATAATTCATTGATACATATCTTTCTTCAAAAAATACTTAGAATACTTGTAATTATTCTAGAAACGAAAGGTACAACAGTAAACGAGATCAAGATGGACAATGTCCATGCTACTATGAAGCTTGCATTCTAATTGGCAAGGTAGGTGTCAAGGAATTGAACAAATGACTTATTTCACAAGTGAGAAAACTAGGAAGAACGTGAAGTAGAATTAGGAGCTGGAGACTTGCAGGAGGCGACACGGTTTTCTATATAAACTTTCATAGAAGTAAACAGGACAATGAAAACAAGCAAGAAGGTTTAGGCTCACTGGCTATAGCTTCTTGAGTAGATCACAGAGGTTTGGTTTACTCATCTTCAAAATGAGGATGATGCTAAAGCAAAATGTTCAAAAGCCAAAGCAAATGTTCAACAAATGTATCCCCAAAGTCGCTACATTAACTGGAATAAAATTCAAACTCCTTAACACAGCCTTCCAGTCCTAATGATCTTTGCATCCTAAGATAAAGTCTTGCACATGGAAGTACCCAGAAATGTTCAGTTCAGGTAGTTTGCAAGCCTGTCCAGAAGAAGAATCCTATGGTAAACCCTGTTAGTAGCCACACAGCCTTTTCTAGCCCCCTCTGTTCTGAGCAGAGCCTGCTTCCCACTATGGTGCTGAAAATTGTCAACTCTCCGGTCATCTCCCTATTCCCTTGCTGCCAAACCTTGGCAGGTAACCCAGTTCTAGCCAATGAGACATGGGAGAATATCTGAGACCATTTTTGTCCTGATAAAGGGACACACTGGAGGCCTGCCAATCCCTTCCTGCTTTTGAACAGGGTGGTGTGAGGATGAAATTCTCAGCGCTGCTACATTCACTGCCTGATTTTTAAGGGAGAAACCGTCAAAAGCTGAGGATTGTAGGAATATGGAAAAACCCTACATCTTTGGAGACATAATTTAATCATTGAATAATTTGGGAATAACCATCTATTGACTTACTGTTTTTGAAATTACTAAGTGCTTTACTGTTCAAACTTGGTTTTATTTATTTATTTTTTTTGAGAATTCTCATACTTTTATAGAATGGATCATAGCTGATGCATTATTTTTGATGTTGCTATATAGTCAGTGCCATGGAAGGATCTAAAATCCAGACTAGTACACATTTGTTTGTCAAGTGAACTTCTTAAGACTTAATTCTTCAATAAACAAAGGCACCTAGTACCTTACACTTTTAGAGTAATTTTGATCTAGGAATGAAGTGTCTAAAACAGTAGTTAAGACACCTGAGTTCTAGATTTTACTCAATACTAAACTGATGGTCGGGAAGATAAACAAACAAAAACCCCAAAAAACTAACAGTTGAGTAAATACAGATCTCCCAGGAGACTTGCTTCTATTCTTTATACTTATATAAAGTTAGAACTATATGTTTGTTTCCTGATTGTTTTCCTGAGGCTTTTATAGCTTTAATGAAATCACATTCCTCACCAATGTATCAGCAGCCAGTGTATATTGAAAAAACCTCAGTGAACATTGACTATCCTTCCTGTAGACCAAACTTGGGCATCTTATTTCCCATGACTCCCCTTTATATTTTTGTTTAAATGTTCTTTTCAGAATGGCTCATCTTATAGAGAGGAGGTTCATGTGCCTTCTTCGTTTGGATTCCGATTTGTAGTTAGATTCTCAAATGCTTGCATTACCTTTTCCTTGAAACAACTCCTCACTGCATTCAGAGTGTATTGGCATTATCGACATTTTCTGAATCCTGAAAACATGGATATTCATAATAAATATTTTATTTTTATTTATTTTTTTTAAAGATTTTATTTATTTATTCATGAGAGACAGAGAGAGAGAGGCAGAGGGAGAAGCAGGCTCCCAAGGAGCAGAGAGCCCAATGCGGGACTCGATCCCAGGACCCTGGGATCATGACCTGAGCCGAAGGCAGACGCTTAACCATCTGAGCCACCCAGGTGCCCCCATAATAAATATTTTAAATATTTTCTTATTTCTCACTTCCTAAAAAATTAAAAGATTATTTTCAGTTATACCTGGGATTATGTTTCGAACGTGGATAAACTGTCATATTTACAGCAACATAGATTTTTATTTTTTAAGTGGAAGACAAACAATCTTAGAACAATGTATCATATTTGAACATATTGCTAGGAATCAGACAGCGGTTAAGACACATACAATGAGAGAATAGTAGAAATTTAGTAATTCAAACACCTACAGACTTAATTATTGCTAAAAATTGTTACTATTCCTTCATTATTTCTGTCAGAAATTCCCAAAAGTAAATAACATATTTTAAATTAGTATTTTAAATCCTGCCCAGCTTTTTTCACAGAAAGTTTTACCTTTAAGTAAGAAAAAAATGACAGAATGGTTTTGAACTAAAGATGCTGCTGCTGATGACAGTAGAGGTAATGCTGGTGATAGTGGAGGTGGGGGTGAATTTTAATGTTACTGATATCAGCTCTCATTTATTGAGCATTTACTATATGCCAGGCATTGTGATGAGCTGTTTACTTGTAATACATGACTGTTATTCCGTGAAGTAAGTATTGTTATCCCCGTCTTATCCATGCAAACTAAGACCTAGAATGACTAAGTCATTTCCTTAAGTGGTCTGGTGGGAGTAAATCTTGAGAAAAGTAAGTTGGAAGAGGCTAGGAGCAGTGAGCATCTTGTGATGACTTGAGAATTCGGCACCTGTTAGGGCAAATGGTACAAAAGGAAGTGTCCCTTGTCAGTGCAAAGAAATTCCATCTCTATCTGGAGAAAAAAAAAAAAAAAAAAGCTATATTTTGCAAGTAAGGAGTCTGGGGGAGCCCTACAGATTTCCCTTAAAACAGGTGCTGTTCAATGTTCTTTGAGTATCTCTGGGAAATAATATCACACCTGCAAATCCTCTAGAGAAACAGAACACAATGATGTGTAGGACAAGCAAACAGATTTTCCTTTCTTGTTATTTTCCAGAAGTTATTTATTTATTTTTTTTTAGCATGGTACCATCTGGGTTGCAGAGCCCAATAAAATGATAAGCCTATCTTCCCAAATGTCAGGATAGACGTCAGGATCCACCACCTCAGGCATCTTTTAGAAATAGAAAGATTGAATCCAGGCTTTATCAGCTAAAGGGCTTATTTTCTAAAATAGTGTTGTCTTATGTTGTATCCATGAAGAATGCTGGTGTATACAGAGATCTGTAGATGAATCCACTGCCAAATAACAACAAAGAAATCCTTATTTATTGCAATTATACCACTTGAAGTTATGTATAACTGTAAGTTGTTTGCTGTCCCAGCAAAATGATACTTCATGCACAGAACTTCCTTGCTTTAGATCATTGGCTCAGCTTCTTACCCTTAGGGTTTAGTCCAGGGAAACTACTGAAGGAATTTCAAGCTGAAGAACAAAAATCAGTTTTAAGACTAATGTGCATCTTCTTTTCAGTCCCCTGTGTTTGACACAAGAGAATGAAGGTCTTTTATCACATATTTAATACTCCACCTGCAGAAAACTGGGGATAGGAGTTACTAAAAATTGTTATCACTGAATGACTAATTAGATCCTGGCTTTAAATGAAATGTCAGTCCCTGCTTAGGTGGAGTTGGAATCTCAAAGAAAATCTTCAGACATGTTGGAGAATCATATGAACAGACCCATGTATCCTATCCACCACCCTTCCTGCTAGCCATCTATTTATCCTTGCATTAATTTACATGTTCATCCACTCATTCTAGAACTGCCCCAAACCGAGACCTTCTAAGAAGTGCAGGTCATTATTGGCAAACAGGCATTGATTTCCCTTCTACTTAACAATGTGGTTTTAACCTTTCAATCTCCCCGCACAATGGCCTAAGAGTGGACTTCGATGAACTCGACTTGAAAATTGCAAATTGTCCCTGTGTAAGTTTATGGGATGGATTCTCATCATCGTACTACTCTTAGCTTCCTGAGTGTCCGTGAATAAGACCTTTAACTTTTCCTCATCTAGAAAATCAAAGAGCCCGTCTTTTTAATTTCTAACAACTGGTTTTATTTTTAAATGCTGTTGTTCTGCCCTTCCCTCCAAAGTTAGCTGCTAACCTCAGGTATGTTTCTCTCTTTGAGCAAAATGTCCCAGGTCATCAAGAAACATGTGCCTTTCACTTGAGAGACACAGGTCTTTAAGTTTCATGTACACTGAGAGTAGTATATTTTGAAAATATTCAAATCAGCATTTACAAATGTCATGGAGTTAATAATACTGGGGTGTAGAGCAGATGCAACAGATATTGCTTTAAAAGCTCAGGGGGAAAAAAGCTAGTGTAAGTGAGCAAATCAGAGTAGGAGAATTCAAATAAGAAAACTGAGCAAATCTGTGATAGAAAAACAAATACAGGTACAGATATATAATTTGCTGATGTCCATGGAAAGGAACTGATTCCTTTAGTCCATTTTATGAATAAGTAACAGAGTAAGAGGTTTGTGGCCTAAGCTTCAGAAGAGAGAGATTTCCCTCCTTTTCATGTCCTCAAACTCCATCTAAATTCTAAGGCCCAGCTGAAATTCTTACTCCCACAAAAAATATCTTGGGAACATGTCCCCAAAAGGAAATATATGTGTCTAACATTTATCCGTTGAATTTTTAGTTTATATTAGTGCCATTTTGCTCTTTCAATAAGATATTTTACCCTCTTAATAGAGAAAGTGTTTGCACATATCTTATTTCTATCACTATACCCAGGATAGTGCTTTGCGCATAGTAGATAATTAGTAAAAAATTGATTCGTTGTCCTGATTAGATTGTTGCCAGAATTGCAACCCCCATAAGAGATTACTTATAATGATAAAATTATTTATCAATGGTTTTCCATGTATATCATTGTGTCTCTGTGGATTCTTTATTCAAAGATTTTTTTTTAATGGGCAGCTTGAAGTACATATTGCGTATCTGCATTTAATGGGAATCTGTATGAGATTTATTTTCTAAACTTTGCCTTCCTTTTTGTGCTTATTCTGCTTTCCTTCCACATTTTTTATACTTTAAATTAGGATAGAAGATTCACATAATAAAAGCACATTAGTATAGAGCTGGAAGAAGCATCAGAGATCCTCTCTGCAAGAGGTGATGAATGCTCACCAAAGATTTGAGTTACCATTCCATAATACAGTTTGTTGGTGGAAATGCCTGCTCAGCTTACAACTTTTTTTGAGACCCTCTTGAGTCTTACTGTCCATGTGACTCATTCCCACTAGTAGAATTTGAGCAGAACTGATGGGTATCAAACTTTGAAATGGTTAAAAAGTGTGAGGGCCTTCCTCTCCTCATCTGCTGGCTACAAGTAAAGGACCTGAGACACTAGGAGATGGTAGAAATACAAAATCAAAGGAACTTAACCAACCACATGTACAAACGGATCCACCAAACACCCTAATAAACTCATACACTCATATTGTTAAGCTGCTAAGCAAAAAATACACTCATATTGTTAAGCTGCTAAGAGACTTAGGAAACTTCTGTTACAGAAGTTAGTATGATCTTATCTAATTTAAGGACTTGGAGAGCCTTGGAGATGTTAGCAGGTTTAAATAAATTACAAGGTGCTGGGAAAACTGGGATTAGAACTCGAAACTGCTGGAATTGCCCATTCTAAGGAACTTGGATAAGCGAAGAAAGCAACAGATCAGGAGAAATTTCAAAAGATGTCAAGGGATGAAAGAAGGGTCAAAGAACTATCTTACCGATGATTTTTATCTAGAAGGAGTCCCTGAACAGAAAATAGATGGGACTCTCTTCCCCTCTCTTCCTCCTCAAATGAATGACTCCTATGTTGGATAAGTTAGGTTTGATGCAGAGGGCCAGCTTTGTCTCTAGTACATGGGATTACATGTGATGTATTTCCTACTCTAATTCTGTGTATATTTTAACTTAAAGGAAGACACAAGAAAGGAGGCTTGCAAGGATTTACTGATTTAAAAACAAAACAAAACCTTGTTCCTTTCACACTCTTAGACAACTTGCTTAGTTCACTGTCCATCTAAGGCTCCCTTCCATTCATATCATGTAAGCCCTCTTTCTGATGTTACTCTATTCTGCATCTGACTTCACGGAAATAGAGACGTAAGTCTCTAACCCTGTGCATACCTCCATCACCTTGCTGTTGTTAAGTCTTATGTGTTTTTTTGGTGTGTGTGGGGGGAATATCTTTATCCAGAGAAGTTTCCTAATGTCAAAGACGGAAAGACAACTGCCAATCTTCTGGCTGCATATCTCCTCCATGTGCTGTGGGTTTCTGAAACCTGTCCTGTTTGATAACCATAGAGAGAACTGACATGTGCAGTGCTAATAATTCTGATTTTTTTAATAGCTTCGTCTTTGGACTAATTAATGGCACCTTTCTCGATAGCTAGATTCTGATTACTTATTGTTTTATATTTTGTCAAGCTAGCATTTGTGAAAAGACCAGGCCAAGTTCTGGCAAGGCTAATTTAAATAGTCTTTACATTGTGGAGCAGTTTGCAAAGGGCATGTTCACACAACGTGATTTGTTTTGCTAACCTAAAGAGGAAAAAATTGATGGAGGATTGATATCTGGGGAAATGAAGTTGTGAGAGGAGGGTTGGAGGGGCCTGTAAGGAAAAAAAAAAAAAAAAAATAGAGCAAAAGAGAAACTATGTCGGAAATACATTCTTGTCCATTCTGCTATAGTCAAGTGGGGATAATGTAGCTAAGTGAAGCATTGGTTATTTTTGTGTGTGTCTTAAGGAAGCTTACTTCTTCAGGGCTCTGAATTGGAAACCCTGACCACAGAGGCATAGTTATCCCCTTCTCTTCATTGAAGAATATACTTTGTATCTCTGTCAGTTCTATCATTGCCTAACAACATCACTATGAATGCAGTGACTTAAAACAACTCACATTTATTATATATAGATTTTGTGAGCTAGAAGTCCAGCATGACTTAACTGGATCCCCTTCTTCAGGATATTTTCTTACAAGTCTGCAGTCAAGGTCTTGGTTGGCTGGGGTTGAGGTCTCAAATGAGGATCAGTTGGGGAAGAAGCCACTTCCAAATTCACATGGTTGATTACAGCATCCAATTCCTTGTGGGCTGTGGGACAGACGGTCTTATTCCTTGCTAGCTGAGGGTCTGAAGGCAGCTCTGAATTCCTTGTCATATGAGCCTCCCCAACGTGTCCATTTGTTTCCTTAAAGCCAGCAAGTGAGAGTCTCATAGCAAGATGGCTACTATAACCTCCTGTGATGTAGCTATGTATATTCTGTCACCTTTGCTATATACCATGGGTTAGAAGCAAATCAGAGGTTTCACCCACTTTTAAGGGGATCACACAGGATGTGAAAACCAGAAGGCAAGGATAATGGGATTTATTCCTGTATAATCATAATCATATAATCTCAGCACCTGAATTCCCTTGATATGAGTATGTCCAAACAGGTCCAGAGAGATGAACTGATTAGCCACATGCTATGCAGCACACTAATAATGACAAAGTACTAGAATCCAGGACTCCTCAAGATATTGAAAACCCCCTTTTCCCTCTGATTTTAAATTTATTTGGTAATAAACCCCTCATAAGATTTTTGGAGTAAGAGGTGCTCATTCATTCATTTAATGAATATATATTGAATGTCTATTATGTGCCAGGCACTATTTCAGTCCTGGAATAAATCAATAAAAAGGACAAATCCCTGACCTCCTGGAGCTTACGTGAAAATGTGAGAAGACAACAATGAACCAATAACAAATATTAATGGGCAGCAAGTCAGGTGCAATGGGGATAAATAAATCAAAGTAAATGACTAAAGGCTCATGGGGTAGTGCTGTTTCAGATGAATGTTCATGTTAGACCTCTGATAAATTCGTACTAAGGTAGAAATGTGATTGAAACAAATGAAACTCCATGTGGCTATCTGAGGTCCAAGGGAATAATGACTATAAAGAATCTCAGTCAAATATATAAATAAAAATACATATTTATTTTATATTTTTATATATAAATAAAACAAGCAAATTTTACCTATCTTCTTAGACTTCAGTATGCCACTGGGGATTAACATCCCCCTTTGACACTGAAGTTAGATGTAGTTTCCAAAGTCAGACAGCAAAGAGCTGCCATGGACGGTTTGAACTTGTGTACTTGATTCCAAAATCAGGGTTTATGCCCCGGATGAGTGATTACTTATTTTAAACTGCAGAACCCTTTATAAAATATATTCTATGCATCAAAAAATAAAATGGGAAGAGGTGGAGCTGCTGTGCTTCATGCAGTAAGTAGGTCCAGAGGTCCAGGACTCGTCTACTAGCCATTCCAAAGCCCCCCTTAAGGTTTAAAATGCAGAGCTCAGTTTATAAAACACCTTGTTACACCTCCTCGGGACGGCCCTCTGGTGAGCATGACTAAGAATTTTTACCAAGTTCTTTCTAAGGCTGACTTATTCACAGTTTGACAGGATCACTACATAGTCTGGCTGTCATGATAGGGATTGGTGTTCTCTTTTGCTTTTCACTCCCATTGAGGGATGACCAATAGGCCGGGAGACAGATGGATTTAGCTAACTTTGTAGCGGGGTGGAAAGGACTGAGTTTTACCAGGCCAAGCGACTTCTACTACTAGTCAACTCTAAGGCCAATGAAAGAGCAGGGCAAGTTTTTCATGGCATAAATAAAGCAAGGAGTCCACAAGAGGCTCTTGACACTCAATGCAAGTTATAGAAAATTCCAGGCAAACTGTGGGTCTAAGGAACTGTGGCTTGGCTGTATCTCCCCTAATTTAAAATAAAAATAATGTGTGAGACCAAGTGCAAACCAATATTCTTGAAATGAATAAGGCACTATTAAGATAAATTTCTACAGACTGCAGAATAAAAGCACTTTGCCCTTAAGGAGAACGTAGCTGGGGAAAAAAGAGGCCAGGGAGGGGTTAAGACAGATTACAATGATCAATTATTAAGACAGATGAGACAAGGCCAGCTGATGCTATCACACTTCATCATTCAAATTCTCATTATTGGAATATACACCAGTAAGTTACTGCTGCAGTCCTTTTTCCACTGTGGCAAGCGGCGTTAATTTCTGAGGAGCTGCACGAGTGACAGTGAGCTTTAGGAGGGGCTCCGTGCTAAATGATTGGATTGTAATTATTCTGAAAGGCCTTTCATCATCATTACCCAACATTCTGCAGATGCAGCATGTTTGAAAATAAACCACAGCCGAACTGGTGCCACATCTTTGCAGATTTTAAACACCGAGCCTCTGGTTTGCTGATATATTTTTGTGTATACAAGTGTAGACGAACACAGATGTACTCAGTCAAGCATACATCATTTTAAAGTTGTTTAGCCAACGCTTCTAGGAAATCTATCTGCGCAGTTCTTAGGCCATGATAAAGGCAGTGGAGGAGGACATTCCTTCATTCCCTGCTTCATTCATTCCCGCAAACTTAGTATGGGAAGCACCTGGCGCTGTGCTGTTACAACAATAAACAAACTGAATAAAACCCTGCCCAAAAGCGTTCTCTCTCTACTGAGTTCTTCCAGTAAATGTTTGATTCTCGTCTTGTTTACACCCCAAAAGGACAAGCTAATTGTCTGTTTACTTTAGCAGTTTGCCTTAATTATAAGGCTTCCAAGGCCATTAGCAGATGAAGCTGTTGACATTTCACAAGTGAGTTTGAGTTTTCACCTCTCTGGTCCTTCACCCCTCTTGCCCTCCACCTGGGGCTCCGGTGGGGGGACAGGTGGGCAGGGCAAGAGGATAAATATCTTTCTCCACGTTTGTGTAAAAAGAAATACATAAAGCGAGCGCTCTTGAGAAAGTGTCAGTGGCGCTGAATCAGACCACACAGATTGTTCTAAATGTCAGTTTTTACAAGTAAATGTAACATATGTTCGTGCATGATTGTGAGGTCCCTGCTTTCTGTTGTTTGCAGTCTAATTATAGGACAACAACCTCAAAAACTGGTTAGCAACTGTCCTCGGTAAACTGTCTTGAAGAGGCCATCATTAAATACTAGAGCCACTCTGAGAAGGAGCAGGGCGGTGTGGACCCCTAGAGCTGCTTTGTGCTGCTTGAGCCGTGAAATGTGAGCTAGAGAGGTACAATGGAAATAGATCAAAGGTTGGGGAAAAGAAGTTCTCCTGGGAGTTTATTTCCTAATTACCTGTTTCGCCTTTGTCTTCACTATCACCCCCTCCTTTTATCCTCTTCTTGTTCACGTTTCAGAATCTACCTTGTGTCTCTCCGTTTCTCTTCATCCCTTTACCACCACCTGGGTGCAGGTCATTATCTTAATTAAAATAGCTTCCTAGTGGGCTTCCTTTCCTTGATTTTTTTTTTTTTTTTTTTTTTTGTCTGTTTAAGCTTTCCGCTGCAATCTTAATACTGCAGCCAAATTTAAGAAATGTAAATGAGATCACATCATTCTTCCATTTAAACCTTTCCTTGCACATAAATGCAATCTGCTTATCATCGCTGGCAGACATCCCATGATCTGGTCCTCTACCCTGCTCTCCAAACATAGTTCCTGTCAGTCTTTACTCTATGCATTCCCGTTGTGCTGGCCTTCTCTTGGTTCCTCTAACTCACAAGGTCTTTCCCACGTTGGAGTTGATGTCCTTGCTGGAAAATAGGAAATTTGTATTGTTATGTGTATGATGATACTTGAATACCTCACGGGAGTCAGTATTGCTGAGCATATTTTGAAATTGTTAGACAGTAGAAAATTATATCTACATTGTACACAACAAGGACTTTTTGAAGGCATAATGAATGACTCCACTAACTTACTCAACTTCTGACTAAAAGCTCTAGAGATCCTTACAAGATAGCTTCACTTTCATAATATTTTCAATGATGAAATAGGCTATTGTTATCAATAATGTACAGATGAGGAAACTATGGTCCAGAAAGATTAAGTTGCTTATTTAAGATCATGCACCAAACGTAGTGGCTAGAGTCAGACTTGTAACCTAGGTTTTCTGACTTGAGGGTACAGTCATTTCTCGCTTGGGTGCATACTACATGTATTAGAGAAAAAAAAGTGCTAGCTTTTATATGACCTGAAATTATAGAGATTCAACTTTCTATAAAGTTTACCTCTAAAATCTCATGGTCTTTTTACTATAGTGTGAGATTGGGTGAGTGAACACAACCGGGAATTCCTTTCATAGTTACTTTTACAAAGTAATTGTGTTATCTGTGACTTGGCTGGAAGATGTGAACGATATCACTTGGCCCCTTATTCTCTATCAGTTGCTAGTTCAGTCTCTGAGGTCTATGAATATCATTGCTTTCAACGTGGGTTTTCCATGTGACTTAGTAAGTGGCTCTTTTATTCTAAAATACTCAAAATATAAGAAGTAAGTAAGTGTTAAGCCTTTGGGACTGTAGATTGGGAGGCAGGATGGTTACACTCATACTGAAATCATCACCGTAAACTTCTTTGACAAGTTCTAATAGTTGCTAGAATGGTTTTTCAGGTAATAGCTCAAAGGGAAAGAATATTTAAGTAAAGGCTTTTTTTTTTTTAGAACTTCATTAGCATATGCTAGATGAGCTTGTCTATAGGGTAGATAAAAATCTAATAGAACTAAACTTGCTTTCGAGCATCAACAAAGAAGCTAAGAGATAGTGATTGGTTAGTATTATGTATTTACCTCATTAGTGGAAGATGATCTTGGAGAATGAGGGAAGGGGGTCAGATTGCTATAGCTTGCTTGTGAGTCATGCTTTTTCAGTTCTCAGGTCTCCGGTTCAGTGTCCTTTCTTTGAGGGAGATTCTCCAGATCCCCCTGACTAGGTTTCCTGCCCTGTATAGTATAAGCTTGTCCCACAGGAGCCCTTGCTTTTCCTATATGTCTCTTATCACAGTTGTTAATTCATTGTTTAATGTCTGTCGTTTTCATTGACTATGATGTCCAGGAGAGAAGAAAACATGGCTGTGCTGTACTTAGCAATGCCATGGGTATAGTAGATGCTCACTAAATAACTGTTCAATGAATGAATGGTGTCCATACCATAAAGTTAGTTAATGTCACAGTTGTGACTAGAGCTTAGTTCTCTTCTCTAGATTTCAGAAGTCATGTTCCTTGTATTGCAGAACAACATTGCATGTCTGTTACTTGGCAGTGACTTCCTGCGTTTGTGGAAACAAACAAACAAAATGGTCTGCAGTTGTTGCTCAAAACGATGTTAAGTGAAGCAGGGACCAACTGTATCCATTTTAAGTGAATGTGAGTGGAGAAAGGCAGAAGAGAAAGGAATCAAATGTTAGGAAAGTAGAGAGATAGAAGACTGTTCTTGGGGTGAACTAGATAGTTAATGAGAAGGAAATGAGAAAATTACTGAAAGCAACCACAGTCCAGTTGACATTTCCAGATCAGGTCCTCAGGCCAGGAACGAATTGTTTTAGTGGAAAGGCCATTGTAATGTTTCTAAAACTCCTGTTATGGACTTAGCCAAGTCATGTGACCTCTTTGCCCTCAGTTTCCAATTTTACAAGTGTGAAGCTCACACAAACTCTAAATCTTCTTCATCTGTGGACTGAATTTATACCCTGAGTGGTTTTGCAGTTCACAGAGAACTAAACTTCAAGGCCTTAACCACATCTATCCAAGGAAAGAGAGCCTTGGGAATTGCTTCTTCTCCTAAATGCCCATATTTTCATGATCCCTCTCAGCCCTCACTGTGCATGTTCAATGGCCCTGAATTCAGTTCTCCATCCTAGTTGGACCAGTGGTGGTGTCCAAATCTGTTAGTCCCTGTTCAAGGAGATTATGTAGGAGGCATATGAAAAAACAGATTTCTGGGCCTTACTCATGAACAGTTTGACCTAGAAAAATCTGATATAGGTCCCCAGAACCAGAACATTTATTAAATTCCCTGGTGAATCTAAGGCAGCTATTTTATGGGCCAGCTTCAGTGTGCAATGGGCTGGGTGACCCTAGAGGAGTTAATACTGAACACTCGCACTAAATAAGAGAGGGCTCGTTCTGTAGAAATGCAAGCTTTCAACCAAGATATCCTGACTTATTCCTAATTTGAGGTGCATCTGGCTCCTTAATCTACCCTCTTTCCCACCCCTCACATTTAGCGATGGCATTTGCTAAACTGTTTTTCTTTATTTCTTGCTATGTTGCTGTTTGTTATTAAACAGTGACTGCATTTTGCCCCAGACATGACTGTGTTTTAGTGATGGGCGATGTGATTGCCTACATATAATTGTTAAGGCACTTTGGAATACTTCTGGAGAAATGTGTCCATATAGATGGAAGTCATTATCATTGTGCTCAAATTGGAATTTCTAGTTTGAGTTTGAGGGCTTAGGATGGAACTTACTTTTGACTGCAGGGAATCAACAGTTCATATCATTAGTGAATTGACTAATCCAAATTAAGGCCCTGATTCTGTACATTGCTCACTTAAGTATCAAAATATCCATCCAATGGAGAAGACCGGGAAGGAGGAGCACATATGCAGACAGATGACAATAGAGAATATTGAGTTCCACCATGTTTACTGGTGTGCCCAGTATGATCATACAAAGACCTCAATGGGTCAGTTGGAGTTGTTATTGTCTTCTGTAGAGGTGCTAAAGCAAATGCCCAGCTAGACTGCTCAGGACTCATAAGTAGGGAAAGCAAGCTCTCCTTCCTTTTTCAATAGAGTACATTTTGATTTTTTCTTTGGTTAGTCAACAAAATACTTCCACACAAGTACCATTTGTACTTTTGCCACCAGCTTAGGCCCCTACAGTGAACACAGACTTCTCTTTTACTACTCTCTCTTATCCAGCCACACTATCGACCTGGTTGGAAGTCAAATACGGCCCCTCCTCAGGGGACTTGCTGTTTCCTTTACCTAAATTTTCCTCCCCAGAATATGGCGGCTCACTCCAGCAGCTCCTTTGGTCCTGGACCTGTTGTTGGTGGGGCCTGACTGTGACTCTCCTACTTAAAACTGCCCTCCCATTGCCCCACCTCTGAATCTCCCTATCCCTTTCCCACCTATTTAATCTTCATAGCATTTATCACTATTATACAGAGTATAAACATTACCTATTTGTTGATTTATTATCAATTTCCTATATAAAACACAAGAACAGGGATTTGGGTGTTTATTGACTCACTCCTATATATTCAGTATCTAGAGCCATTCCTAATATTTTGTAGTCACTCAGTAAATTTGCTGAATGGATGGATGCATGATGCATGAATCAACCAATACAATAAGTTGAACTGCATGCAAAATAATTGACAAGGACTTATCAGAAATAAGAGAAAAGAACCTGCTTCATTGACCTTAACTTTAATTTTGATTTTAATTTGAAGATACTTACCTTTAGATGGTTCTGTTATCTTCTTGTAAAGACCTAAGAAAAGTTCCCTTTGGGCCTAGATATTCCCATAATCTTGCCTTAAGGTATCTTTGACTCTTTCACAGATCTACTTCTAAAATTACCTGTATTAAAAAAAAACAACAAAAAACAAAACAAAAACAAAAACGGGGGTGCCTGGGTGGCTCAGTCAGTTAAACACCTGCCTTCGGCTCAGGTCATGATCCCAACGTCCTGGGATCAAGCCCAGAGTTGTGCTCACTGCTCAGTGGGGAGTCTGTTTCTCCCTCTCCCTGTGCCTCCCCGCCATGCTCTTCCTCCCTCTCTCTCTCTCTTTCTCTCTCTCAAATAAATAAATAAAATCTTTAAAAAACAACTGGATAGGAAATATTATGTATTCATTCCAGAAATGTTCAATAAATGCCCACTTCGTGTCATATGGACAGGCTATGAGAATACAATGGAATCCAGTTATGCATCTACAGTCCCTGCTATTGTGACTAACTTTTAGTTAGGTAAGATGAACAGTTAAAGAAGCAGTCAACATGAAAAGGAAATTCCAGGCTACTCTGGGAATGCACAGAATGAGTACTTAACCATAGAAGGTAGAGTGCTTCTTATAATGAAACTGGAATGGGAGTAAGAGCTAGACAAGCTGAGAAGGAGAAAGAGATCCAGGCAGAAGGAGAGCATGTGGGACAGTGATAGTTATGTATTCAAGAGAACAGAATAGAGCTGTGAGAGTGTTAGGTAAGAGACAAAATGGCAGGGAAAATGGCTGCAGAGGAAGGTCTGAGCCTTGAGAATTATGCTGAAGTGTTTGGATTTCAACCCAACAGCAATACAAAGCAAGTCCTTAATGCATCCACAAAAATTCTTTCTTCAGCATTTGAGAAGATTGCCCTTCCCTACCCCATTTGAAATTAGACGTGGCCATTGACCACGTGGCCATTGACTTGCTGTAGTCAATTAAAAAGTGCCATCTCACATCTAGGCAGAAGACTTATTTACAAATCAGTGCAGTTGCCCTTTGAACAACATGGGTTTGAATTGTACGGGTCCACTGATACATGGATTTTTTTTCTCGATATGGTATAGCTCGTAAATGTATTCTCTTTTCCTTATGATTTTCTTATTAGCACTTTCTTTTCTCTAGCTTACTTTATTATAAGGATGCAGTATACAATACATATGACATACACACTATGTGTTATCAGCAAGGCTTCAAGTCAATAATGGTTTCTTATTAGTTAAGTTTTTGAGGGGTCAAAGGTTACATGTGGATTTTTTTTTTTTTAAAGATTTTATTTATTTATTTGAGACAGAGAGAATGAGAGACAGAGAGCATGAGAGGGAGGAGGGTCAGAGGGAGAAGCAGACTCCCTGCCGAGCAGGGAGCCCGATGCGGGACTCCAGGATCATGACCTGAGCCGAAGGCAGTCGCTTAACCAACTGAGCCACCCAGGCGCCCTACATGTGGATTTTTGATGGTGTGGGTGGTCAGCGCTTCTAACCCACACATTGTTCAAGGGTCAACTGTACTTAGAGTCTTCCCTGGTGCAGCATACAATGATTACTGAAGCCCCATCAGCCTGGATCCTTGAGTACAAATGATAAGCAGAACTTCCCTGCTGATCCACAATAGACATGTAGTTTGCGTGCAAAATAATGTTTTATTTGGGCAAGCCACTGACATTTGGGAATTGTTTGTTCCTATAGAATAATCTCAACTCTTGTGAATGATAAAAGAACCGCTAACAGGTGTATGATATAGTGACATGGGTTTTTGCAAGATTACTTGGCTGCAGGGAGAAAAAATGGGTTAAAATAAGAAAAACCAGAGGCCTAGTTTTGAGGTTGTTGTGGTAATCTAAGTGAGAGAAGTTGCAGGAATCACATGTATGTTATAAACATTGAAAAGGGGAATGGTGGCTGGGAGCAGGGCTTCAGGGAACCATAGTGGGAACAGAGACAAAATGGGCAGATTCAAAATCTATTTGGATAGTAAAACCAACAGAATTCGGTGACTGATAGGATATAAGGATGTGAAAGAAAAAGACATTAATGAGATTCTCACATTTCTGGCCCATGTAAATGCATTAATTCAGCAGGATACAGGACACTGAAAAGAGAATATAGTCTTTGAGACTCTGAGAGATAATTAGTTCAGTTTTAGACATGTTAGGTTTGAGATGCCTCTCCAAAATCTAGTATAGGTAGGCAATTGTTCTAAAATTGGGGCCAAGAGAGAGGCTTAAGCCAGAAGTAGCAGATCCGTGAAGCATTAGCATGTAGATATAGGATACAGATGATAATTATGTCCATAGCTGTAGATGAGATCACCCTGGAAGTGAGTATTCTATGACAAAATGCAATTGGGCATATCACTGAATGGCCTTGTTTGGTTGGTAAGAAAATGCATTATGACAGAAAATGTCATGACCACATAATTCTGAAAAACAAAGCAGATAAAAAATTACAAAGCAGATTTGATTCCAGACAACCAACACCTACATTTTGATTTATTATCCTTCTTATACCAAAACCTGGACCAGTTATAAGAGAAATTATGTATTCACTCTCCAAGGATAGAAAACTTAATGATCTACTATTTTTAAGCTGTGACTTCTACAAGGAAGTGTATTTGCATCTTTATTTTATTCTGTCATTTGAATCAGTAGCCAGGAAATAAAATGTAGAATTTTCACTGGAAACAAATGATTCTTCCCATTTAATTATTTTGAAGGAAACTTAAGTGATAAGCTTATCCATATTGTAAAGCTCATACATAAATAACTTGATAACCTCAGTCCACAAAATGAACTCAGTTATGATGTTGCTGTTATGATATGTTTATTTGCCTCTTCATTCAGAATCTTTTTTTTTCTTTTGGTGCCTATCATAAGCACAGCAAAACAGTCCATTTAGTTTTGCTTGACATCTTTTGGGGAATAAATGATATTGATGTGATGTTTAGGTATTCTATAGTTTATAAATCAATTGTTGGTTTTGACACACTATGTGTATTGGAGCATGCAAAAGCTTGTGATCTCAGATATTTATCTCAAAAATTATGAATTTTAAAATTTGGACATTTTCTAAGAATAGACTTTTCTTTATTCATATTGGTTTGGCTCATTTCATAAGACTACAGAAAAGTCCTCTGGTATGATTATCAAATAAAAAAATAAAAACATTAAGCCCGCACTGAAGTTAGAGCTACTTATTTTGTCTGGAGAAAACAGGAGATTCTTTGCAGGAAAGTGATTTTCAACTTGTGTTTTGAAGGATGAGTGTGAGCTACCTTAGATAAACAGGGGAACACAGTTATTTCATGTAGAAATTTCAGATAATAGAGGATGTGCAAAAGATCTAAAATTGAATATGCCTGGTCCTTTTCAGGGACTGCAGAGTCAATGAATACAGTGGATGTGGTAGAGTGGTAAACAATGAGACTGGAAATGTAAATGCTCAAAATTTCAGATTAGCTTTAATTTTAACTTATCTTGACCACCTCCTGCCAGAGAAGGGATTGCAGAAATGATAGTTTTGAAACCCATAGCTTTTAAATTTCAAATTATCATGTTTGCTAGTCTAAAAAGAGCTGTGAGTCAGTCTGATACAATCATTGCACAGTAAAGAAGATGACTTTTTATGATCCTACATTAATTTGCAATTTCAACATTTCTCATAAAGGAGCTGATTGTCCCAGTTGGTCCCACTTGGTCTTTTAAAATCAATTCAAAATGGTGCCCAGGAGACTATGTCCCTCCAGAGAAGTTGTAGGAACTACACGTATTTCACATGTATTAGAGAACAGAATGCTGTCTTAGAAAACCCCCTGGAATGGCATCCTAAATGTCTAGCTTCTGCCACTAAGTAGCTGGGAGAAGTTCGGTGTCTGGATCCATTTCAGCATTTCAGCCTCAGTCTATTTATTTTTATTATTTATTGTTTGTATTATATATTTATTTATATTATTTATACTATGAAGAATTTATTTTATTTTATTTTATTTTTTTTTTTTAAGATTTATTTATTTATTTGCGAGAGAGAGAATGAGAGACAGAGAGCATGAGAGGGAGGAGGGTCAGAGGGAGAAGCAGACTCCCTGCAGAGCAGGGAGCCCGATGCGGGACTCGATCCCGGGACTCCAGGATCATGACCTGAGCCGAAGGCAGTCGCTTAACCAACTGAGCCACCCAGGCGCCCCACTATGAAGAATTTAAAAAAAGAAACAATATCCAGGGCCACTTCAGCTTCTGTATTATACAATTTTATTTATAATTGTACTATTCTGGGGACTCTTAATTCTATTGGACTCTTGACACATAATGATAGAAACTTTATAGATTGAATCAATCAACTTTTCAGTCTGTATTTTGTGTTAGGTTCAAGAAATGTAATTGAAGGGGAAGCTTGGCGGTTAAGCTTCCAACTCTTGATTTCAACTCAGGTCATGATCTTGGGGTGGTGGGATTGACCCCACATCAAGGACAGGCTCTGCATTCAGTGAAGAGTCTGCTTGAGATACTCTCCCTCTGCCTCTCCCCCTGGCTTGCACATGCTTTCTCTCCCTCTCTCTCTCAAATAAATACATAAATCTTAAAAAAAAAAAAAAAAAAAAAAAAAGGAAACGTAATATTGAAGAGAAAGAAACAGCAGAATTAATCCTTATAGGCATGAAGCTTACATCCTGGTTGTAGGAGAGAGATTTTAATGAGATAAACACAAACTTAATCTATGAGTGAAAAATAAATGGACTAAGAGCTGGGAACAAATAAAGGAAAACTGCAGGGATTATGTGAGTACACAACAGGAAGGATCTGATGTTGTCGGCATGGGGGCCTGGGATGGATTGCTGGGCACTGAGCCTTGTAGTGGGGGCCTCTCTGGAGAAGTGACCTCTGGAGGAAAGAGATGGGCCTGAGTCTTCTCAGAACAGTTTGTGCTTTTGGTCAGTCCTGAGGCATCAGCAACTTCCTCAGAAGCATATGGCCTTGTGGTGTATAAAGGTCAGGAGAACGACTTACAGAGCAATATTTTATGGCTTGGCTGGAGTTGTACAATTTAAGATGTGGCAGAGATTTCATTTCAGATCGTGAAAAGTGATTTGATGGCATTCAGACATTGTTTGATTAAGAACATGAATGCAAAATTGCTTTTTTTTGGTGTTGCTTAGCACACTGAATAATTTCTCTAAATTATGTTTCCAGATAGCAAGTAAGGCTGTGCACCGGGTTCACCCCTCCTTTGTTAGCACCAGGCTAATTAGAGGCATTTCTGAGTGATTGCAGTTGCTCGTGCTTTTCTCTGTTGTTGGTGTTTCCCCATCTGCCTTTTGCCTCTGTGTAACAGGTCTGGATGCGTTTGAGGCAGGAAGATGGCAGCCTAGTGTACCTCAAGAGGGTGTTAGTCACAACTGGACATAATGGGGTGAGGTGTCACAACTGTTTTTCCTAGCAAGTGGCCTGGTAGTCATTCATGGTTTTCACAGGGATGTGAAGGAGAACAGGAAGCAAGTAGCTGGGGGTGGGGGTGGGGGGGTTGGGGGGGGTTGCCCTTCAGCCTACGTCTGGTAATTGGAAGCATCTAGACTGGATGAGGCATGTGGGTTGGGTATTTTAGTTATATAAACCCAGCAGCTTAAGTCTTACTAAAAATATTTTCTTGCTATTTCATTTAACATTTTTTACTCTGTGCAGTTTGACATACTTGTAGGTCATGCAGATAAAAATATCTAGTGTATCAATGGTTGTGCAAATTAAGCCAAAATGCTGAGACTTGTTATAAATTAAGGAGTCAGCAGTGCATGTGATATTTGAAGTTATGAGGATGGTTGAGATCACCCAGGTAGAGTGTACTCTTCATCATATTTCTTTCAGAAATGATCCCACTTTGGGGTACGTGTACCTGTTTTTCATGGGATGGAATTACCTCATACTAAATTAAGAGAAAAATGTCTTCTGTTTGACCATTTATGGATGAACTGAAAAAACGTTCTCAAGTCTTACTGGTGATTTATTTCCCATGAAATAGCTAGTCATATTTTCCTATATTCGTTTTAAGATGGAATTGAAAGGCGGACATTGAAGTGTATAGTATTTACTTACTTTGGTCACATAAAAAATAATAAAGCTTACTACTTCTCAGTTGCTATCTGGGATCTCTTTAAAGTCTTGTCCTGTTTATTGCTGTAACTTCAGTATATTTGGTGTTGAATGTAATTTTTAATTAAAAATAAAATCATGCCAAAGGATTTTTTTCTCACCATGCTAAATAATGGATCGAACTGAATCATGGTAAATAAAATAATATGCAGCCAAATATTCTAACTGTAGAATCTGCCTCAAATTTTCTTACTATATAATCCCTTAATATTTACTTATATTCAGTGTTTCTGTCCAGCATATGTTATAGATTTACCATGTGGGGCAGATATGTGATCGAGTGATTGGATTATAGCACAAGCCCCTGGTATTTTATGATATTTTATGATTGGTGTGCAATTACATGTGGATGAACTAAATTAAATTGGCTTCAGTCATGGGATATAACTCTTTGAAGAAAAGGCAGACTGTGGCAATTTTCTAGGCTGTGTTTTAATTTGAGACTTTTCTTTTTAATTGCTTGCCCTCAATGCTGGAAACATGTTAAAGAATTAAGGAGAAATTGCATAAGGCATAGATTGATAAAATTTATATTCTCTTAATCTGGAGATTTTTAGAATATTTATAAGTGGGGCTTGGAAACCACACTCTGTATAACTCTGAGCAAGTTAGGTAACATCTCAGAGTTCATTTTCTTGTTTGTAAAATGGAGATAGTAATATTATTTTATAATGTCTTTGTGAGGAATTGTGATTATGTATGTAAAGTATCAGGATAGAGGATTGTTATATGGGGCAGTTACTTCCATCTCAGATTTGCTTCAAGAGTGTCTTGGATTTGTAGTGATGAGAGAGGAGATTTAACTTCTATGAGAGCCATTGACTTTAGCCTAAACTGAGATTTCCCTGCTTTAGACAACTGCTAGAGGGCATTTCTGCTGATGGTTTCACTATGAACTACCCCACTGCACAGTAGCCAAGTGTGAAAATAAATCTCAGCGATTTTCTTAGCATTTCAATTCTGAACTTAAACAGCTTAGATGTATAATTGAACATTCCCTCAGTCTTCCAAGCACTTTAAATTTGGATTCATGTATTTCTGAATCAAGTGGCAGCCAATTGCAAGGACCTATTTTACCTTCTGTTTACATTAGTCATTTGGTTGATGATGGTTCCCAAAGCAAAGTTGTTATGAAGTTGATATTGAAGATTAGATACAATTCTTTTTTTTTTTTAAAGATTTATTTATTTATTTATTTGAGACAGAGAGAACGAGAGAGAGAGAGAGCACATGAGAGGGGGGAGGGTCAGAGGCAGAAGCAGGCTCCCCGCCGAGCAGGGAGCCCGATGCGGGACTCGATCCCGGGACTCCAGGATCATGACCTGAGCCGAAGGCAGTCGCTTAACCAACTGAGCCACCCAGGCGCCCGAAGATTAGACACAATTCTTAAAGGCAACTTTCCTCTTGTAACTGAATGGCCATTGCATAAATTCAGCCGTAAGTACTTAAAATGGAGAATGATAACCTAACTTAAAGGTAGAGAGCCTGGATTTTGGAACCAGGCATCTTAGGTCAATTCTGGAATTTACTGCTCATCAGATGTAAGCTGTTAGCCAAGTTACTTAAAATCTCTGTGCTTTTGCCATCTTTTTTTCTTTTTTAAAAATAGCATTGGATAGGTAAGATTAGTTAAACTCTGAGGATACTTTTAAAAAAAAAATTTTTTTAAGATATTTATTTATTTGGCAGAGAGAGACACAGCGAGAGAGGGAACACAAGCAGGGGGAGTGGGAGAGGGAGAAGCAGGCTTCCTGCGGAGCAGGGAGCCGGACGTGGGGCTCTATCCCAGGATCCTAGGATCATGACCTGAGCAGAAGGCAGACGTTTAATGACTGAGCCACCCAGGTGCCCCATCTCTATGGATACTTTAAAGGAGTGCCTAGGATATAGATGGTGTTAGCTAGCACTAAAATGTAAGCATGTTATCTACAGACTATCAGACGATCAGAGAACCATGATAGTCTGATATCAATGTTCATTGGGGCTACTGTCCTAACCACTAGACCATTTGATTTGCATTTTTAACAGATAGTAAATCTCTGGTATATATACAGTCATAGCTGAGAAATAATCTGTTGATTAGCTAGTCAAATTACTTGAATCACCTCTCCACATCCTATTCAGTACATAATTAGTGTTTATTTCAATTTTGCTGTTCATTATGCAAATTCATTGCAAAAGCATCACAACTGGGGAGTGTGTGGTTCATGATTTTTTATTGGCGGTCATTGAAATGAAAGATGGGCAGGTAGTGGGAAGCTTCTGCTTAGCTTAATTTGGTGACACTATTCTGTATTTTGGCCAAAGTATCAGTACCATCACATTAGTTTTATTATCACTGTTAATTAGATGTGGGTGTCAGGAAAGTGTTTCTAGTTGTGGAGTTGATTAGGTGATGAAGTGGTTTCCCACGGTTTGATTTCTTAAAGCCAGATTGGACAAGGGTTTGGAGTCAACACACCCCAGGAAGGAGTGGTGGGAATTAGGTGACAGAGTAAATGTTTTCTATTTCCTGCTATATTATTTGATAATGAAATGTGCTGATCTGCTGGTGCTGAAGGCAGCCTGTGTTCTCTCTGCAAATGAATGAGCTGTTCGGGTGCATCATCACAGCCATTGTCCAAAAGGGAAAGCACTGTCAGCAGCTACAGCCTGCTCAAAGGAATTAGCAGAAGAATTAACCTTCTGTGTTGAGTAATAGTGCTGAGAAAGGGTTTTGTTTTCATCACAAGCATGCCAACAACTTTGCACACTTGGCTATTTGAAAGATCGGGTAGAGTGTTGGGTGACATAAAGTGACATTGCTATGTATTTAGTTACAAATTTTCTTCCAGAAAAGAAAATCTACATCTGTCTGTCTGTATATCTACTCATCCATCTATCCATCCATCCATCCATCCATCAGAGCAAAACGTACCTCATTTGTTTTGCTGCATTCATCACATAGTGGTAAAAGTCATGGCATTGTAATAAAATATATCAGGCTCTGAGTCCAGAATCTGTTGCTAATTTGTTGCTAACTTCGGGCATGACACTTAACTACTCTAAGCTTCAGTGTCCTTTGACGGTAGAGGGTGGGTAATATTGGGAGTCGCGTGGCATTGTTAAGGAGGAATTGCAATTGTGTCTATAAAATGCCTAGCATAAAGAAAGGATCTTACATGTGTTGGTTTGCCCTCATTTCTCTGACATGAGGTGCACCATATTCAATCAACTCAGTTTGACAAATATTGATTATGTCCCCAGAACTGTGCTTGATGCTGGGGAAACAGTGCCAGACAAGACAGATATGACTCCAGTCCTATGAGGCTAACAAATTATGATGAACACACAAGGACAAAAGGAAAACATGTTGGGTGAGCATAGAGCAAGTGGACTCAGGGTCCAGTATTTAGGGATAGCATATTTCCAATTTGGGAAGGGAGCTGGAGTTAGGGAGTTAGCCAGGACAAAGAGGAGCAGGGCTCAAGAAAAAAGCATTTCTAGCAGAATATACAAACTAAAGGCACCTTTGAGTAAGTGAATTTCTCAAAAATAATGTCTGGCATTTATTTTGCAGAGGCATACCCACCCACCAATAACAATTTCATGTGCATCATGCTGGACCTTCAAATGTAAAGTTTGAAGGTATGATTACAAGTGGTTCTGTGACTAAGGGATGTATGTTGTGTTCAGCAGTAACATTGAAACTAAGTATTTTCACCATGTTGGCACATACTGAAGAACAGCAATGCATCTCATCTAGGAACTAGGGAAATAGAGCTAAACACATGTGGCTTCACTATTTGAGGACCAAGCGGGTTTCTTAGATGCTTTCTATGTGCCAGTCTCCATGCTAAACACCTTATATGCAACATCTCATTTCACTTCATGAGGTAAGGACTCTTTTTTGCCTTTTTTGACATTTAAAAAAATGGAGACTTAGAGTCTATATATTTACCCAAGGTAACAAAGTTAGAACTGTATACAAAACAAGAGAGACTTTGCAACCTTAATTATTAACCATGAAGCTCTTCCAAACTACTAAACATCCAATCTCCTATAGGTTTGCACAGAACTAAGCTAGGTTAAACATCACAGGGAGAGAAGGTGTGCCATTTAGTTTTCATAGAAATTCCAAGAAACAGCTGCAGATGGGAAAGAGACTGGGCAGTGGAGCAAGGAATTCAGGAGCTGCATGACATGGTACTGGTTATTGAAACTCTCTGAGCCTCAGGTTCTTTTGAAATGGCAATATTAATACTTTTTATCCTCATCGGTAGGTTATGAGGATGAAATAAGATATTGTAGCATGCTAAGGGCATTACTTGACAGAAAGGAAGTGTCATTTCCTACATCTATCCAACCATTTGAGTTTTCAGAGAGAGAAAACTGAGATCCTTCACAGAGCAACATCTTTGAATCATTACTAAAATTATGGGGATCGTTGAGGAGGTTCAGTAAAGAATATCCTTCCTCTCTGCCTATGTTCTGAACTGAGAAATAAGTAAAAAAAAAAAAAAAAAAAAAAGGTGGAAATGCTAATGCACTTGGAAGAATAAAATAATGCCTTTACTGGTGGTAAAGACCATATTGGGGAATATTGCTTAGTCTGGGAGCCAAATGGGCATACTAACCGAACCCCATATTGGACAGACTTACTGTCCAAAGACATTGCAGGATGGGTAAAATGCACAGCATGGAGGACAGAAGAACACCTGCTCCCTGAGGACAGTTCACTCCCAAAGGGTAAAGGCTAAAACATTTTATTCTTCCCCAGTTGAACAATCATATTAATCCACTTCACAAGATGCTGAGTGGTTAAAGGAGGTCAAGAGAATCCATGAATATTGCCCTGACTTTCTTTTTTTTTTTTTTTAAGATTTTATTTATTTATTTAAGAGAGAATGAGATAGAGAGCATGAGAGGGGGGAGGGTCAGAGGGAGAAGCAGACTCCCCGCCGAGCAGGGAGCCCGATGCGGGACTCGATCCCAGGACTCCAGGATCATGACCTGAGCCGAAGGCAGTCGCTTAACCAACTGAGCCACCCAGGCGCCCTTGCCCTGACTTTCTATCCTGTAGCATCAGGATGGGGATAAAGCATTCCCCTCACTATAAATCACAATGTGATTTACTTTGTTTCTGATGAATGTCCCATTGGTGAGACCACCCATTTGTGAGATCCCTGAAGCCTCCAGAGTGGAGACCAGAACCACCTGTGTGAATTTTCTTCCTGACACATCAGGGGTCTATGGAAACATGGCATTGCAACTGCATGTTCCTCATCTGGCCCCTTGCCCTGTGTGCTGCCCCTAATGGGGGATGCACATATCAGCTCCCAGGGAAGACCCTTGCCTCAAGCTCTGTTATCCTGAGGACCTTCATTCTATGATCTTTTGTCCCAGGCTGGCTTACCATCTTTGTGTTTGGCTTTCTGCCCTGTGGCTTCTCATCACCCTGAGTTGCTGATCCCTAACCTCAGATGCAAATTCAGCCAGCTGCTAGTTCAGTGACCAAGTTCTTCAGATGGCAGCCAAAGTCACCAGCATTCTGCACTGGAAGTCCTCCTTCCTTTTTGGGCATCTTTCAGACTAAAGGGAAGACTGTGGGCCATTGGACTGCCCCACACCGACCCCCTGTCACTTCCAGCTCAGGGACATCTTGCAGACCTGACACACAGGCTACTGCAGTCTGGTCACTGATGTGGCTCCAGGGCCACCTATGAGGACAGGCACCATGCTGGGAGAGAAGGGTCCATCCCATGGGGTGGGTGAATAGCCACCATTGGCTATGGAGGAGAGTGGTCATGTCCCACACAAGTCACTCTGGTACATGCAGTGCCTGGGACTGACAGTGACATGAAGGCCAGTGGAAGAGGATGTGGTAAGGAAGGACCGGCCATAGCCTGGTGTCCTCACAGACTGACAGGGTGAGGGGTGACATTTGTTACTCATTAGGTCTCTGATGCTCAGGCAGTCCTGTTGGTTTGAAAAAGTGAACATTACTGCTCTAACAATCAATTGCTTCTCTAACAATGGAAAGACACTGGTTATTTTATCTTACGTACACTAAGATGTACTCTAGTAGATTCAACACAAATCTGGAGCTTTGGGCACAGCCAGCAATGCAATGTGAAATCAGTGTTTGACCCAGCATTTCAATAGGGTTAACTTTCACAGCCAGAATTTTTCAGAGGTGACTCTGCTCATGACATGATTTTAATTAGAAGGTACCTTATACCTGTAAGTTTCACTGAGATGCCGATTGGAATCTTGTGCAGTCCAAAAAGGTACTCAATACCACTGTACCCTCAAGAGGAAATAAGGGTCCCATTAGATCCAGTATCTGGATTTAACAGCTTTAAGATGAATATTGTAATATTTCTCAGTTTCTACTAATAACCTGTTCTATAGGATGTCACAGTACTTGGGAAAACAAAAATAAGCAGGAGACACCTCTGTCATCAAATCAGCTTAGCAAATTTCTTTGCTACAAGATTTCTCAATCTTTACTATGTTAATGTTCATTGTAAGTTTGCAAGCAGGGTATATGGGGCATTTCTCTATTTATTGATGATAGAATGTCATTTTAAAGTCTCACCCCACAAGACACTAGTTTACATGGAATAAGCAATCTCCTGATAATAGTCATCACAGGCATTTTTTTTCTTGCATTTTTACTATATAAATGATGAAACACAGTTATATTATTGCTCTACAAGATGGCTGCCCCATTTAGATGACCTAATCATGTGGAAACAATATGTTTAAAACTTAAATCATCAGTTCTTCCCACTCCTTTAAAGCCAATACAGCATGCTTTTATTCTCCCCATTTCAACTGATGGAAGCAGCAAGTGGGTGTTTTGCAAGGACAGTACCTGAGAGTCCCCTTCATCTCAACTCTGTCCTCCCCTCCCTGGGCTATGTGGTTGGCCACCATGTTGTGTTGATTCTTTTTTTTTTTTTTTTTAAGACTATTTATGTATTTATTTGAGAGAGAGAGAGGGAGGGAGAGAGAGTGCACATGCAGGGGGAGAGGGAGAAGTAGACTCCCCACTGAGCAGAGAGCCCCATGTGGGGCTCGATCCCAGGACCCTGAGATCATGACCTGAGCAGAAGGCAGATGCTTAACCGACTGAGCCACTCAGGCACCCCTGTTGTGTTGATTCTACCTCAATAAGGAAACTAAGCTTTTCTTTGTAAATACAATGCTCCTTTCTTTGGTTCAGGCTCTTAATATCTCTTTCCACTACTAGAATTTCCTCCACTGTGTTCCCATAGCAATTTGTACAAACTTTTTATGCACTTCAAAATTGCATGATAGTCACTGGAGTATCTGTTTCCTCTGCTAGACAGTGAATTCTGAGAGGGAGAAGGCTATGCATCATTATTTTTTATTTATTACTGTCGAGCCAGCTGCACTATACTCAATAATGTTATCTAAATAGATAAATAAAGCCACACATGCCATTTACATCTTTTCAAGCCTTTTAAGACTAATTGGAGATAAACGAGTGAATCCCTGTTTGGACTTGTGGCCCTTATTCCTCAGATTGGCAACTCATATTCAGAACAGAGTTTTCTAGTTCGAATTGCTAAAAATTTTGAATACATTTGAAAAAAAACCTATATCGAGAAAATGTATACAAAAATCTTTACTTCAATATATTCTGTATTTTAGGTTTGTAATTTGATGGATGCTATTTAAATACGTAGAGTGAAATTTGAAATTTGAAAATTCTAGTCATATATCAATGAAGAAAAAATTCCCGAAAATATATAGACACAGTATGATTCTATGTACATAAAATAAGTGTGTGCACATGAATACACACACACACACGGAAGTAAAAGGACTAGAAAAGTGTCCCATAAAAAGTGGTTACATCCAGGGAAGGAGGGTGGTGAAAAGGGTGATGGGGGGCAGTGGAGACATCAGAACCAGTTTTCCATCTCTCTCTTTTTTTTCTCTGATCCTCAGCACTCTGGGAAAGCACTTTTGTTCCCTTCTTCCACTCCCTAATTTGCTTATCAGCCTTGTCCATTCTGTCATCCAGCCCAGGGATTTGAGCTTTTAATTGCAGCAATCTTCTAATTCCAAATTCCCTGTGCCACACCCACTCCCTTTAAAAAAAAAATTCCATAAAAACTAGTTTTTGTCTTATGGATATGATCAGCCTCTTAATTATTGGAGAATACAGTTTTAGCCCTTTAAAAATCTTCCGTTTGCTGCCTGGGTGGCTCAGTAGGTTAAGCGTCTTCCTTTGGCTCAGGTCATAATCCTGGGGTCCTAGGATTGAGCCCCGCCTCGGGCTCCCTGCTTGGTGGAGAGTCTGCTGCTCCCTCTCCCTCTGCTCCTCCCCCTCCTTGTTCTCTCTCTCTCTCTCTCTCTCTGTCAAATAATAAAAAAAAAAAAATCTTCCATATGCTCTATTAACTCTGTAGTCTAGCATATCCTATTTGTTCCTGGGCATTGAGTTTTGATAATTTTCATGGTGTTGTTTTTCAAGTGTTTGATAATTCGAGATTGCCTACTCCTCTTTAGATTGGAAAATAACTGCTCTCTGATGCTGATGTACTTATTTGCTTCTGAGAGTGTGTGATGGCCTGAATGTGGGGGTGGGGAGGAGGAGGAATGAATGGTAGCTTTTGTTCTGCATGTAGAGGTAGCTTGCCATTCATGGTTCCTTCCCTGGCCACATTCACTGCTTTATCCTGGGGCAAGGATGTCCATTACTCGTTCTTTGTTTACCTTTCAGAAATCCCTTACCATTTTAAAAAAATCTTCTAGTTTTTTAAATGATGTGGCAGAGCATAATAACTAAGACCCTAATGACTCTGGAATTAGGCTGTCAGGGACCAAATCCTGGATCTGCTGCTTACTAATTGTGTCAACTTGAATAATTTCCTGATTTTTTTTTTTTTTTTTTTTTTGGTGTCTCAGCTTTTGTAACTGTAAAGTGGGGGGAAATAATAGTATCCTTCTCATAGGCTTGTGGTGGGAATAAATATGTTAACTCACGTAACTAGTACCTGGCACACAGCAACCACTCATCCAATCCTCTTGAAAAAAAAAATTACTTTTCTTTCATTTGAAGAGATTTTAGAATGGGCCTAGTTTCCTGGGCTCAATCTACCCACCTGAGGCAATTCTCTTTTAATTTAATATTTGAATTCTCATTTGCTGCATGTACAACAGAACATGCATGTTTAAAAAACCATATCAGGGGCGCCTGGGTGGCTCAGTTGGTTAAGCATCTACCTTTGGCTCAGGTCATGATCTCAGGGTCCTGGGATCAAACCCCATATCAGGCTCCCTGCTCAGCCAGGGAGTTTGCTTCTCTCTCTCCCTTTGCTGCGCCCCCCTCCTTTTGTGCTCTCTCTCTCTTTGTCAAATAAATAAATAAAACCTTTAAAAAAATAAATAAGAAAACATATCAAAGTCCAGTTAGGAAGTGAACAAAGCAGTGTGCTTGTTTTCCCTTGTGTTGAGATGATGATTTTCCCTGCCCCATGATTATGGATGTCATAAACAGAAGGCTTTGCAAGATGTATAGGCTTTTGATGCAAGATTTAGGAGCCCAGACATATTTTTTTGTTACTTCTGCCAATAGTAGCTTTAAGGAGAGCATATCCTGCTGAGGGAAAAAAAAAAATCACAGTCAGGTGCAGATACTAACGTATAAATATTTGTGTTTAATGAATTTGATGTGGCTCTTCTTTGCTGTATCCATACAGCCTTTGTGATCTGGCCTCCCTTATTTTTCTAATGTCCTTTTATTCTGCAATGCCTCCTCTCTTTTTGCAGTTCAGACTAGCCTCCCCGCTGGCCCATGAACTTGTTGGGCATCTTTCCTTTATAAGGGCTTTGCTTCTGCTCTTCCCTGGCCTGGATTATGTATCCTAGATGTTCCTGGCTGATTGCCTTGCTTCTCCCAAACTTCAACTCAAATCCCAGCTTCTCAGTAAAACACATCTTGTTTACCCCATTTAATACTACAACTGTGACCCCAGCAGTTTTCTTTTTCTTACCATACTTTTGCTTTTCTTCAAAAAATCTATCCCCTTAATACCATGCTAGGCAATTCACTTGTTCACTGTGTTCATTGTAATATAAGCTCCACAAAGGCAGGATATTTGCTCTGTTTGATGTACCCCTAGTGCCTAAAATAGTGCCTGGCCCACAGTAAGTGTTCACAAAATGATTTGCAAATGACTGAGTAAACATGTAGAATAATGAGCAACTCACTAGGGCCAGGTATGATTTTTTTTTTTTTTTAAACCTATTCGTAGAAAAGGACAATCAAAATGTGGACAGTGGTACCAATCCTACCATCACATTGTGAGATATTAAAGGGACCGGACCATCTTTGTTTGCTTCTAATAAGTAAAATATTTATTCGGTGCCCAGGCATATTGGCAAGAAAATTAGTGACACATTACAATTAAGGGGATAGTACTTGCCATTTGTGGTCAATTTCAGGGGATCGGGTTGGGTAATCATGCCCTCTCTCAGCTTAAAAATCTCAGGAGATCTTCCATCATGCAATTGCAGTGATGCTGGGGCAGACACGCATGTGCTCTGTTATTTCTATTGCTGTGATCTTTTCTAACAAGTCTGTTTATTTTTGCTTTGCGTAGATGGATCCGTGGGTTTTACAAAGAGTCGATTCAGATCATTAAATCCTACACAAGGCTGAATAACAAAACAGAAAAATCTGTCCACAAAATGCTAAAATCCTTCCTCTGACTCAGAATCTTGCTTTTCTCAGTCTTTGAGTCATCACGTGGAAGATGGCTTTATTTGTTTAATTCCAGATTTATGGTGCCTTTATCCTGAAAAGGATGTGTGCAGGGAGGAAGCATTTATTGGGTGAGAAAGACCAGGTTTTAATTTGGAAAGCCATAAAAAGCTTAAATGGTTTTCTCAACTTAGGATGAAAAAGAGAAAAAGAGAGAGAGAGAGAGAGAGAGAGAGCGATGACTGATAATACGTATTCTGGTGTTCTGTCTTAAAAGATTTTATGAATTTTTACAAAGCCAAAAAATATCCATAAGCAATGCTTAATATTAGAATAGGAGGAGTAGGGAGAGGGGAGGGAGCAGGTGTGCATGGTCTGCTTTAGCTAGATGAGGAATGGGTATACTTCATGTTATACTACTCCAAAAGCTCTGAACTGATAAGAACCCATCATTTGAGGAGGAGAGCAAGGAGCTGCTTTTAGGAGTGCTATGGAATGAGGGAACGAGTTAAGCATCCCTGATATATTTAGGTCAAGCAACCCCATATATCTTCAACAGCCTCCCTGAATGTCATCCCATGTGAACGGAGTTAAAAACAGTATGCTTACTGTGAATGAAGTTTCAAGATAAATGCCATCCCAATAAACATATAATCTGTGGAAATATGTTCTTGATGAGGGAACATCAAGTGGAGTTACCTAGCCCTGTCTCCAATAAGCTTGCAACTCCTAGGTTCATGGGACTATGACTCGCCGGAATGACACTGGAAGGTACATTCTACAAAGATGTTAGGAGGAATCAAGCAAAGAATTTCCTCAAGAAGTGGTTGGCGGTGGTGTAGGAGCTAGATGTCTAGGGCTTGCAGGAGATAAAATTTATCTGTACCAGAGCTGCCATATTGGAATTGGCTGTTACACTTCTAATACAGCATCCAACACAATCAAATAAAATGATTGTCGCCACCTTTTTGTACCCCACTTCATTATCCTCTTCCCAGACTATGGGACCACACTGCTCACCCATTCTGGCTTCTGGCTGAAGTACTCATAGGCCAGCCATTAAATATATAATCATGCCATTCCACCAAATCATGCTTTCTAATAGAAAATGCTTCAGACACAATCCTTTACATTCTGTTTTTTTTTTTTTTTTTTCTGGACCTTTGGAATGCCCCTTCCATGGGGAAAGTAGTCCCAATGAACAATGAAAGCATGTCATGTCATTGTATGACTGCATACATCTTAAGATGATAATGGCTTATTTCTTTTTTGCCAATAACATCAATTTGTTCTCTGGTGCATAGTTTTGAATGAGTGTTTACTAGAATGTTTTCAATATTGCTTCTTCCAGAAAAATGAAAGTATTCATTCAAACATTGCCAGTTAAGCCATAACCCAATGCTTTCTTACTATACTGACTGCAAGATATTTTTGTACTTTAGGTAGTTAAAACTGAGTCTTGTAGTTAGTGGAATACAATATTTTATAATAAACTGACTTGTCTATCAAAAAAACCCCCCCAAACATTCATTTTTAATTTGCCTTATATGGAGCCACACACACACACACACACACACGAAACCTTTTATTATTTTGAAAAGGTGTTATTGAAACTTTATAATTCAATTTAATTTTAATTCACCAGGTATTTTCCGAGCCTATGTTTTGAACTAGACACTGTGCAATGTCCTAGGGAAAGAGAAACTAATGAAAAATTGGTCTTCTCAAGGAACGATAGATATAAAAATGAATTTAATATATTTATAGTCATAAGGACCATAATGAAATTAAGTACACAGCCAGGGGGAGTACCGAGGAAGACATAAAAATGATACCTGGTAAAGGAAGATGGGCTAGGGAAGCTTTACAGAAAAGTTTGTTTTCTCTTGCATCCCCAGCCTCCAGAACAGTGCCTGATATACAATGAGTCTTACAGAATTATGAGTCAGTTGTGAAGTCAAGGTGAAAGTTAGCTTTATGGGAGTGCTAGTGTCCTGTGCCTGTTCTATCAAATTACCACAAACTTCGTGGCCTAAAATAGCAGAAATTTATTCTCTCGCAGTTCTGGAAGCCTGAATTCTAAAATCAGTTCGAGCTAAAAACGGTATGTTGATAGGGCTGCACTGCCCCTAGAGGTTTTCGGGGGACAACCTATTCCTTGCCTCTTCCCTCTTCTAGTGGCTGCTGGCATTTCTCAATTTGTGGTCAGATTATCCTAAACTCTACTTCCATAGTCACCTTCCTTCCTCCTCTTCTACGTGGTGTCAAATCTTCTTCTATCCCTCTTTCATAAGGACACTTGTGGTGGCATTTAGGGCCCATGTGATTAATGCAGGATGATCTCGTCTCAAGATTCTTAATCACATCTGCAAAGACTCTTTTTTCCAAATGAAGTAACATCCCAGGGATTAGGATCTGATATCTTTGGGGCCACCATTCAACCCAGTACAATGGAAAAAGAAAGAGACCTTGAATACAGGCTTAAGGAACTATCGTGGTGCTAGCCTTGGTGTTAGTAAAAGAAAAGAAATACTGTGCCCCAAGATACCACTTCCAGTAAATTAATTTGGTCATGATGGTGAGTACTTACACATAATGCCCTTCCTAGCCTGGGACAATCCCATATTTTTTGCTTCCTAGAAATTCATTCTCTATTATTCCAAACCCTATATAGATTCAACATTGTACTTCATATTGGAGGTTACTCATAGTTTCTTCTTTAGTTAAGTGGTGAAATCTCCCTGCACTCTGCTTCAAGCTTTTAATCATTCATTCATAAATTTATTCTGTGCATATTTATTGAGTCAACAGTGTGAGCCATGTACTATGTTCTAGGGATGCAAAGATGGAAAAAAAAAAAAATACTCGAGGAGTATCCAGCTCAGTTGACTGATGCCTTCAGGAATGTGCAATGTTCACTGGTAGCTCCCAGTTTGGTGTAATTTAATAGTGCTGTTATGGAGATGACAGTTTCATTAGATTCTTTTAGGGTACAGGAGTTTACAAGATAGCCTGGAGAGGGGCGAGAATCCCAGGCAGTTGGGGCAGCATGAGAAAGGGGCACAGTTACTAAGAATTATGGATTTGCAAAGCTACAAGTAGCTTGATTCACCTAGAGTATAAAGTGGAATTGGTGGTGAAAGAGTACGGTGGAGAGGCAGGCCTGAGAGGACATGGAAAACCCTATTCTTTGTAGATAGGGATGAATCTTGAATATTAAAATGTAAGACATCCCTAACCTTATTACCTTAGTCTCCTGGTTGACTAATGGTGTTGGTTTATTGCCATCAGAATTGTCCCCCCTCTTTCTGGAAAGGAGACCAACAACTTTCAGATGAAGTAACCTTTCAAAGACTGCCTGTTCCTAGAGTTTTCCTTTGACTTTGGTCACTTCTCTCTAATTTTGTACAATATTATCTATTTATGAACCCTGATGGCTCTCTGGGCATCCATTAGTTTGGTATTAGAATGTTAAATCATGGAAATGTCTTAAAATATTCTCCCTCATATTTGAAAATATTTAGTGGCACAAATGGGTGCATTTTAGAGGTGAATTACCATGTGTACATTTGTAGATGACTTTTATGACATTTTTTTTCTATGCTAACTAGACCTGGGTGCATAAAATTATACTTTCTCCTGTGGTGGCTGAAGATATTACTAATGCCTCCCACTGATCCAGGAGTTGAATTTCTTTCATTGCTCTGTGGGCCATCAGGCATCAAGGACTTCAAAGAAAACAGGGATTGAAATTTGGATTTTATAGGCTGGAAGAAGAGTCAGCCCAATACAGCAGACTGGTGTGGGCTGTGATTTGATCTAAGCCTGGATTTAAATCTGTGTTCTAACTATATTGCTACCTTTGTGAGTTTGGAAAAGTCTTATCTCTCTGAGTATCAATTCCTTATCTGTAAATGAGGATAACAATGCAGTAGGTATTGTCAACAACTATTCACATAGCTGTGGGCAGTAAACGGAATCCACAGGGGCACCTGGGTGGCTCAGTCATTGGGCATCTGCCTTTGGCTCAGGTCATGATCTCAGGGTCCTGGGATCGAGCCCCACATCGGCTACCTGCTTGGACGGAAGCCTGCTTCTCCCTCTCCCATTCCCCCTGCTTGTGTTCCCTCTCTCGCTGTCTCTCTCTCTCTTTCAAATAAATAAATAAATAAAATCTTAAAAACAAAACAAAACAAAACAGGGAATCTACAAGAGCTAGTGACTTCAATCGTCTTTTTACTACCTGTGGACCTGGAGAGAGTGTTATGTAATCTTAATCTGAACCTGAAGTTGCCAAGAACTATGTGAAAAGCGCTACCTAACTGTCCAGGGACTCAGCCAGCTATGACCACTGCAGGAAGGGAGCCAGGGATATACATACCCTGACCTTTTTCTCCTTCTTCCTCCTGATGCTAGTTTTCCCCATTGGTTGAGGTCAACTGAAAGCCATAGGACAAGGGAACTCATAGTCCGCACAAATTCACAGATAAGGATGGAGAAGGATGAATAGTGGATATGTCTGGGCAAATGGAAGCTGTCCCCTGCCTAGTACTATCTACTTTCTGGGAATCTATGAGAAATAATAAAATAACACATGCAAAGTATTTTGCACTGGCCTTTATAGGTTAGTCATATATATATATATATATATATATATATATATAGTTTATTTTCTTGCTAAATTTTTCATTAAAAAGGTTTAGCTGTTAGTAAAATGCCGTCTTTTTAAAGATTTGTATTTATCTATTTCCATAATTATCTATTGGAAATCTTGCTCAGAGTCCCAAGTATGACCTTCTTGTGGCCACTGTGTAAAATGGTTGTTTATAGAACATGGGGTAGAACTAGAGGGACCTGGATTTGAATTTGCAGTTTCATCACTTCGTGTTGATGAGACCTTTCCAAATTGATTAACTTCCTTCAGCCACATTTTTCAGTTGTCAGGGAAGGAGGCAGATCAGCACTCCCTCGTGAGTTTGCTGTGAGATTCTGTGAGTGCATGCTTGAGCCATACCACACAAACTCTGGCCCTGTGTGCTCCCTAAATTGTCCGTTTCCGCCCTCAAGTGGCTGCCTTGTCCTGCACCCTTCATCGTGACGTAGAGTGTTAGACAAGAAGATATTTCTCTAATGACTTCAGTGCTGCACATTCTACCTAAAAACTGAAACACCCGTTGTGCTTTATCTACCTTTTATATAATCAACAGTAATAAAGATTCTGCAGTCAGAATTTAGTTAATGATTTTGCTGTGAGGAGCTAAGCTGAGGAGAAACTTGTGCAGCTCTTTCTTAACAGGAGGGTCTCCTGTGGAGTTAATGGATCGCAGAAACTTGTTAAATCAGTAGACAGATCTCAGAGACCCAAACTACAAAGAGATATTTTATTAGACGGTATGTATATGAAGCTTACTGATGGCAGTAAAACTGATTAAGTTGTACTTGCTTTGTGTGTCTGTGTTGAGGGAAGAGGGAGGGGCTCTGGAAAGATCTCCACCAAAATATCAATGGTACTTGTACCTCAGTGATTACAGTAAGGGATACTTCTTTTCCTTTTTTTTTTTTCCCTTTATCTGGATATATTCTTTCACCTTGCTTTATTAGCAGGAGGAAAAGTAATAAAAATTATTTTACTCTAAATTATGCTTTTACAAGAAAAATCAGAGGACATACTCAAGAAACAATAGGAGAGATTTAGATTACAGTTGGAGAAAATTATCTCTAATTTTTGAAAAATAATTATTGAGTCCCATGTTCAAAATATGGGATAGCATCATTTTCTGATAAAGTTTTTTTTTTTTTTTTGAGAACCTACTATAAGCTGGCTACTAGAGCTAGACTCAAGTAGGCATCTAGACTTGTAGACAAATATTTACATTATACTAGCAGTTTTTCCAGCTAAGTAGAATGACATGAAAAAGAACATCGTAATTAATTTTTCTGAGTGTGTCAATGGAAAATGGCATTTTTGGGGAGTCTTGAAGTTCAAGTCTGATTTTGGTGGCAAGAGTAGGGAAAGAGCACAGTAGTCAGAGGGAAGGCTGCAAGTAAGGTGTCGATTGCATCTGAGTGAATGATGCACTTAAGATATGTATAGTCTGTAATGAAATTTATAACTCCTGACTTTTAAGACCTGTATAGACAAATGCATTTTTCAAGGATGATTTAAATGTAGCATTTTATGAAAGGAAGACAGGAAATTAACATCTGCTCTGTTGAAAAGAGGACACAGAGACATAGAAAATTATATGATTTTGATAACAATGTTGAGTTGACCTCATCTTAGCTAAATTAAGAACCTATAGGTGGTCAGGGTGCTTTTCTAACTAGGCTTAGCTTCTCTTTCCTGATTTTTCCCTTCACTTCTGATACTCCTTTACCCACTAGGCCTCCAAAGTTACAGAGTGCTAATCCCTCCAAGAAATTTCCATGCCAGAATAAGGCCAACCTAGCAAAACTCTACACTTCCCTCTTCTCTGCCCATCCCACATGTCCCCTGGAAGCCTCTTTCACCCCACAGATTCCCTGAATTGGAATCAATTTTACCTTTCCCGGGGCTGCATTGAAACAACATCAAACATCAGATAATGGAAGTTTTCTTCATCAATTCAGGCATTTGTCCACATATTTTTTGGGGATAGGCCCAGGACATGAGTTAGCAATGTCAGGGAGGGATGGAGATCTAGCTCATGTGGATGATGTACCTGCATGGGTAATAGTAACAGCTAGCATAATTATCACTATGTGTTAGGCACTGGGCTGACCCATTTTGCATAGAATACCTCATTTAACTTATGAACTCTATGAGATAAATGTCATTATTCCCATTTTATAGATGGGAAAAGACTCAGCCAAGGTCACATACTAGTAAGTGATAGGACTGGAATTCAAACAGCAACTTGATGAGCTCTTTCATGGTGTACTACACCTGTTGTTTGGCCAGAAAGCTTGTCCAGAACTAAGTTCTCTCGCCACTTCTTGGGTAGTTTAATGAGGTGTATATTTCAGAAGAAAATAAAGACCATCAAGTTTCATTTCTGTCTTCAACTTTGCATACAATTTTCCAAAACAAGGTGTCCTAGACAGTATTGGCTATTAAGGGCTAAGTCCATACCTTATTTTCCACAGCTCCAAATCAAGTTTGATGTTTGATTCAATTTGCATTTCTTTAATAATGAATGATCTCAAGCATCTTTCATGGGCTTGTTTGCCATCTGAATATCTTCCTTGGTGAAGTGTCTAATTCTCGGAGCATCAACATGTTCGTTATGTCTAGATTTGTAATAGTCCAAAACCAATATGTGTGTAGGGTTCACACTAAAAGATTTATGATAAACATCATGTCTCTGGCATCTCAAGGTTTTATTTCTCTAATTCTCTCCTAGACCAGGGGAAAAGAGCAGCTTAAACATGGAATAGACTGATAGATCAAGCATAATATTGTTCTATCAATTTTACCAGCTGAACACTGACCCTGATACATACAGCTAAATGGCCTTTGCTTTTTATTTAGCTAAATGCATTCATGACCCCTCTGAAGCTATTTTTCTTAGTGAGCCCCTGTGAGGGATCTGGATGCTAAGAAATTCATCATCCATCTAAGAAATGATGACATCATCTAGGGAATTAAAAAAAAGAGAGAGAATATATTTTGGATAAAAAAAATAATCAGAAGACGAGAAACACGGGAAAGATAGTAACACACTAATTTGTACAAAGGCAAATTTATTCTCATTTGGATAATTATTAGGTGATTGTTTAAAAGTTGAAATCTCTCACAATCTATAAAACAGAATGAAGTAAGGGTTTGGATGGGACCACACAATCTTCAATTTGAGGAATCCATTTTCAGTCATAAACTCATACAGGTTTTGGAGTGAGTGAATTTGTCTCTTAGAAGTTCCCTTTCACAGATGAGGAGATTGTCCCCAGAGACCAGCTTGCTATGTGGCCTTGGGCTAGTCATATAGTTGATTGCCTTATAATGCCTAGGTATCTTTTTTGATTTTTTTTTTTCCCCCTGAAGGGAGCACTCTTTCAAATGCATCACTGAGGGGAAAGGAGAAAAAAAAAAAAAAAAAACTGTTTAGAAGACTGGTTTTTCCACTCTGGAAGGATGAATTTTTGAAGGTGGTAGGTGTATTCCAGGAGTTAGCACATAGCTTGTTCCAGATCAGGTCCTGATTAAATATTTAAGTGAATGAGCTGAGGAAATACGATGATCAAGTTTCTTAATCATATCCTTCTTTCACTCGTAAACAATGCAAAGACACTGGTGGAATTACTGGGTTCATTGCTTTTCTCTTAGCAGCAGACAACTTGTTAAAAAGGAATTCTAGATTCAGTCAAGGAAATGTTCACCTGTGTTTAGAGCAAAATGTTGCCTGCAGTGAGAAGGGAATGAGTCTGTGTCATCCACAAGCAGTCTGGTCAATTAAGCACCTGACTCCAGGGTGGACTGATGGAGCTCTTAACCTTGAGAGTTGATAAGGAAATATTATTTCTTGTGGTTAAGTTAATACAGAGGAAAGTTAAATGACCCAGGCTAAGACTAACAATGAGCATATTCTTCATTCATTCATTTAATGAATATTTAATACAAGGCCACTATTTGCTGGATGCTGGGGCTATATAAAAAATGCAAAGTAAAGTATCTGATCTAAAAAAGATCATATCCTATTAAGCAGGATAGAATCACAAGTTGTTAATTATAATAAGCTGTAATTTCATAATGTTGGTTTTCCCAGAGTCTTGTGATATACAGGGGAGGAAACGGTTTACTTGTGAAGGATACAGATTTGAAGAATATTCTCAAAAGATGTGTGATTTGACTGTGGCCTTTGAAGGATGAGCAAAATTTTTGCCAGTGAAAGGAAGACAAGACTTCGTTCAGGATTAAACCTTCTGAAGTTTTTCAATCATTTAAATTTTCTAAACTTTATGATTTTCAGTGAAACAAATGACATTAAAACATTCAGTAAATGCCAGCTCTGCCAAGGACGGTGCTAGGTAAAGGGCTTGCAGTGATCCGAGTACTATCCCTGTGTTTATAGTCAAATGTATAGTCCAGAAAGGGAGGCAGTGATGGACAGGAAAAATTACCATAGAATAGGGTCAACAAATTTTTGTGTGTGTGTGAAGAGTTCAGTAGTAAGTATTTTAGGCTTTGTGAGCCATAGAGTTTTTGGAGGGACCACTTGACTCTGTCATTGTAGCATGAAAGACGTTGTAGACAATATGTAATGAATGGATGTGACTGTTTTCCAATAAAACATCATTTATAAAAATGAACAGCAGGTCAGATTTGGACCATGGATTGTAGTTTGCCAGTCCCTGAAATAGAGTCTAATAATTTCATAATAGATGCAAGAAGGAAGGAAATTTGAGGACTAATTATGCACATTAAAAAAAAAAAAACACACATAGTAGATAAGAAGAAATGATCAGCTTTGTCAACCTAAATAAAGAGGTAACCTGAGGCAAGCACAAATGACTAGAAATTGAGTTTCCTGGGGAATAGAAGAATTACAGTTCAGGAAATGCATGCTGTATAGCAAGCTTTAGGCAAGTCCTTTGGAGATTTGGGTGGACTGTATTTCTGGACAAGGACTGCAAAAGAAGTCCAGCCAGAATCCAAGCAGTAAGTTCATTGGCTTGAGGATTCGGAGAGATTCTTGGTAGATGTTCATTGGTCAGAAGATTAGCCTCTGTCTTCTATAATTCAGACATTTAATGGAAATCAGTGTCTCACTTCTTAAGTTCCATTTTTCTGAAGCACATGCAGGAGACTCTCCATTTCATTACCTGTGGTTCCATTTTAGATTGCAATCCTTTCACAGCTTCACTAATAAAGAAATTCAAATGCAAACAACCTTGTGGGATGAGTTTTCACCCTTCAGATGAGCCAAAGGTTCAAAAGTGTGTCGATGCCAGAAATTGGCAAAAGTGTCTAAATTTGTGCGATTCTTCTTAAGAACCATCTTGCAAAAGGTAAATAAAACTTTAACATGCATAGAGCTCTTGCTTTGATTGTACACTTTGCTCAATACATTACTTTTTTTCCCCCTTTAGGCGTCCTAATCATTATGTGGGACATGTTATTACCACTATTGCACAAAAGAGGAAATTGAAATTCCAACTCGCTAAGTTGCTCACTTAGCATCAGAGACAGGATTTGAACCTCAGCAATCTGCCTCTAGTCTTAGTCTTCGACACACTGTATCATACCAGCCCTCTGCTAGCAAAATTTGATGTGTGCATTCTTTAGATTTCAGTGACTTTACAGCCAAAAATTTATCCAGAGAAAATATGACAAGTGCACAGGATTTAAGTGCAAAGGATATGAAACTCTTTAAACATCCAGCGAGGAGGAATTGTGTAATGAGAGAATAATTCATCCACACGATTAAATATAAGATAGCTTTGGAAAGGGTGAAATAGAGCTACTGTTATAGATATGAAAAGATGACTATGTTACAGATTGAATAACAAAGCAGGCTCGGCATTAATTTGTGTTGCATGACCTCCTATATATATATATATATAATTAATATATAGTATGTTAATGTATGGATACACTGGAAAGGCTTGAGAGATATGCAATAAATTTGTGCCAGTGCTTACGCAGTGGGAGTGAGGTAAATGTGTGACTCTGTATGTGTCTGGATACATGTAAGCAAATATACCTGATTTTTTTTTTTTTTTTACCAGTTTAGGATAGTTCTGTTTAAAGGGAAAAATTAGGAATAAGCTCTTTGTTTCCCATTGTGTGTTATTTCCTTGGACTCTGAACTGGTGTCTGGAGTTTTGTCCTCTGTCGAATCACATTTCAATGCCCATTTGCTGCTCTGAGGCTACCTTGGAAAGCAATCACTGTGTACCCTTGCTTACAGCCATTTTATTCCCAGCTGAAAGCTAAAGCAGAGCAGTCTGAACATTACACTCCATCTTGAGCAGCTCTGGTTTATGGTTTCATTCACTTTTGTTCAACATCATTTCCATCTTCCCTTATGCCTCAGTGGGATATAGGTGAGGTGATAAAGTTGAAATGTCCCTGGGTGTCCTCTGGTTTGAAAATAGTGATGATTGCAAGTGACATTGAGCAAGTGGCTTCCTTTTAAGTTTTCTGGTTCTTGCAAACTCTACAAAGTATGCTTATTGACCTCAAAAAAAGGGTGCAAACAAGTTAATAATTCATTTGGCAATGCTGGAAGTGATGAGTGGAAGCTAACTTTATCCAGGATATGACAGAATAACCTGAAAAGGATACATTACATATGAGGTACAGAGACCAGTCTTGCCTTTCAACTAGTGTTTCTTAATCTTGGCAGTACATTTGCAACAACTAGAAAGCTGGTAACAAATTTCGATGGTTTCATACCCAGAAAGTTTGATTTCATTAGTCTGGGGAAGGACCCAGATAATGATGTTATGGCTTGAACATTTCCCAGGTAATCGTGGTGTGTAGTTGGGATTGAGAAACACCATTCAAACTCCTTTATTTTGGGGATTACCTTTTGGGTGAGATATTTTAGAGAACAAATCTCCCAACTTCCTGATTGGTTTATCTCTCCTCTTCAGCAGTAGAAACATCACTGGAGGTGCCTCTGTTATCAGTGTTTTGAACCTATTCACTTTTGTTTGGATTCAATAAAACGTTGAAAAAGCTTTGAGTATGAGTTGATGTTAGCAGCCCTTTTTAAAAATTTTTTTATTTATTTACCTATTTATCAGATCATGCTTTATTCCCAAAAGAGTTGAAGGTCGCATAAATACTTGTACTAGTACAAAGTAGGTGGCATTCCTGATCCTTTAATTGAAGTTCTTTCTTATTAGTTCTGAAGAATTAATCATTTAAAAAAGATGCCCTCCTGTTGCTCAAATGCATTGTCTTATTTTTTGAATTTTGCTTCAATTTCATCACATTTGTCAAAGTTCAGAATCAGAGTCATTTAAACATGTTATATTGCACACTGGCTTCAGAGATATTATGGTGGTATTTTCAACGAAACAACCTTCCTTCTTTATCTCAGACTTTTCCCTCCATCTCCCCTCTTTTGCAACCAAAATAAAATGGCTAAGGTGAGAATAAGAAAGGAATAGGTCTGAAATTTTTTTTGAAATACAAAGATTTAAGTTATCCTTATGAAAAAGATCTATTTTATTATTCTACCAATGATCAGAACATATTTCTTGGCTTCTGAAATAAATGACAAACCCTGCTTTTCTGTACTATAAATGGGGAAATGCTTGTTTTTGTTAAACTATATTTGTATAAGTCATTACCATAGTAGCTTAGCACTTTGACAAGCACATGATTTTAACACAAAACAACTCCAGTTCTGCAAGTTCAATTTTAATGTCTTTTATATCAAAACAGAGCACTTTGATTGATCTTCATTTGTGAGCCATTTTTTTGTTATCAGAGGTAATCTAGAGTTTATCAGGAATGCCCACTCAGTCTCTCTGCAATTAGTCTTTATGATTATGCACAAAGCTCAACAGCACATTGGAATCTCATTCCAAAGAGTAGAAGTTCTCTGTCTCATTCTAACAAAGATGCAGTCAGCAAGTTCCTAAGAGCATCGCATCTCTAGTAACCACTAGACTATTTGTTCCTAAAGAATACCTCCCAGACCAGCAGTATCAGCATCACCTGGAAACTCATTAGAAAAGCAAATTCTTGAGCCCCATGCTAAACCTACTAAATCAAAAACTCTGAGAGTGGGTCCCAGCACCTTAGGTTTTAACAAGCCCTCCAAGTGATTCTACTATACCATAAAGTTTGAGCACTGCTCTTCTCTATACAAGCTCCCTGAAGGTAGGGATCATGCCTGACCCATCTCTCCTGTATCCTCAATGTCTAGTATAAAGAGGGAATTTATGAGTAAGTGGAAGAATCTATGAGCCATACCAGGAGTTGCAAAACTATTAACTAACAGTAGGCCCATGCTTGCCAATACCTGTAAGATTTGTGATGGCAAGAAATCAGGATGAGCTTAGTTGGGGCTTTCATGAACGTTAGTTCTCCAGGTAAACCAAAGAATGATGTCAGGTCTATGATTTGTTATTAAATGCTTTTATCTTTTGTAAATCTTGCCTTGATCAGTACCATTTTCAGCTATGATTTGTATTGCTATTAGTAAGTAGACTAATCCTTAACAACTAGTATTTGATTTGATATTGTACTTAAATCATGGCCAGTGCATTAATTCTCCAATAACATATCTGATTAGGTAGAGATGGATTAAAATTATTGTCATTTAGTTGATTGGATTGAAGCCTTAGGGTAATACTTTCCAAACATTCTTTTTTTTTTTTTTTTAAGTAGTTGAATCCTTTCCTTTAAGTGAAATTTTACTCAGAAGCTTCATATACCAAATAGTTGAAATAGTGGCTCTGTTCAGAGTACAGTGAAGATTTTGCCAGCAGCCTCCCTTGTTGGCTGTATTGGAGACTTTATGTGGTCTTGGCTTGGAGTCTGGGGTCATTGAAGATGAAAGAAGCACACTTTAAAATGCTTTGTACTAGGAGAACACTTTCTGACCTGTGCAGTTTCATTCGATGTTTATACAATGCTTTATACTTTGCAAAGCACTTTTGCTTTGAAATCACTTTTAACTGTTGTTTATAACCAATGATTCATGTCAGTTGTGACCCTACTAGGACTACTTTGAGAAATCTGGGTATCATAGATAGTATTCCTGAGAACTTTCTGACCCTCCATGCCCAAATGGTAAAAATATGTTCTTGTTGTGTTTCCCCCGCCTGGATTTTTCTATCCCCCAACAACTAATGGAAGACTGTCTTGCCTGGGCATTTTGCTGTGTTTTTTAATTCCTTAGCAATTTATTTTGTGTCAAATTAATGCAAACCCTGACTTAGGTAAGGAGAGACTTTAGGGAGAGGAGGGCTATACCAAGGGGGAGAATGCTCAGACCAGGGACTCTGCAAGCATCTCAAAGTTAAGCAGAAAGATGATTTCTTTTCACAGGAAGGAGTCAACAAGGCTATAAAGAACTAGGTGTGGGAAATGTGATGAATGAAGTGAACAGTTGGAGGTAGCCTTACTAGACAGGAAATCAGGGAATATTTCCTCCTGAAGTAGGACTGATCTTGGGAGTTGTTGTTAAAGAAAGTTTGTGTGCTGGCTCAGCCTGAAGGTGGACCAATGTTTAGGGATCTCAGGGAAGGAGAAAATCTTAACCAAAGTTTGGTTAACAAACATTTTGTTCTGTTTGATCAGTGTTGATAAAACGGTTCAGCCAACCATTTATGAAGCAAAAAAAAAAAATTGGAGAGTCTATGTCTGACGTTGTCATAGGTAAACATGGGGGCATCCTTGGATCTTACCTAAGTCTTGTGGGGAAGGATGCTTCCATATAGTGTTTCCCAAACACAAAAATGGTAGATGGTGCGATTTCTTTTTTTTTTTTTTTTAAGATTTTATTTATTTATTTGAGAGAGAGAATGAGAGAAAGCACATGAGAGGGGGTAGGGTCAGAGGGAGAAGCAGGCTCCCTGACGAGCAGGGAGCCCGATGCGTGACTCGATCCAGGGACTCCAGGATCATGACCTGAGCCGAAGGCAGTCGCTTAACCAACTGAGCCACCCAGGCGCCCCAGATGGTGCGATTTCTTAACCATCACTGCTTTCCAGGATCATAGGGCTTGGATAAAATTTAACATTGTTATCTGTTATATATCTTAATTACTCCTCACTAAGTGAAATAAGGTTTTTTTTTTTTTTTTTTGCAGTTTTATAGATAAAGAAGCTTAAACACTATGCTTGACATCACAGTGCAAACATTCAGATCCAGAATTTTAATGTTCTATCTGAAATTGGGGCTGGTTTCACTCTGCTATAATGTTATGGAAAACACTGAGATCAGGGGAGATGGCTGAAGGGTCATTGTATAAACCAGGAGCTTGGAACTGCATAAGTCAGAGAGCACTTTCCTAGAACCAGGTCATTGGAATTATGCTTCCCTCAGTTCCAATGCCCCAATCACCCCAGCACACACAGTCTTCAATATAGCCAGAGGGGAGGCTGCTGGCCATATCCCCAACCCACTCCAGGCAAAGCTGCTTTAACTGTTTGGCATATAGAGTTTCTGACTAAAACTTCATTTGAAGAAAGGGATCCAACTGCTCAAAAACTTTTTGCAAAGTATTAACCTAAGGCTTCACTCTGACCCAGAACATTTCCTGGATTAACTTGAGGATTCTGCTGGCACAAGTCCTAGATTCTCGAAGTTTTAATGGACTTCTCGGTGCTTGGATAACCTATTGATCCAAGCTCCATTTTCTAGGTCTACTTTTATTTACTCCTAAACTTAAGCTTTCTTACTTGCCTGTATTTCTCCAGTCTCATTATCACTGCCATATGTGGATCTCCATCTTTCCATGCTGCTCATGGCCAATTTTACTGTATAGCCATCTCCTACCTGGGTCAGAAGGTTCTAGAATATTATGTCCCAGAGAACAAATGCCACCTTGTGATTACAGATATGAGCAAGTGTATTATGTAAAGAAAGGCACAGCTTCATTGAAAGAATTTACATTGCGTGTAAGTACCTTGCTATAAATTAGTTCTACCTCTGTAACCATTGTTCTCTCTGGTTATCATTCTTAACTTAGAGTTGATTCCAGCTATAAAATCTTGTTTATTTATAATTATTTTCTGCTTATTTTTAGGAATAGGTTTTAAGTGCTCAACCAAATAAGAAAGTAGCATATTGTACATGGCTTTTAACCATGTCTGCTTTTTCAGAAGATAAATGCAGCTGTTACATACTCCTTTCTTAAAGCAAAATAAAAAAACCAGTCCCAAATAGCTTCTGAACATAATCAGACATAGAAGGATCCGTTTACATCTAACATGGCTTTTAGAAGGAAGCAAAGTGTTCGCAAGATTTAGAAGCTCTCTCTAAAAATGTTCTTTGTTTTGTTTTAAGAGGAAGTTTAATTACAAAGAAAAGCTCTAGTCCTCCCTTGGGGAATAGAATTTTTATAATGATAATAGTCTTTTCTTGTAGTAATTCTTTTATCGATAAAGAACGCTTGTATTTGAAGCCCATTGGAACTTACTGAAATGCATATGTCCCCAGTGGGTTTTCAGAATATCTATTTAGGGAGGAAGATTGATACAATCATGAGAGCTGACATCTGGTACAATTGGATAGTTACAGTTTAGGCTCCAGAGGTCTTTTTAAAATGACTTCTAGAGATTGCCTTATACATATTTTGTTTACAGGAATATCATGAATCTCAGGTATCATTTCCATGTCCTGTTTAACCAAATCTCTTTTTCAATATTCAAATTAGATGATGCAGGGTTTCCCATCCTTTTATAATGTAAGTCCACCATGCTATGGAAGTGTCCTTACCCAAGGAGTGTCAATGGGGTTACTGAATCTGCCCTCACCTGTCACCTGCTAGCACCTTAGGCAGGAGGCCAGGAGACTACACTGATTCTCACCTGTCATGACTATACTGCTGACCACTCACAATCTGTTTCTCCCCTTGGTGTCCCACCACCATCAGTGCCCGCACCAATTGCAGCTCATGGATCCAGCCCCCTCAAGACATGGAAACTTGCTTGACCATCTGAAGGCATACCTCTGTTCAAAATAACTACAGGGAAGGCCTGGAGAGGTCAGGGTAGGCTAGTGTCCAGCATATGGATCTGATTGCTCCAACTACAAACTTGTAGTCATTCCCTTGGTTTCTTGGGAATTATGCAATGCTCACTAACACTAGAAACCATTTGTGGAGTTCAACTCAGAAACTGTGAAGCAAGTTAAGTAAGTGAATGAAGGAAGTAGTAGAAGCCCTCCCTGGAGCTCTAGTGTAAGAGCTTTATTTGATTAACAATTCCACTTCATATAACCATTTTCCAGGTGGTATGCCTAGGCCAAGGGAGAGAAAAGGAGAGTTGGTTCCTGTACTAGCCTGTTTAGCCTCCCACCTCCATTCAAAAACCAGAGGCAGCTCCTCACACTGCTCCAGATTGATGGACAGACTGTCTTTAGAGTAAAGTTCCTTCTTGAGACATTAAAAAATAAATAAATAAATAAATAAATAAATAAATAAATAAATTACCAGAACATATTTTGCACTTAGAGAAAAATGTTTGAAGGCTGACAAAAATGACAAAATCGTTGGTAGATACCTTGTTCGTTTTATTTATCTTGTTTCTTCCGCATGTTTCCATGAGTCAACTTTCATCTGAACAGCTCTGATTATATATTTTGGTTGTAGTTAATTTAAATCTCAGAATGCCCACCTACTAGCACCCTCCCTTTCATGTTATTAACAATGGGGAATATACTCTTTTCAGCTATTCTAGGACTCAAGTAAAGTCATTGTCTCCTTATGTTTTTTTTTTTTTTTTTTTTTTTGAGATGAAAATGCTTTAAAAGCATATGAATGATCAGGGAGAAAACAGTTTTTATGCCATGGCTGTTGTTAAAAATGATGGCCATACAATATAAAATATGACTATTTCCCAAAAATGCATAGTATTGTGTGTGATATTAGTCTTAAGTATATGGTCATTCCCCTCATCCATCCTGGGTATATAAGTTTTTGGAAGAAGGAATTCAATTTGTGATGGTCCCTTTAAAGAGCTCTTTAAGACTGTCAGTTAAAACCTGATATTTTATTCCCATTATGACACAAAATGAATCCAGTGAATGGCATGCTCAAAGGTAGAGCACTGGCTTGTGGCAGAGGGGGCTGGTGTTGAAGCAACAACAATTCTTGGTAGGCAATGTGTAAATGCAAAATCTTAGATCCAGGAACTAAGCTGAGTGAATAGTTGGGTTGTAGAGAAGAAGGAAATATGCAAAATCAGGAACCAGAAAGGCAACATGGGTCCAAATAAGAAATAGACTGATCTGGGAAGAATTCAATCCAAACCAGAAGCCAGGACAGAAAAAGACTCCAAGTCCAAGTAATGTCAGTTATTTGTACCTTTTCATTTCAGACTTTAAATTTGAGTAACTGTTGTCAGGAAGACAATATTAAAACACAGGGCTGAAAAATGCCCTACTTAACATTTTTCAAATGTGCCCCCTTTCCTTAGGATATAGTCCAGATTCTTAACATACCACTTAACAACATACACATTAGAATTTGTATATTCTCTACCCTTCTAACTACATTTGTGGCATTCCCATCCCTTTTACTTATCTGTACAGTCTAGACTGAATTTGCTGTCCTGAAATGTAATATGAATTTTACCTCTGCTCCTTTGTACATATTGTTTTGAGTGTGTGTGTGTCTTTTTTTCTTTTTCCTTTTCCTCTTCTTCCTTTTTTTTTTTTTTTTTTTTTTGTTCCTGGACCACTCTAGAATACCCCTACACACCCTTATAGCACCACCCCCCTTGCCCCCGCCAGAAGTGTATCTCTAGTGCTTGGTATAGAGGCCAAGAAATCACAAATTGTCTTATTTCTTTATCTGTTAACTGTAGTTGGTTTCACTCATTAGAATGTAACTTGGTAAAAGCCGAGGAAGAGTCTGTGTTATTCTTCACTATGTATCTACTTCCTAGAATACTACCTGGTATGTAAGCAGGCACTTATAAGTATTTGTTGAATAAGTGAATGAATGGGTGAATGGATAGATTAATGGATGGTTAAGTGGATGGGTGAATGAATGGATGGAGTATCTAACTAATGGTTATTTTTTAGATGTAAATGAAAGCTTAAAATTGCATTGGGTGCAAAGGGCATGCACTCAAGGAATCAGATCTAATGCTCTTGGTTATCTGGTTAATATTGTAGCCAGAATGTTTCTTGACTTTTGTATGTAAAAATGATTCCATCTCTGGAGGTTGAAGAGGCACTAGATGTTTCTGAGTAATTAGAACTCATTGCATAGCAAGATAACCATTCAGAGAATGGTAGAAGGAAGACATGCTGGTATTTTTATTGAGCATCTATTATGTCAGGCACTGCTTCTGGGGTTAATAAATATTCTTATCTCCTTGTTATCATGAAGCATATATTATTAGTAGCATTATTTCAGATTTTATATATAACACTTATATATGTGTGATCTATATGAGTCAGTAGTATAGTATCACTGGGATTGAAGTCATAGCCCAGAAAGTCCAACTGATGTAAAAATATTTCAAGTCTTTGACTTGTATATTTCACTCATTAAAGGCATAGTTAATTGACAACTATACTTGTTAATATTACTTCCTTTTTTTTAACCACATAACTTGGATACTCCCAAATGCCTCACTCTTTCTCTTCTGTCTAGTCTTGCTGCTAAATTTCATTTTCTTTCTCTAGCACTTCTGTTTCTTACTGTTTTGCCTTTCCTCCCCTTTTCGTCACAAAGGCCCCGAAGAAACTGCCAGCCTAAGCAGAAAAGGGACATAGGCAAGAGTTTGCAAAATTAGTTTTTTAGCAGGTTGAAAGAAAGGAAAAGTTATTTTCTTTTCTGTCACACAGAGATAAAGGAGCTACAATTCTTACATCACTTGTCCATGTTAATGAGCCATGAAGTATGATTAGAATCAGGAGTAGGTCTGTGTGTGCATGCATGCATGTACACGTGAGAAGGCAAAACTCTTTTCCATATATCTTAGTGAGTCCTTGATATACTGATTTTCATGGTGAGATAATTTTATCTCCATCTCACTAGTTTTCAAATAACAAGACATGCATTACTGAAAGGAGTGGATATGCGTATTCATGGCACTTTGTTGATTTTGTTGAATTGTTAGGATGGAGGATCTTTCTTTTTACCCCGCTGTTAGGGGTTGAATTTTAGTCCCCCCCAAAATAAGTTGCAGTACTAACCCCACTTCCTCAGAATGTGACCTTATTTTGGAACAGATTATTGCAGATGTAATTAGTTAAGATGAGGTCATACTGGAGAAGGAGGGTGCCTAATCCAATGACTGGTGATCTTGTGAGATTTGGCAAGGAAGGCTCCTTTCCTCCAGGCATCAGAACATAGCCCTTTTAATGCCTTGACTTTGAACTTCTAGCCTCCAGAATTATGAGATAAATGGTTTATGTTGTTTTAAACCAGTCAGTTTGTGGTACTTTGTTACAGTAGCCCTAAAAAAACCAATACACCAGTTTTTAAGACAGATCACTTGGGGACATTATTGACAGCCCAAGGAGGAGATCCGACGATGATCACTAAGCTGGAGACATTCAAGAGGACTCTTAAGGATTTCTCAAAAAATCAAGGAAATTTTAGCTACGTTGAAGTTGGTCCTTCATCTTCATCATGTCTCCCTAGATGTTCTCTAAGCTGTTTCTGCTCCTGCCAGTGGGTAGCTGTCAACCTTGGAAGGGTAGTATTGCAATAGATGAGCGAGCACAGAGAGGAAGATAAATTAGTCAAGGGTCATTGAGATGACTTTAATCTCTTCACATTCTTTGTCCCAGGTCACATCTAAGAGATGAAAAGCCATGGTCTTTTGCTTTTTTGTGTGTTTAGTTTTCTTTCTTATCTCCCAGAGACTCTGTGAGATTAAATAGCAGATATGTAAAAAAATTATTTTAGGCCCTCTCACCTACCTAGAGGGAAAAGATAGTATTGTTATCATCTGAGGAAGTACATTAAAATTGTGATCTTAATCACGTATGTAGCTTTTCTCTTGTTGATCTAATCTTTGGATTAGAAGTTGAAAGTCAGGCATCTTATACTTTGAAAATAAATCATTGGCATTCTCATTTGTAATTCAGGAGCTAACAATAGTCCTGTGATTTGCACTTTGCTTCTATCCACACTCTCCTTTTTGTATTTGCTGATAGCTATTAACAGAATAATTGCTTAATAAAAGGGGATAAATTCAAGTTATGAAAATTGAGCAACTTTCTTTAAAAATATCAAGACACACGATCATAAAATTAAAACATACTCTTGGTATAAAATTTGAATAAAATAAAAAATGAAAGAAACAAACCACCCAGTTTCTCTACGTTTGTCTTTTAATTTCCACTATTTTTCCACTAAAGTTTAATAGTTGTTCTTAACCTGTATTCTTAATTTTCTGTCTTGCTTTTTTTTTCAGTTGTCATTATAAGACATTTTTCCCTTATTATACAAAATACTCCTTGCAAACAGCATCTTAAATAATGACTGCAAAATATCCCTTCATTAGGATATATCAGTTTAAGTAAATTTTGCTATTTCAGCAAATTCCTTTTATTTTTTTATTTTTATTTTTTAAAATTTTTTTTTAAAGATTTTATTTATTTATTTGAGAGAGAGAATGAGATAGAGAGAGAGCATGAGAGGGGGGAGGGTCAGAGGGAGAAGCAGACTCCCTGCCGAGCAGGGAGCCCGATGTGGGACTCGATCCTGGGACTCCAGGATCATGACCTGAGCCGAAGGCAGTCGCTTAACCAACTGAGCCACCCAGGCGCCCATCAGCAAATTCCTTTTAATGAAAACTTAAAAATTAAAAAAAAAAAAAAACAACCTTAGAAATCACCCATTTCAAATATACTCAACTGCAAATTAAGATAATCTGATGAAAAAACACCTAGGTTCAAGCTATGCCCGCTTGTTGGGTATATTTTCTATAAGCCCTTCCATTATCTCTTCTTTCTCTAAGCCCTAGAACCCAGTGAGCTGGCCTGGAGATATGATGATGGCATACTCATTTTGCCTTCTTCATGCCAAATTCTTTGGAGCATACCAAGGTAATTCAGTAACAACAACTGCATTCCAAGCACTTAAATAATAAAATATGCAAGGTCATAACTATAATTCTAAGAAGAAAAGATTATCCTACAAAATTCATGTAGACAAATGTTACTGTAGTTTGAACAGGGGAAATATTTCAGGTAGGGGCATCCAGGAACTGGACATGGAGAAGGTGGAATTTGAGTTGGAACTTGAGATTAATATGCTTAAAATACTTGTAAATTTGAATGGGCTGGGTGGGAGAGAGGACTGTGGGAAGCAAAGGTCAGGACTATTATTTTTAATGGAGAATAGCAAGTATGGTGTATCTCCTTCAACCAGCTTCAAGTTGTTGCATTACCAATGTCTTCCCTCATTTCTGTAAGGTATTATTATGATGCTCATAGCATATTGAACTCTTCGACTGTTAAGCAAGTCTGCAACACATTTGTGCATTTCTGCTTCTACAAATTGTGTTCTTAACAGGAGTTACTTGCTTTTGTTCCTAAAACTACTCCTGCCAATGGTTCTTGTTATTGTAAATATATAGTAATTTAAAAGTATGTCAGCCAAAGAAATAAAAGCACAATAAAGAAAGGTGGTTATTTTTTCTGTGAATGCTAGTAAGTCAATGCATTGAAAAGACACAACATAGATGAATCATTTGAAATTAATCATTTCATTAATTTCTGTTCACAACAGAACTTGTGGTTGGAAAAGTCAAATATGAGAGTTTGGAGGAACATTTTAAAATGTAAAAGGATTGTGCATTGAAACTGCTTCATAGGTATCTCTAAGAACTTACTCCATTCCAAAGAAACTAAAACTGGAAAAAGTATGTGATTCATGAAGTTGATGAATCCATATTGAATTGAAGGTGGGGGAGGGAGTGAGAAAGGAAGGAAGAAAGAAAGAAAAGGAAAGAAAGAAAGAAGGCATAAAGCAAGAAGGAAAGAAAGAAGGAAGGAGGGGGGAAAGCCTAGGTTTTGCATGAAATGATCGACAAATGAATGTATATTTATGCCTTTTTTCTTGGATCAAAATGTTTAAAGATTGTGTATTTTAATTAACCTACTTTTTAATTAATTGTCCAATCAAAGATAAAAAGTAAATACATACTGAGTAAAAGGAATGATTGGATCATGTAAAGATATGAATTCCAGACTAAGAAGTTTGAATTGATAGTTTCAGGTAGAACACAGGACTTGGCAATTACTTAAATGTAGCATCAATGAGATGATCCCAAGATTTTAGGTTTGAAAAACTGGGTAGATGAAAGTGACACTAAAAACCATAGGAAACAAAGGAGGAGGGACCAGTATTGAGGCATTAAAAGTTGAGTTTCATTTAGATCTGTTAGTGGTAAGCTTGAGTTCCGTGCCCCATTCCCTCCCTCCAATCAAGGACATATTATCTCCTATGGATAGCAGACAAGTAGAAACAGAATCCAGAGCTTGGTAAATGGGACTCATTGAAGCTATCAGATGAAGATACAGTCAGAAACAGTTTGAGCCTAGTGATCCCATCCACACAGAAGTAAAGGCAGTTTGAGAGGTTAAGTAGGAACAATTAGTTAAATATTATATATAGCGGGAAAGGTCTATGATCTAAGCCAACTAAGATATTATCAGTGACCTTAAAGAATTGGTTTAGTACAATAGGAGGGTCTTCAAGGAGCTAAGGAAAGAGTTGTGGGAGGGTCGTGAAGTGGAGTCAGTGAATGGGGCCTTAAGAAATTTGTCTTTAAAATTAAGAATAAAATAAAAGTAGTAATTTTGAAAAAGAGAATTTTTTTAAAAGGAGGAGAGGTCTTAGGAAAATATTACAGTGAGGAAAATAAACCTGCAATTGAAGAACTTTCCTGAGTTTTGACTTGAGAAAAGTATTTCATTAGTCAGTTACAATAAAACACATTTATGCATGAACTCTAACATTGAGATAGATTTGTTTAATGACATGTGAATAAAGGTAGCCCATTGGCACAGCGTTTTTGCTAAAATAATGTAGAGAGTTTGAGTGAGGTTTATCTATAAATACCCAAATATGAATATTTAGGACAAAATTATAATGTGAAAAGAAAAATAGGAGAAAGAACATATACTTCACCAGATTTGGGGAAGCAATGAAAACAATTTAATAATTTGCTTTAATTAATTTCATAATTGTCTTTTATGTATAGCAAATTATATTCGTTGTCCAATTATTGTAAGATATAAAGTCTTACTTAAAATAAGCTTAAATAAAACAAGTGAGGTAATTAAATATATACTCAGTAGATGAGAGTACACATGATGGGGTTATAGCCTCACAGTAGTGAAAATGCTACTAAAAGACAGGTGCCTGGGAAAAAAGTTTTATTCTGGGAATTAGAAAACATTTGATCTGCCAATGGTTAATTTGTCAACTTTTGAGAAAGGTATAATCATTCAGAGCTTTAGGGTCTTTGGGTTGTGAGGAGGTCACATGAGCTAATCCCTGCTAAACTAATTGTACAATTCTCAGTATTAGATCTTTAAAATACATTAAATATTTGCTAGCATTCCCACTTGTCATGAAAGTTGTAATTTGTCCAACAAAAACACATTCTAGAAGAGAATCTCATCTACTGATTTAACTATTTAATGTGCTTTTACTATGTGACAGGCACTGTCATATCTTTTGAGAAACACACAGATGTGTTCTCATACAGCTTACAATCTTGTATGAATAAAAACAAATAGCCAGTTCTCTTCAGGCATTAACACCTATAGTTGGAGGTTTTATGCAGAATCATCATATTACCAAGCTCAATTATTTCGTTTTGGCTGCTAGACAAGGTTGGACTGCCAAAGAGAAAGATATTTTTCTACTGCATATATAACACATTTTAAAGGTTCTCTACTTCCAAGATGATATAATTATTCAACTCATTTATGATAACAACATCTTGTCCTAAGGAAATTCAAATTTAAGACCAGAATGGTAGTGATAATAGTCTCCTAACTAATCATGATGGTCTCCTCAAAATTTAACAAAAGCAAATATGGCTTTCCCTTTTAGCCATTGTAAAGAGCAGTGATATAAATCAATCTGCCAATTAGAGGACCCAACTAGAACATGTTCTTGATAGAAGAATTGGGAGTAAGGGTAACAAATTTGGGGCAGGCCAACAGTGGAATCTTGGCTTGCTAAGCAATGGTAGTGCATAGGAGACAGGATAGGTTAGGTAATACCATGGAGCTAAATGATCTAAGATAATTTCACTCATATAATCGGTCCCTCAGCTGGGATGCCTAGAATGGTTCTCTTTCTCCAGGTATTCTTTCATCTCAACTTCTTCACCCGGTAGTAGAAGCATTCCAAGATGGTGATCTCATTATGCTGGCACTTATTAAACCTCTGCTTGTTTCATGTTTGGATGTCTCATGGACCAAAGTGAGTTACAAGCTTAAGGCAAGAATCAGTGTGGGAAGAGCTTCACAAAGGCTGAGATAGCAGGAAGTATGATTCTTTTGAGACCATTACTACAACAATCTGCTATAGACCACCTTCTGTCCACATTGATGTTTCTTTCCCCCAAATGGAAAATACATTGAACATCATTTAGACTTCCCAAGTCCCATCAATCATGGCATCAGGCTCAGTGTCCATAATCTTGTAATTTGCTTCAGGTTCAGATGTGGATAATGCTTCTCTGGTACAACCCCTTTTGATCCAGAGACCTGTGAAAAGGGTTTCCAAGGTACTACTTTAACCCTTATATAGGTCTTACAAAAAGTTTTACTGCCTCATTCTTCACTTTAGCCTGAAGCCATTTCTTAATTTGAGATTCTTTTAGGGATGGTGGTAGAGAGACTTAAAAAATATGAAAGTTTTTTTTTTTTTTTTTTTTTTTACTAACCAAATAAGTCTTGGTTATCTTATATTTTTTCTACCTTCAGATTTTAAATATAAGGATTTTCTGTTTAGTGCACTTGCTGTTTCTCAACCTTATCCTACATTGATCACAAAAGGCAAATGGTATTTTCAATATTCTGCTTCAAAATTTCCTTAACCAAATATACAAATTCATTTGGCATATTTTCCATTATTCAAGTTACTGCAAGTGACAGGTTTGTCAAGGGTTTTATGATCACTTTTTTTTTTTTTTTCAGTTTCCAATAGTAATATCCTTATTTCACTTACCATTTCAACTAAAGAGTCTCCTTGCTGCCTGTAATGGGTTGAATTTTGCCCTGCTGTATTCTATATTGATGTGCTGTATTCTGCAGGTCAAAGCAACTCATGAGGCCATGGCAGATTAAAGTTTGTATAAGCAGACTTCACCTTGATGAGAAGAGTTACAAAATAGCATGGCTGAATTTTTCAGTCTACCCCAATTTTATCATGTGGTTGTTACAGTAATGAAATGAATATGTTTGAAAAGCACTTGCTTGGCATTGAAAAGCATAAAATTTTAGTTTACTTGTTCATTATATATCTCAATACTACTACTACTAATAATAATAATAGTGTTGTTTTAGGTAAAAATAGTTATTGCCAAAAGCTAAACTTGGAAACTCTCATTACTGCTGGGTTAATGATTATTTCTTGGTTTTAATAAATGAAGAGTATCTTTAGACAACAGGGATTTTTTGAGGTCCTCCTCATGTGGTTACATCTTAAATATTTTTATTCCATGATTAAGCATGGGTTTTTACCAATAATTTTATAGAGGTTATCAAAAAATGATCTGGTTTCTTGGGTTGTCACTCTAGATCCTAATAGGCCATGTCTGGAGACAGATGACCTCAGATATCTCCCCTCCCCCTTGCATATCTTTGTTAGTTTTGATCACTCTTGAACAATTCTGGGCTATGGTTGGGACTGGATAATAGTGGTCTATTAGTGGTCTATTTTCCCTGTTTTTGAGACAGTGGTTTATTTTCCCTATGCCCTTGTGTCCTATACAAATACACTGACAGTCTCTTTATTCTAGCTGGAAAATATATATATTTATATATATAATAACCTCTCAACCCTCAAGCTAATAATGCTATCTTTTCACATGCCTCGTGTGATCCAACCTTGGATTGTGACTCCCAAGTTTCTGTGGTACTACTTTTCTTATTATTTTAAGGAGATCCTGTATCTGTTTCCAGTTCCTCTTCATTGAACTTTAAGGAAAAATCCACCCTGGCTCCTGAGGAATGGACTTGATACAAATGTGTAGATATTTTCCAGCTTTCATTTTCCAAATTCTTGAAAACTGTCAGGCTGAGTGAAAGGGATAATGAGTAGAGGGAGCATTTTTTTTCTTGGATTTTTAACACAGAAATGATATTTTTATTCATAAATAATCACTGCTAAAATAGAGCAACTAGCATTCTTGTTAATGACTAAATGTCTATGTTCACAGATAGGAAATTAGATTTTTTAAGCATTTCAAAAGAAACAGTAGAATCTGAGAATAGAAGAGCTTGCTATTTAGCAGCCTCCACTTCTGGGCATGCATGCCTACCTTTGGTTAAGTTCATGGTGAATTAGTAGATGCTGCAGAGTGGGGAAGACAGTTCCCTGGCCCACTGGCACTGTTGAATGGAGTATATTTAACAATATTCTTGGGTTTACAGGACTTGGCTTATATGTTCTACTGAAAAGTATTTGGGATAAGAAGAAAGTTTGGATTAGGGTGTAAGAGATAGTGTTCTAGACCTGTGTTCTACTTACTAGACATATAAGTATCATAGGACAGTATCTCTAATGCTTCAGCTGCTTCTTCTCCAAACTGATGCTAATATCCACCATCTCTATCTAGAATATGGGGATAAAATGAAATACCATATGTTAAAGCACTGTTTAAACTTTAAGAGGCCATTCAATTGTGATTTACCATTTTTGATATTGTGCTCATTGCCATTGTTATTATCTTAAACTCTTCTGAGGGTAAAATTATATTAACTCACCAAAGGAAGCCAGTAGGTTATTCCTATATACAACTGTGCAGAACCCAGTGATGGGCATTTCGATTTCAAAAGTCAATTACGTAAGTATAGGATAGAGAGGACATGCTGTGGCAATCGTTCACATAAAAATGTCTGGGGCGTTGAGTTGATCTCAAGCTTAATGTGAATCCTCAGTGTGATGTGATGGCAAATTTCTGGCCTTATCAGGAAGAAAAGAGTTTGTATGACATGAGAAGTTGTAATCTCACACTTTTCTGCATTGATCAGAATTGACCCCTCCCCCCCAATAGGGTTATTCTTAGCACAGCATTTTAAAGGATTTGAGGGTAGAGTGATCTCAGGTTGACAGGTTTATGAAGAGGCCTAGAAAAGATAACACACAGGAAAAAATTAAGTGAACGCAGAGAAGCTGAGAAAAAATGAGTAAATTTGTTCTGTCTTCCACTGAAAATAAGGCTAGAATCGGTGGTAGAATTTATAAAGCACCAGATAATATCTCAGTATAAGAAAACATTTATAAAATTGAGTTGCTTGAGAGCAAGAGAAGATGCCTCATTGGGTAAAGAATTTACTGTCCTTGGAAGCACTTCAAGAGAAGCTGTATGACCTTCACTAACACTTATATTGTGTGAGAATTTCCCATTGTTTTGGAGTTTTTTATTGGAGGACCTAGAGGTCTTCTGACAATTCAATACACATATGGCTATTGTATTCCAGAACACTGTAAAAGTTTTAGAATATCCAAAGCATCATTTTCTGAAGGTAATGGAATCCTGATTTCAAGAGATACCGTTCCATTAAAAATACAGTCTACCTATAAAAATATAATTAGGGAGCCCCATGTATTATAACTCAGAGAATGTCAGTACACATTGGCAGATTGAAAACTCTTCTTCTAACAATAAAGATATCTATTACGTATGTTGGGCCAAATTTTTCCTTAACCCTCTTTGTCATGCAATTTTATATAGTCACTGTTTGTTTATTTCCTTATTATTTCTTTTTTCTTTTTTTTTGTAGTTTTTAATTTTATTATATTATGTTAGTCACCATACAATACATCATTAGTTTTTGATGTGGTGATCCACGATCCATTGTTTTCGTATAACACCCAGTGCTCCATGCAGTACGTGCCCTCCTTAATACCCATCACCGGGCTAACCAATCACCCCTCCCCCTCCCCTCTAGAACCCTATTTGTTTCTCAGGTCCATAGTCTCTCATGGTTCATCTCTCCCTCCAACTCCCCCCCCCATTTTTCCCTTCCTTCTCCTAATATCCTCCATGTTATTCCTTATGTTCCACAAATAAGTGAAACCATATGATGATTGACTTTCTCTGCTTGACTTATTTCGCTTAGCATAATCTCCTCCAGTCCCATCCATGTTGATGTAAAAGTTGGGTATTCATCTTTTCTGATGGCTGAGTAATATTCCATTGTATATATGGATCTTTATCCATTCATCTGTTGAAGGGCATCTCAGCTCTTTCCACAGTTTAACTATTGCAGACATTGCTGCTATGAACATTGGGGTGCATATGGCCCTTCTTTTCACTACATCTGTGTCTTTGGGGTAAATACCCAGTAGTGCAATTGCTGGGTCATAGGGTAGCTCTATTTTTAAATTTTTGAGGAACCTCCACACTGTTTTCCAAAGTGGCTGTACCAACTTGCATCCCCACCAACAGTGTAAGAGGGTTCCCCTTTCTCCACAACCTCTCCAACATTTGTTGTTTCTTTCCCTGTCCATTTTGGCCATTCTAACTGGTGTAAGGTGGTATCTCAGTGTGTTCTGATTTGGATTTCCCTGATGGCTAATGATGATGAACATTTTTTCATGTGTCTGTTAGCCATTTGTATGTCTTCTTCAGAGAAGTGTCTGTTCATGTCTTCTGCCCACTTTTTGACTTGATTATTTGTTTTTTGGGTGTTGAGTTTGAGAAGTTCTTTATAGATTTTGGATACCAGCCCTTTATCTGTAGTGTCATTTGCAAATATCTTCTCCCATTCTGTGGGTTGCCTCTTTGTTTTGTTGACTGTTTCCTTTGCTGTACAGAAGCTTTTTATTTTGGTGAAGTCCCAAAAGTTCATTTTTGCTTTTGTTTCACTAGCTTTTGGAGCTGTATCTTGAAAGAAGTTGCTGGGGCTGAAGTCAAAGAGGTTATTGCCTATGTTCTCCTCTAGGATTTTGATGGATTCCTGTCTCACATGAGGTCTTTCATCCACTTTGAATTTATCTTTGTAAGTGGTGTTAGAGAATGGTCGAGTTTCATTCTTCTGCATGTGGCTGTCCAATTTTCTCAGCACCATTTATTGAAGAGACTGTCTTTTTTCCATTGCATGTTTTTTCCTGCTTTGTCAAAGATTATTTGACCACAGAGTTGAGGGTCCATATCTGGGTTCTCTATTCTGTTCCATTGGTCTGTATGTCTGTTTTTGTGCCAGTACCATGCTGTCTTGGTGATCACTGATTTGTAATATAGCTTGAAATCGGGCAACATGATGCCCCCAGCTTTGTTTTTCTTTTTCAACATCTCCTTGGCGATTCGGGGTCTTTTCTGACTCCATATAAATTTTAGGATTGTTTGTTCCAGCACTTTGAAAAATGTCATTGGAATTTTGAGCGGGATGGCATTGAAGGTATAGATTGCTCTGGGTAGCATAGACATTTTAATAATGTTTATTCTTCCGATCCATGAGCATGGAATATTTTTCCATCTTTTTGTGTCTTCTTCAATTTCTTTCATGAGTGTTTTGTAGTTCCTAGAGTATAGATCCTTTACCTCTTTGGTTAGGTTTATTCTGAGGTATCTTATGGTTTGTGGTGCTATTGTAAATCGAATTGTTTCTTTAATTTCTCTTTCTACAGTTGCGTTGTTAGTGTATAAGAAAGCAACTGATTTCTGTGCATTGATTTTGTATCCTGCCACATTACTGAATTGCTGGATGAGTTCTAGTAATTTGGGGGTGGAGTCTGTTGGGTTTTCCACATAAAGTATCATGTCTTGTGCGAAAAGAGAGAGTTTGACTTCTTCTTTGCCATTTGAATACCTTTTATTTCTTTTTGTTGTCTGATTGCTGTTGCTAGGACTTCTAGTACTATGTTGAACAACAGTGGTGAGAGTGGGCACCCTTGACGTGTTTCTGATCTTAAGGGAAAGGCTCTCAGCTTTTCCCCATTGAGGATGATATTTGCTGTGGGTTTTTCATAGATGGATTTTATGAGCTTGAGGAATGTTCCCTCTATCCCTATACTCTGGAGAGTTTTAATCAGGAAAGGATGTTGTATTTTGTCAAATGCTTTTTCTGCATCAATTGAGAGGACCATATGGTTCTTCGCCCTCCTCTTATTAATGTGTTCTATCACATTGATTGATTTGCGAATGTTGAACCACCCTTGCATCCCGGGGATAAATCCCACTTGGTCGTGGTGGATGATCCTTTTAATGTATTGTTGGATCCTATTAGCTAGGATTTTTTTGAGGATTTTGGAATCCATATTCATCAGGGATATCGGTCTGAAATTCTCCTTTTTGATGGGGTGTTTGCCTGGTTTGGGGATTAAGGTAATGCTGGCCTCATAGAATGAGTTTGGAAGTTTTCCTTCTGTTTCTATTTTTTGAAACAGCTTCAGTAGTATAGGTATTATTTCTTCTTTGAATGTTTGGTACAATTCCCCAGGGAATCCATCAGGCCCTGGACTCTTGTTTTTTGGGAGGTTTTTGATCACTGCTTCAATCTCGTTACTGGTTATTGGCCTATTCAGGTTGTCAATTTCTTCCTGTTTCAGTCTTGGCAGCTTATAGGTTTCCAGGAAGGCTTCCATTTCATCCGATTACTCAGTTTATTGGCATATAGTTGTTGATAATAATTTCTAATAATTGTTTCTATTTCCTTGGTGTTAGTCGTGATCTCTCCCCTTTCATTCATCATTTTATTAACTTGGGTCCTTTCTCTCTTCTTTTGGATAAGTCTGGCCAGTGGTTTATCAATCTTATTAATTCTTTCAAAGAACTAACTTCTAGTTTCGTTGATCTGATCTACTGTGTTTCTGGTTTCTAATTCATTGATTTCTGTTCTAATTTTAATTATTTCTCTTCTAATGCGTGGCTTAGGCATTGTTTGTTGCTTTTTCTCTAGTTTTTTAAGGTGTAGAGTTAGTTGGTGAATTTGGGATTTTTCTATTTTTTTGAGTGAGGCTTGGATGGCTATGTTTTTCCCCCTTAGGACCACCTTTGCAGTATCCCATAGGTTTGGACCGATGTGTTTTCGTTCTCATTGATTTCCCTGAATTGTTTAAGTTCTTCTTTGATTTCTTGGTTGACCCAAACATTCTTGAGCAGAGTGGTGTTTAGCTTCCAAGTTTGAATTTCTGCCAAATTTTTTCTTGTGATTGAGTTCCAGTTTTAGAGCATTGTGGTCTGAGAATATGCAGGGAATAATCTCAATCTTTTGGTATCAGTTGAGACATGATTTGTGACCCAGTATATGGTCTATTCTGGGGAAAGTTCCATGTGCACTCGAGAAGAATGAGTATTCTGTTGTTTTAGGGTGGAATGTTCTGTAAATATCTATGAGGTCCATCTGGTCCAAAGTATCATTCAAAGCTCTTGTTTCCTTGTTGATTTTCTGCTTAGATGATCTCTCCATTGCTGAGACTGGAGTATTGAGGTCTCCTATAATTAATGTATTGTTATCAATATGACTCTTTATTTTGGTTAACAGTTGGCTTATGTAGATGGCTGCTCCCATGTTGGGGACATAGATATTTACAATTGTTAGATCTTCTTTTTGGATAGACCCTTTAAGAATGATATAGTGTCCTTCTGTGTCTCTTATTACAGACTTTAGTTTAAAATCTAATTAGTCTGATATAAGAATTGCTACCCCAGCTTTCTTTTGAGGTCCGCTGGCATGGAAGATGGATCTCCATCCCTTCACTTTCAGTCTGGATGTATCTTTAGGTTCAAAATGAGTCTCTTGTAGGCAGCATATGGATGGGTCCTGTCTTTTTATCCAATCTGCAACCCTGTGCTGTTTTATGGGAGTGTTTAGGCCATTCACGTTGAGAGTGATTATTGAAAGATATGAATTAATTGTCATCATGTTTCCTGTGAACACGTTGTTAGATTGTCCCTGTAAATTTCTGTTGTAGATCACTCTTGGGGTCTTTCTCCTTTTATAGAACCCCCCTTAATATTTCTTGCAGGGCAGGCTTAGTGGTCACATATTCTTTCAACTTCTGCCGGTCGTGGAAGCTCTGCATCTCTCCATCCATTCTAAATGATAGCCTTGCCAGATAAAGTATTCTTGGCTGCATGTTCTTCTCATTTAGTACCCTGAATATGTCTTACCAGGCCTTTCTGGCTTGCCAGGTCTCTGTGGATAGGTCTGACGTTATTCTGATGTTCCTCCCTCTGTACCTAAGGAATCTCTTCCCCTTAACTGCCCTTAAGATGGTTTCCTTGGTTCTAAGATTTGCAAGTTTTACATGCATGCCGGGGTGTTGGTCTGTTTTCCTTGATCTTAGGAGGGGTCCTCTCTGCCTCTAGGACTTGAATGTTTGTTTCATTCCCCAGATTAGGGAAGTTCTCAGCTACGATTTGCTCAAATACATCTTCTAGCCCTCTCTCTCTCTCTCCACTCCCTCCAGGATTCCAATTATTCTGACATTGGAACGCCTCATGGTGTCACTTATTTCTCTGATTCTATTTTCATGGATTCTGAGTTGTTTTTCCCTGGCCTCCTCTTTTCCCTTTTTATCTATTATACTGTCTTCCAGATCGCTTATTCTCTCTTCTGTCTCAGTTACCCTAACTGTTAGATTATCTAGATTGGATTGGATCTCATTGATAGCATTTTTAAGTTCTGCCAATTCACCTTTTATTTCTGCCCTTAGAGACTCTATGTTGCCATTAATTGATTTCTCCATTCTAGCCAGTGTCTTCACAACTGCTAGCCTGAATTCCATCTCTGACATCTTGGTTATGTCTGCATCCATTTGTAAATCTGCAGCATAAGTCATAATCTCTGAATCTTTTCTGTTTTGGGGCTCCTCCTCCTAGTCATTCTGTTGATGGGTGTTTGAGGGAATGTGTAGAGTCGAAATTATTGACCAGAACCCAAGCAAGATGCACCTGTTTTCTTGGGACCTTAGGGTTGCTGGCCTCTTGTTTTCCCAGCCTGTCTTCTGGGGGTGGGGCCTGCCGCGCTGTTACTCAGGCAACCCTGTTTGGGCGGAGTTGCCCTGCACCCCTGTGGCGTGGGATGGGCTCAGTGGGAATCAGTCTTTGGGGCTTTTGTTCTCTGGCGGCTTTCCCTGGTGGCTTTCCGCGTCTCTTCCAGGAGTCAGAGCAGAAGAGACCATTTCCAACCCTCTGTCTCAGGAGAGACCTCAGTCTGTTCTTCAGTGAGCTCTCCAGGCCACACCGTCTCCGTTTCTGTCCGAGCTGCTATAAACTGCAGCGTCCTGGGTTGTGCACCCCTCCGCAGTGCCCCCAGTCCTGCCTTCAGGTTGGGGCACGTCTCTGCCCTTTGTGCTTCTAAAACCACCAGCCGCTCCCAGTTCACGTGCGGGTGACCCTGCTGCTCCGGGTTTCCACCCCGGGGGCTGCCCTGAAGTCCTTTCCCCCCGCTGCTGGTCTGCGAGTCTGTGCCCGTCTGCAGCGCACGAGGCTGTCACTCACCGGCAGTGCAGGATCCCCATGTCCAGGCACCCTCCCGTTTCTGTTTATCCTCCGATATCTGCCCACGGAATCACGGCTCCCCGCTTCGTACCTCAAAACCAACTGCCTGCGATATTCTGTTTGTAGAGATCCAGATCTTCTTACATCTCAGGCTGGTTTTGTGGGTGCTCAGAGTGGTCTGGTAGTTATCCAGCTCAATTCCGGGGACCAGTTGAAATAGGGTCCCCTACTCCTCTGCCATCTTTCCCTTCCCTCTGCTTATTATTTCTATTTCCAACTTGTGGAACTAATTATTGGCATAAGAAACCATACAGATATATGAAAATTCTTAATAATTTTCTAAAGAAATGATCCATATCCTTTCTTAAAAATAAATATTTATTTTTTATATTGAAATATAGATGACATACAATGTTATATTAAAGTATACAACATAGTAATTTGACAATTCTGCACATTACTGAATGCTCACTATGATGAGTATAGTTACCATCTGTGAATATACATTATTATAATATTATTGATTATATTTCTATATTGTAATTTTTATCTCTATGACGTATATATTTTGTAACTGGAAGTTTGTACTTGTTTATCTCCTTTGTTTTGCCTGTCTTCCAATCCTCCTCTCTGGCAACCATCAGTTTATTCTCTGTATTTATGAGTCTATTTGTCTTTGGTTTTCTTGTTTTTAGATTCCACATATAAATGAAATTGTATGGCATTTGTCTTTCTCTGTATGACTTATTTCACTTAATACCCTCTAGGTCCATCCATGTTGCCATGAATGGCAAGATTTCATTATTTTTGATGGATGAGTAATACTCCATTATATATATACTCTACCTTATATATACTATTCCATTATATATATCACACAATATATAAAATATTCCTCTCTCTATCTATATATATAAAATCTTCTCTATCCATTTATTTATTGATGGACACTGGGTTGCTTCCATATCTTGGTTTGTAAATAGTGCAGTAAACATAAAGGTGCATATATCTTTACAAATTAGTTTTTGTTTTCATTGCAGATTCCTCTTGTTAAACTTACATATTAATTGAAATTCAGAATTATTGTTTGTTCTCAAACAATAAAGCAGGTTGCATTATTTAGCTCAATTACTCTAGCTTCTTGGAGTGCAAGAAGAGATGAGATAAAACAGGATACTTAGAGTATCAACCCTTTCTGGCATCATTGCAGCTATTAGCAATGACTTCTAAGAAACTTGAGAGTGAAGTTTTCTTTTCTTTTCTTTTCTTTTTTTTTTTTTTAAAGATTTTATTTATTTGACAGAGAGAGAGACAGCAAGAGCAGGAACACAAGCATGGGGAGTGGGAGAGGGAGAAGCAGGCTTCCCGCTGAGCAAGGAGCCCAATGCGGGGCTCGATCCCAGAACCCTGGGATCATGACCCGAGCCGAAGGCAGACGCTTAATGACTGAGCCACCCAGGTGCCCTGAGAGTGAACTTTTCAACAGAACCAATAGCATATCAGTATTTTCCACCCTACTATATATTGAAGGGTTGAACTGTTACCTAACCAAAAGCTGAAGTCCCCGGATGTGTCCACAGAGTGTTCTGATATTTTCCTGGGAACTCACTTCACTGTTTCCCTTCAGCACACATCCCCCGGGTATGGAGCTTTTGTTTTTGTTTTTTCATTCTTCCAGTTTCCTAGTGCCCTGGTTCCTAGGAGGAAGGGGACTGCTACACTGTGCACCACCTATCTGGCATTGTTCTGCCTTTCTTCTGCACTTAAGCCAGCTTTGGATCGTGTTGTTTGCCTACATTTTGTAGGATTTTCTAGGTGAGACCATTGGCTACAGATGCTGACACCACTTCTGCTATTTAGTTTTCAGGCAGAGTCTTCTTAAATTGTTGGCTGCTTAGAACCAGAAATCACTGACCTTCTTGGACTTGATCTCTGCCTCCCTTATCTGAATTGACAGGATTTGCTTCAGGATTGTGCTAACTTCTCCCTCAATGTCTTCCTTTTTATTGTGCCCTCTAGTATGTGGCTAACCCCCTAAGGCAGTGTGTTCTAACCCCATCCTGTGATCTCATTCTGGCAGGGCCAGATAAAATGGTGAGGTTAATAAAGATCCTCATTACAAACACATCCACTTACTTTATTGTGTTGGCTTACATTCATTTCTCCCTGTGATTATATTTTAGGTTGAATTAGCTAACATTTAGTGGTGTAGCAAACATTTAATTGTGTAGTATAGGCTACTGGGGAATGAGAAGGGGAAGATCCGAAGACAAATTTAAAATATGTATTTTAGGAAAAAAAAAAGTACACATGTATGTATTGGAAATTTGTCACAGTGCCTGAATACAGAAGTTGCCATTTTCAAATTTCAAAATTGGAACATGGATGTAGAATATGTACCGCTTGTCAAGCCTGCTCCTATTCAATGTGAGAGAGTTTTCACGGTGCACAAAAGTTAGAACTTTGTGAAACTGTAAGTATAATAAGATTGAGGACTAAATCACTTTATGACTAATGTATTCTATAAAGTCATGGTTCCTGCAACAAACAGATGGCACTCTAAAAAAGGGCAATTGCAGAAAGTTTTAAAAAGGGGATCTCTATGAAGAATCCTGGAGTAAGAGAAACCAACAGGAGATGGTCAATCACCTGTAGGCAAGCAACAGTAGGTGGCCTCTACTATCCTTAGATCAAAAGGGCAAAGACAGTAAGTGGTTATTACAGTCTGTGAAAGCTGTAGTTTTAGGTGACGCCAGGTACCTGATAGGACCATGGCCTCCATAAAGTAATATAGGCACACCAAACAGCGGTCTCACAGGGAGGAGCCTGAGGTATGAACACTTGGCTCTCTTTCCTCCCAACCTTCAATCTATGCCAATGCCCCTACTATCTAACCTGAACCAGAATCTAAGATAAGGCCATGTATAATGATCTGCCATCTGAGGCACATAGTAGAGTGAGAACAGTGGGAAAAAAGCAAACAAGAAATAGCCAACACAATTCCTAATACTTAATACCATGTCTGGAACTCTGTAGGTATTTGTTGAATATGTGACTGGCTGGCTTGGATGGCTGGAAGAATGGATTGTTGAATGAATGCAAAGAAAACAACTTATTTATTCATTTTTACAAACATTTCTCATTTTTTGGCAGTTCAGTCTCTGGGCCCGCTTGTATAAGGAATTTATAATTGTATGAGTTTTAGTATGTGGAAGGGCTCTTCCTTCCATTATGGAAGCTGAAAAGGCCAGATCTTTGCTACATATTGTCTATCATTAGGCAGCCCGGTCAATCTGACGCTTGGGTCTGAAACTTTAAATCAGGAAGAGAAATTTTAGCATTGATTCTAGCATTGATAGTAGCATCCATGGTGGATGTCATGGTAGCAATACCAGCATCATCTCCCAGCGTCCAAAGGTAGCATGAGCCATCTGTTATTCTAGACACCAATCTTCCCTTGGTTTCTGCTAATTTTAGGGCTTTCTTTCAGTCTCCTCTTGATTCTGTCTGTTCCTTCATCTCCTAATAAATGCTTTTCCTGTTTAAGTTCACTGGAGTTGGTTTCCATTGTTTGCATGGAAAAATAAAAAAAAAAAAAAAAACTTTTAGGGCGCCTGGGTGGCTCAGATGGTTAAGCGTCTGCCTTTGGCTCAGGTCATGATCCCAGGTCCTGGGATCGAGTCCTGCATCGGGGTCCCTGCTCCTTGGGAGCCTGCTTCTCCCTCTGCCTCTCTCTCTATCTCTCATGAATAAATAAATAAAATCTTAAAAAAAAAAAAAACACTTTTATATTAGTCCAGGACCCAAAGATACCAGATCAAAATTTACCTTTCTCCTTTAAAACTCTGTAAAACGATCCTGCTACTATCTTTTTGAAGGTAAAAGTTTCTATATATCCCTATGCTAGTTGATTTCTAATAGCTAACATGGAAAATTCAGCATTGCAAAAGGAAAATAATATCCCCAGCCCACTTACACAAAACTTGTTTATTTCAATAGTTGGGACCTGTTAAGCATAATTATATTTAATCTGAGTGAAGCAAGATCAACTTTTCAAGGGAGATCCAACATGAAAGTCATCACAGGAAACATAGGGTTCAGGATCCTAAAAGCCATGGAGACTGCCTTGTAGAAACTGTTTCTCTGATTTGCATATGCAAAAACACTAAACCATGTAAATTACAGATTCTGACCTAATCTTTTGAGATTTTAGGGACTATTAATGGCTTGAAATTTGGGAAATCCTCCAACAGGTCATCAAACAGAAAAGCAAAATCTTTCTGTCACTTAAGGTGTTAAGACCAATTTACTTATCTAAAGTAAGTAAAAAGTGGGATTACCTTCATTTTAGATAGATCATCCCTATGTCTTGCTCAAGTGCAGCAGACTCTCCTTGGTGTCTTCTTCTAGAAATAATTTAACTTTGAGTAACTTCTCTACTCCCTGGCTGTGTGACCTTAGGGTAGTTACTCAACCTTGTTGCATCTCACTTTTTTTCTATCTGCAAAATTGAGATAATTATAGTAGCTCTCTCATACATTGGAAAGGAGGATTAAAATGACTTAATTCATGCAATATACTTAAAACACTGCCAGACATAATGAGTGCTCCATAAATGTTAGCTAAATGATACATGGATATGATCAGCAAGGAACAACAAAAAATACAGTGAAACAGTACAGAAAACAAGAGTGGAGGCAAAGAAGAGCCATGGACAATAATACTTTGTTAGAGTATGATAAACTATACAGATTCCTTGAGTTAACCACGTATCGTATTGTTCACATGGTTCACAGTGTCCCTTATATATAAGCAAGTAAGCAAAAAGAAACAAACACGGAACAAATACTTAGGAGAAGCACAGCTATTCTTTGTATAAAGATGAGACAGGGATTTCTTTCAGAAGTTTTCATATATAGGACACTGAATGATGTAATGAACCATGTCCTTGGCAATGCCCTTACAATGAGTGATGAGTTCCACAGGGCTGTTTATTTTTTAACAACCTTCGAACTAGGTCGATGGCATCACAATAAAGTTGGCTTTACTAAATAAGACAGATCCTGCTACATACCAAGTGGAAGAGGTTCTGGATGTGGAAGAGAGAGAAGAAGTGGAAGTGGAGGGTTGTTTTGACTTCTCAGAGGAGGGGGAAGCTAGTGAATGTCTGGTGGTTGGGTCTGAAGACTGGGAAACGTGAAGCTGAGTTTATCCATTGGGATGTGAATGAACTAGTCATCATAACAGACAATATAAGGAAGGGCTATAGGGACACATTAAATGTAGCTGATGGAGAAAGGAATGGACACTGACCAAAATCTAAATAAAGAATAGATTCAGTTCTGAGCTCTTGGCTTCTGTCAGAATGTGTGCCTTGCTTTCTTTGACTTTGTTTCCCACCTCTCTGCTTTCAGCTTCAGACTCCCAGGCTTTTGAATGCTTAAAGTTCATTCTGCAGCATGTTGGATGTCTGACAAGTTTTGGGGGCTGAGGAAGCTGTCAAAATAAATTGCCATCATAATGCAAGAGGGAAGCCAAGCTCTGCATCCCTCTCGATGAAGCAAATATGCACACTCAGCTAGGAAAGAGCATTGTGCTTCAGCAGCCCACTGGATTAAGGAGATATATTGGTCAAGGGTGAATTTCCAAGGACATGCCTTTGGAATTTCTATGCAGTTCTTTGGTTTTTGCATATAAGTCAGCTTCATTTTCTTGGGGCAATGCTTTTATGATGTGCACATCTACATTTAGTAAAGGAATGAGCCATTCTAGTGGGAGTAATTTTTAGAATTATTGCCGAAATTGTTTCTTCCTTATCTTAGGTCAGTCACCTTTAATATTTAAATGTCAACTTCTAGCATACATGGAGTTTAGCTGTTATCAATATCTTTCACTATTAAAATGGGTTTTATGATCCATAGAGTATTTAAATCCCCATTTTTATTGTAAATTCTAACAGTCTGATAATGAAAGTAAAATTAGTTAATGTGAATTTTCCTTTAATTCCTAACTAATAAAGAGATTTCCTTCCACTTTTGAAATACTTATATTGGTCCATTTTGTTCATTTTTTTCAATAATAATGATCATTGGGGAAGGGAGGCAAAAGGCTTGGTTTGTACTTTTCACTGATTTAATAATGTCACAGTAAGATATCCTACAGCTTGAGAATGTCTTTATGTCCTACAAATATTTTCATTAGAAAATACAATATAATTATATTAAAGGACACAAAAATAGTGACAGCATGATGCTTAATCCTACCAACGTTATAAAGCAATGTCTTTTTTACATCCCACTTTTTACTTGCATGCATAAATTTGCATAATTCCAATCACAGTATACAGACTAATATTCACATTCTGCTATTTTCACTCAATATTCTATCATAAAATATTCATGATTTTACTGAGACATAATCACTGCCACATTAAAACTTGCCTACTGTTTTGTTGTGTGATGCCTAATATTTTGTTGTATTGCTGAACATTTGTATCAGGAAACCATTCCAAAACTAAGTTGCTTAAAATAAAACTATTTAAGTTCTCAGTACTGTGGGTCAGCAATCTGAGCTGAGCTTAGCTGGATAGTTCTTCTGGTTTCAGCTGGACTCTCTCATGTGTCTGTAGTCACCGGCAGATCAGCTAGATGACTTTGCTTTGGGGAGTAGGCTTGTTCTCAGCTAGAGCAATGAGGATGTGTGCACTACAGATTTCATCCTCCAGCAGGCTAACCATGGGCTTGTTCACATCGTGGCTGTCAGAGTTCCAAAAGGGAAAAGGAACAGCTTGAGTTGGAACTGGACAAACTCATTTTCATGGTTTTCTGTTGGCCGAAGCAAAGCATGAGGCCAACCCAGCTTCCAGTGGTGAGGAAGTCAAGTACAATTCAGTTTCTTGTTTCTGGAGGTGCAAAGCCACATTGCCAAGGGCATGACTACACGGAAGTGTAGAAACATGTGGACATTTGGAAAATTAAATATTTCTATCATGATTAACATTTCAGTGTACATTATTGTACTTAGAGCTCTTCTTTGTTTCTACTGAACAATTTCAATAACATCAGTAAAAAGTTTAAGATAAATTCCTGGGAGTGGAATAGTAAATGAGAAGTAAGAATGTCATTAGATAACATCAAATTAATATAGGGGTTTGAGTCATCTTCCTCAATTTCAACAACCGTTTATGTTCTCACTTTTTGCAGTGTCTCAGCCTCTTTATCCACTGACCATTCTGCTTTTTCTCCAAAAGGAGTATAGTGTGTGTGTGTGTGTGTGTGTGTGTGCATACATGTGTTTACCGTGTAATTCCTGTCTATCTATATAGATATAGATACATCTATATAGATAGATATCTATATATATCCATTTACAATGTAATTACTGTGTGACTGTACTTTGTTAAATTCTATATGCATTAACTGAATTCTTCTGGAACCTGGTGATCTAGGTATTTTATTATCCCGATTTTATAGCTGAAAAACCTGAATCTTAAGGGGGCTAAGTAGCTTCCCCAAAGTCACACAGGATGCAGGTAGTAGAGCTGGGACTTGAATCATTTCTTTCTTTCTTTTTTTTTTTTTTTTGAATCATTTTTATTTGAATCCAAAGCCTACGGTATTAAATACTCTGTGTTTGTCTTTCCTCTTAATGATATGTATTCATATACATACTCATTTAAATCTAATATGACTGAGCACATACTAAGTGCTAAATAAATAGGGACAGGACCATCCTAAAGCTTTTGGCTCAGAAACAAAAATCTTGCCGGGGATGTAGGCAAATGGCAACAGTAACATGTTCATAAAAAGGAGGCAAGGTTCCAGTTAACAAATTGTGTTTTAGGAACACAGCTCACATCAACAAGACTAACTAACTAACAAGGACAAGAGTAGGCCATGGGCTAGAAAGCCTGGGTTACCAGGCAGATAATTCAGACAAGAACTTAGAAATGGGGGCCATGGTGAATATTGGTTATTGGGTCTAGGACATATATGTTGTCTCAGTCATGAGACAAGGGTCAGAAGCCATATGGGATGGATGGTTAAAGGGAGACTAGTCTCAGTAAACCTTGGTTCTGATTTTAGTGGGCCACAAAGCCTACGGAGAGGTTCAGGCTGCTTGGTAGAAAGAAAGATTACAGTTGAGGTATCCTAAATAGTTATGTGGTATACAGGATAATATATATATGTGTGTATATATACACACACATATATACATATACATATATATACATATACATATATACACATACATATGTACATATATACCTATATATCTGTATCTGTCTCTATATATCTTTCCCCTCTTCCTCAGCCTCTAGTGACATTATTTTGTGCTGAAACCTCCAGCAAATTTTAAAAGATGCAGAAAATCTTTTCCTTTGTGAGTTGCTAAGTGGCTTTCAGAAATGGTCTCTGCCTGTGGTATAGTTTAGACAAAGCCGTTATCCCTCCAAACTGTGGAGTAATGACAGAACACATGCCACTTAATGTAAACTCACAGCCCAGTGCTGGGCAGACACGATTAGGCTGTCATCTTCCCCATCAGCAGCAGCAGCAGGAGAAAAATAAAGAAGTAAAATCATCTTATTCATATTTATTAGGAGCCTTTGCAATGGACCTGATGCCCCTGATGCCATTGACATTTTTCTTGTGTTCTTGGCTCATGAGCTGAGGACCAATTTAAATTAATCCATTCATAACCTACAAGAAACACTGACTTTTATAAGGTGATGTCACCCCAGTGTCCCCTTCTTTCCTAGGCTTCACCAAATACACATATTTATTAATTCTAAAATTGGTATCATGATTGGATATTGTGTGCAAAATTTAAAAATATAATGGCTGAACCTATGGGCAAATAAAACCTTCAGAAAATTCACTTGTCTTTTGATTCTCTGTCTGGGTACTATAAGCTCACATATGCTAATTCCTACAACCACAGTAATGAACACATAGTAAAAACATGCACACGTGCTCATGTGCATGGGTATACACACACACACACACACACACTCATATCTGTGTCTTTCTGACCACTCTGTGGAGTCCAGTGAGAACTCATCACAATCTCAAGTGGAATGTGCTCTGTCTCCCTTTTTATTTGCATCTTAGGAAAACCTGTATCTATACATTAATTCTTGGGTACCATCATTGAAGAAAAAGACGTTCTGTTCCCAGTATATGAAGCAATAATACGCAAAAGTCAGGAAGGAGAGAGAACAGGAGTAAAACTGTAAAATGATAGTAGTTTCCCTGTCATTGCAGAGAGGAACAGACGCAGATTTGTTTATAAAATTTTATAGACACGAGGAAAGGGCTTGCTCAATGCCCATTGTCTTGATTCAAAGCCATTACTCCAGCTCGCCTGATTTAATTTGGAATACGGCAGCAGATTGACAAGGAAAGAGATTAAAGATCTGTCACCTCCTGCAAACAACCCCAGGCTGCCCTGCCCACCTGAGAGACAGCACCTAAGGCAAGGGAAAAACACATTTTCCTAGTTCAACCAGATCCCAACCCTCCTGTCCGGGGCTGTTACGGAGCTGCTGATTTCTGCCAAAGTGCCTGTTCTCCAGGAGCTGTGAGATTAGAAACTGGCCAGAAAGGCTCAACTTGTTTCTGTCATTGAGCAGTCAGTGTCAGGATGAGGCGAACTTACCTCATCCGATGTAGAGGTGACATCTTGATACATTAGCTTGCTGAAGAGTCGGTGGGACCATGACAGCTCCTGGCTCTTGGCCTCCTGGATTCATTTACTTCCCAAGTAGTTAATGCAGCACATTAACTTTCTCTGATGAACTTCTGCTTATGTTTGTGTGGGTCATTGGGCATATCTCTCTAAAAGAGATAATAAGCCAAGTATTTCTAATACTTTTATCATCACCTCTCAACTTGTTTGTTACCAGATCTCCTCTACCAGAGAAATCTTGTATCTGATACCTGACATGATAACACTGAATTTGAGTGGATTTGAAGGATCTGTAATGGACAGAGCATTTTTTTCTGTAAAGTTGATCATGACAGATAGCCTGCACCCAGGGTATTGATGAGCTTTACACTTTATCAGCATCAGGTATGTAGAATCTAGACAAGGAAAGGCTGCTTTTCCTTGTGCTTCTTAAATTGGGGTTACGTGTATGGCATGGGTGAGATGCTCCATGGCTACTACGAGCATCTTAGTTCCAAGCACAATGGCACAAAATTTCTTCAATGTTTCAGAATTTTAAGGAGAAGAAGAGGGGATCCCGGGCTCTCATCACTCTGCATGCATTTGTATTACCTTCTTTTTTCTTCTTCTTTGCCAAATATGGAAAAACTCATCAAATTTTGATAGGATAAAATAAAACCTAGAGGAGATTTCAACAATTGGTCTTTTATCTAAAGTCATTGGAAGTGTAGAGAGACTGGTGGTTATGATTCCAATTCTGATGTGTTGACAGAAAGCAGCATTAATGAGCCCCTCCCTGGGCCAGGCACACTGCTGCATGCATCCACCTTTCATATTTCACTGGGCTCTCACCATAGCCTTATGAGTCAGTTAATGATGAGTTTCATTACTTACAGCTGCGAGGAGGCAGAATAGAGGAATTATCCAGCATATGCAAGGGCTTTGGAAACAGCTTGACTGCTCAAATCATGACGCCACCTCTTAATAGCTTTGTGACTTTGGACAGGCCACTTAAATTCTCAATCCCTCAATTTCTTCATTTATAGAATGTGGATAAGAATAACACCTTACTCCTATATTGGTAATGAGGATTTGAGTTAAAACATAAGTCTATTTAGGGGCGCCTGGATGGCTCAGCCAGTTAAGCAGGGATTCTTGGTTTGAGCTAAGGTCATGATCGCTAGTGCGAGGGTGGGGTCTGCTTGAGATTCTTCCCCTTGCCCTCTGCCTAGGGTGCTTAGGGTGGAGCTTAGGGTGGAGTCCGCTTGAGATTCTTTCCCTCACCCTCTGCCCCTCCCCCCACTTGCATTCTCTCTCTCTAAAATAAATAAATAAAATCTTAAAAAAACAACAACATAGGTCTGTTAATACAATGCCTAGCACAGTGGTTCTCAAAGTAGTCCCCTGACCATGAACATCTGCACCTCTGAGAGTTTTTTAGAAAGGCATATTCTTGGGTCTCAACACAGACCCATTGAATCAGAAACCCTGGGTGTGGATCTCATTAATATGTGTTTTAATAAGTTCCCCAGGTTATTTCTGATGCTTGCAAACATTAAAAAACCACTGGAATAGAACAAAGTAAGTACTTAAAAGATACTAAGGGGAAAAATGCCCGCTTTCAAAAAAGAAATCAGTTCTGACCTTATATTTTAGTGAACAAGTTTCCCAACATTTGGATTAGTAGAAAGTGACTGAAGAGTCAAGAAAGAGATGAAATATTGACATTCAGTACTATGGAAAAATATTTTAAATAATGGATTGATGAAACTTGTGAAAAAGTAATAATAAAAAGTTTTGAGCACAGCATTGTATACATAGAACGCAGTAGACACTTACCATGCACGTGTGGACTAATTTAATGCCCTCAAGTATATGAGGGATGGTAACAAAAGCTACAATTTAGCTTAACGCTTGAGTGCAGCTTCAGACTCAAATCTCAGTTCCACTATTTACCATCTCACCAATATTGGGTAAATTATTTGCCTTCTCTTTGTCTTAGTTTACTCATTTGTAAGATAGGAACAAAAAATCATATGTAAGTTTGTTGTGAGAATTAAATGCAAAGTGTAAAAAAAAGCAAAGTGTGGGGCACCTGGGTGGCTCAGTCGTTAAGCAACTGCCTTCCGCTCAGGTCCTGATCCCAGGGTCCTGGGATCGAGCCCCGCATCGGGCTCCCTGCTCCACAGGAAGCCTGCTTCTCCCTCTCCCACTCCCCCTGCTTGTGTTCCCTCTCTCACTGTGTCTCTCTGTCAAATAAATAAATAAAATCTTTAAAAAAAAAAAAAAGCAAAGTGTAAATAACAGCTCTCAACAGATTTGTTCTCAAAAAATTAGCTTTTATTAGTAGTAAACATGTCTTTTGTGCTTTATATTTTATCATTTAATCCTCCCAATAATCACATGTAGTAACATTATTACTGTCCTCATCTGACTGGTAGGGAATCTGAGGATCAGGGAGGTTGAAACAAAGGTGATACCTGACTCAGCTATTATGTGCTGGAGTGAGGATTCAAACTGGAGAGTCAGATTCCACAGCTATTCTCTTAAATGAAGACTGGCAGATAGTTATTGATATTTCTGACTCCCCCAGGAGCAATAAAGACGGTAAGTGGGTTGCAAAGAACTCCCAGAAAAGTCAATTGTGAGGCATTGGACTCGGCTCTCCCCAAGGAGAACATGGCATTGCCTTTTGTCTTCCTGGGTCTATCTTGTTGTGCTAGAGGATGGCTTAGAGGCCATATCCTAAGAAATGATCTTGAAGAAATATGCAATGTTAGAGGAGAAAAGAAAGAACACCCCAAAGCTGGGGGAAGTACTCCCTTCCTTAAGCTCATTCTTGAAGAGATGAATGTGAAGAGGGTTACTTTGGATTGGGTTTAAGAGAAGAGCTTCAGTGAGGACAGATGGTGTTGTGGGCGGGATTTGACAAGCTGTTTGACTCCTCTGGCAAATCTCATTCCCTGGCCTCAGTTTTCTTATCTATGAAATGTGGTGGTTGAACAAAATGAATAATAAGGTCTTCTGTAGTTGTTGTATAAAATATTCTAAGATATTTTTTCTAGGTATCAGGATAAAAGTGCAGTATAAAAGAGGAGATATTCTGAGAAAGCAGGGAAAGAAAATTGCCAATATTTGGGGTTTGTCACTTGATTAAATCATAGCTCAATGCCCTTGATGCCTCAGAGTTGTGACCCTGGGACCAAAGCAATGTGGATTTGCTTCTAGCTTCATTTGTAGCTTTGTTTCTCTTTCTGAATAAAGCTTCTGTTATTTTTCTGCAGCCATCTCTATCATGACAATTTTTCCTACTTCATAATTATATAAATTACTTGATTTGAGATTATATGGACTTGCTTTAAAAAGAGTATAGTGAGGGCATAAAGCTATTATTTTTTTATCAGTTGAAATCTATCAGTAAACATTTTTTACTCTGAATCCCAATCTCACCACTTTTTTTTTTAAGATTTATTTATTTAGGGGGGAGGGGTAGAGGGAGAGGGAGAGAATACTCAAGTAGACGCCCTGCCAAGCATGGAGCCTGACACAGGGCTGGATCCCAGGACCCTGAGATCATGACCCAAGCTGAAACCAAGAGTTGGACACTCAACCAACTGAGCCACCCAGGCGCCCCCCAATCTCACCATTTTCTAACACAAGTTTCTCCAATCACATAGTAGAAAAGTACAAGGTAACTACATGACTCCAAACAGTATCCTAGGTGACGGTGGAAAGGAAATGAAGGAGGCGGGAGAAGGCATTAGAAAGATCCCATTTAGATAAATTAAAAAAAAAAAAAATCCTACTTCTAAAAAGTACTACATTATCCAAATAAAAGGAAGACCTTCATGTCAAAAAATTCGTGAGGCTCAGTTCCTATATGTAATGCTCACCAGTGTTTTCTGAATTTGAGTTTGGCAGTGGATATGGATATGCTAATTTTTCCTAGCAACTCCTCATGCATTAAGTGTACCAGACATCCAGTAAATACATTTTCTATTATTCTTGATAGGTTGTTAATTTTTATGGAAGTCAGTCATGATAATGATCTGGGTCATTGTAGAATACAAGAAAGTTTTACTTCACATTTAAAATGTATGTTTCTAGTGGAAATAATCAGAACCTTTTAAAACAAGGACATATTCTGCCAAGAATCAATAGTTCAGACAAAAGGTAAAGCTTTCTGAATTAGCAAGATATTAATGATAGTATGAAAATGTCATTTTATATCTTCAACTGCACATAATATCCAAATTAATGGACAATAATACATTTGACAAGTAGATATTCTAATGGGCCTGCTATCTGAATGGGCCTTCTTAGAGCATAAGTATAAATGTAACTGAAGTGCCACCAGAATCTAGACTCTTTGGAGAAAAAAATGAACAGAGATATTTCTCTGCCTTCATATGAGATAATAGCACCACAGACAGAATTTGGATCATAATCAACTAGGGAAGTTTAGTTTATAGACTAAGAATTAGTGGCTGGGGCGCCTGGGTGGCTCAGTCAGTTGAATGCCCGACTCTTGATTTCGACTCAGGTCATGATTCTCAGGGTAGAGATTTGAGTCCCCTGTGGGGCTCTGCGCTCAGCAGGGGTCCACTTGAGATTCTCTTCTTCCCTTTCTCCCTCTGCCCCTCCCCTGCTCACACATTTTCTCTCTCAAATAAATAAATCTTAAAAAATATATATATATATATATAGTGCCTATTCCCAGCCCCAAATTACGGTAAGGCTGTAAATGGGAGGATGGGTAAGTAGGTTAGAATTGAGTTTAGGCTATATCAAGAAAAGATCAGGCAAGGACTACAAGTGCTGCAAGACTAAGGGGAAAATGAGGGTGTAGACATCTGTCTGTCTGTTCTGATGGCTACATGGTTTACAGGCTGAAAGTGGGCACGGGGGACAAAAGCTTAAACCATCCAGACATAATATAATGATGCAATGTTTGTTTTACTTGATAAGAATCATTTGTGACTAGGCACTGATGCTTATCAGGAAACATTTTATTCTCAATTGTTATGTTGAACATTTGCCCTGAAATTATGTTTGTACTTTTAATTGTCTTAAAGGACAATTTTTCTCTTTTTAGCTCATCCCATAAAGGTAAACTTAGGTTTTGGGTGACATAATCAAACCTTCTCATTTAGGGGACCTTCAAATGAATGAGTTTGATATATTCTTTTTGTTTTTTTTTATCTGTTTCAGAAGTACAACATAAATACTTCTTAAAAAACCACAAATGACATATATTCTCCTTATTGTGAAAATGTATATTTTAAGGCACATTGTTAAAACCAAATGTTTTATCCACCTCTATATCTAAAACACTATTTTTTTACAATTTTATAATAAAAAAGTCTAATACAAGACAGTTCAAGAATTTGTATCAAATGCTACCAATGAAGTAACTGCATTAGAAGGTGTTTATTAATATTCTTTGATGTGTCCGTGACTTTCACTACAGAAATGTAAGAATATAAAGCAAATGATAATGGAAAACATAAGCAGTAGAACCTGAATAGTAGATGGGGATGGATTATAGTGTAACATGGTATATAAGAGTATAGACTTCTTTTTTTTTTTTTTTTTTTTTTGTGCGAGAGAGAGAATGAGAGAGAGCACGAGAGGGAGGAGGGTCAGAGGGAGAAGCAGACTCCCTGCTGAGCAGGGAGCCCGATGTGGGACTCGATCCCGGGACTCCAGGATCATGACCTGAGCTGAAGGCTGTCGCTTAACCAACTGAGCCACCCAGGCGCCCAAGAGTATAGACTTCTGATCATGAAGATCTGATTTTAGTATTCGTGCTGCCAAAGCGAGCACTTGATCATGAAGTTCTGGACACTCTCTCTTACTAGTTAGATGATATTCAACAGTTTTCTTGACTGACACAAAGCTCAGTTTTTTTCATAGATAAATTCTTAGGAGGCTGTGATGATCAAAGGAAATAATGTGGGGGCGCCTGGGTGGCTCAGTCGTTAAGCGTCTGCCTTCGGCTCAGGTCATGATCCCAGGGTCCTGGGATCAAGCCCTGCATCAGGCTCCCTGCTCAGCGGGAAGCCTGCTTCTCCCTCTCCCACTCTCCCTGCTTGTGTTCCCTCTCTAGCTGTGTCTCTTTCTGTCAAATAAATAAAATCTTAAAAAAAGAAATAAAAAAGGAAATAATGTGTATAAAATACTTAGCACAGTGCCTTGTCCCAAATAAACATTCAATAATACACTGAAATGCCATTAGCATTATTAAACATCACAACTATACTTGGCAAGTTGCTGCCATTGCTATCCCCTACCCCTCACCTCCACTTTTCTACAACACACACACTTATTTATACTACCAAGAATGGAAAGAATGTAAGTAAGGTAAGAGTATAATAAAAGTAAGCAGACAAAGTCCTGGATAAGGACCCAGAGACCAAGGTTGACTCTTTGGTTCTGTCACTGACTTGTTGAGTCAGATCGGATAAGAAATTTTCTCTCTCTAGTTCCTCCCTTGCAGTTAAAATGATATCTGACAGCTAGATATATTTCTCGATTAAATAGATCATAAAAAGTTAAAATGGCACACACTGCTTCCAAATAGGCATGAAAAAGGACAAGAAGCCCTGTAGTCATTCTTTTATTTGGTGCTTTATAAAAGGAAATATAAACATTTTTTTCTTTGTAGTATTGTTATTTCATGTTTTATAAAACTCTTCTTTTTTTCCTAATAGGTTTATTTTGAAGAGTGTCTCATATTCTTATTCCTCTTCCTTGGCATAGTACTCTGCATTATTTTTTAATGTTGGACAAACCATTTCTTCAAAAGTTTCTTTGCAATAGGAAGCTGCTTCTCTGTAAATTACCAACCCAATCCTGCCTATGGAGAGAAGCTATAGTTGCTTCTCAGTATGGATTGCTGCTTCAGTTACCTGGGTAACTCTTGCTTGTTCATCCTTTTTTGGTCATCCTGAAGAAAGCTATCGAGTCTCTGCCTTCACTCTATCTAGTTCTTACTACTTTCCTTGAATTTATCCCACCTTACCACCTAAATTTTAATTCAACAAATATTTATTGAAAAGCTAATGTATGGGGGCGCCCGGGTGGCTCAGTCGTTAAGCGTCTGCCTTCGGCTCAGGTCATGGTCTCAGGGTCCTTGGATCGAGCCCCGCATAGGGCTCCCTGCTCAGCGGAGAGCCTGCTTCTCCCTCTCCCACTCCCCCTGCTTGTGTTCCCTCTCTCTCTGTGTCTCTGTCAAATAAATAAATAAAATCTTTAAAAAAAAAAAAAAAAAAGCTAATGTATGTGCTAAGCACTGGGGATAGGCACAAAGGTTCCTTTTTTCCTAGAGAGCTTATAGTCCAATGAGAAGACAGAAAGATAAACATAAATTAGCACAATAAGTTGAGTATGTGGGTAGTGATATTTACAAGATTTAATGGGAGCTTCTAGGAGGTGCATGACTTCAGGGTGGAGTAAAATATTTTTGGATGATATGCTCGAACTGAGTTTAGAAATGTGAATAGAAGCTATTCAGGGGAAGACTTAATCGGAAGTATTTTCCAAGCAGTCTGATCATCAAGAATGAAGTTGCAAAAGACCATAATGTGTGCAGACCTATAAGAAATATATGGAGAAAAGAAGTTGGGAAATAAGCTGCAACAAAGAGGATCAGATAATGGAGGGTCTTTAATTCTATTTAATAGCTTCATTGAAATATAATTTACATATCATAGAATTCACTTATTTTAAAGGTATGGTTCAATGGTTTTTAGTAAATGTACATAGTTAAGTAACCATTGCCACAATTTAATTTTTGTTAACATTTCCATCATAACAACAACAAAAAAACCTTGTATCCATTTGTAGTCACTGCCCATTCCCACCTCCAACTCTAGGCAACCACTACTCTGTTTTCTGCCTTTATAGATTTGTCTTTTCTGGATATTTCATATAAGTGAAGTATCTTTGTTTCTTGGTTCTTTCACTTAACATAATGTTTTTGAGTTCCATTCATGTTGTAGCATGAATCAGCACTTTGTTCTTACCAAATAGTATTCTATTGTATGGATATATTACATTTGGTTTATACATTCATTACTTAATAGATATTTTTAATTATTTCTACTTTTTGGCTATTGTGAGTACTACTGCTATGAACAATTATGTATAATGTATAATTCTTTTTGTGGGCATATGTTTCACTTGAGTAAATACGTAGGAGCAGAAATACTGGGTCATCAGGTAACTTTACATTTAACAGCTTAAGAAAGTGACAAACTATTTTCCAAGGTATCTATACCATTTTTTATTCTCACCTGCAATGTATGAGGATTTCAGTTTCTCCACAACTTTGACAACATTTTCTGTCTTTATGATTATAGCCATCTTAGGGGGCATGAAGTTGTATCTCATTGCAGTTTTAATTTATATTCTCTAATAATTTAATGATGTTGAGACTATTTTCATGTGCTTACTGGTCATTTGTATACCTTCTTTGGTGAAATATTTATTCACATCTGCTGTCCATTTTTTAATTGGGTAATTTGACCTCTTAGTTTTAAGATTTCTTTGTATATTCTGGATACAAGTCTCTTATTGGATATGTGATCTGCCTACATTTTCTTCCAAGTTGTAGTCCTGTCTTTTCACTGTCATGTTGGTAACTTTTTAAGTACAAAAATTATTAATTTTGATGATGTTTGACTTATCACATTTTTCTAATTTTTTTTGGTTCTTGATGTCAGATCTAAGAAATCTTTGCCTAACCCAAAGACACAAAGATTAACTCCTATACTTCTAAGCGTCTTAGGGTTTTAGGACTCATTTAGCTCTGTGATCCATTTTTACTTAATGTTTATTATATAGTTTGAATAAGGGTCTAAATTCATTGTTTGAATGTGGATATCCAATTGCACCAGTATCATTTGTGGTAAAAACTATTATTCCTCTATTAAATTGCCTTGGCACCTTTCTCAAAAATCAATTGGCCATAGTGTAAAGGTTTATTTCAGAACACTTAATTCTTTGCCATTGGTCTATGTCTATCCTTGTGCAAGTACTACACTGTCTTGATTACCATAGCTTTGTAGTAAGTTTTAAAACTGGAAAATTTTAAGTCCTCCAACTATGTTCTTTTTAAAGATTGTTTTGGCTATTTTTTTATGCTGTTTTAAGAAACATTGGTTTATCCCTTAGGCAATGCTTATCGCCTCTACCAGACTGTAAGCTTTTTTAGAGAGGGAAGTTTGTCTTACTCATTTCTGTATCCATAGCAGCTGACACATTGTACAGATTCCAAATATGTTTGTTGAAGCTGTAATATTCACATTATGCAAGATGACATTATGGCTACCCAATGAAATTTTTTAATATATGCTGATGAGATTCAATATGCTGCATTAGAAAGAGCGCTGGATCGGGAGATGGGCAACCCTGACTCTAGTCCCTGATTTATGATAGACTAGTATTTGACCTTGACAAAGTGAGGAGCTACCCTGAGTTAGTTTCTGCATCTGTAGAGATGAAGTTAGTGCTAATTGTTTTCTAGGATATCTTCTTACTCCAAGATTCTTTGTAGGTATAAGTTATCTTTACCAGAACAGTAGTCCCCCCTTACCTGAGGTTTTGCTTTCTACAATTTCAGTTGCCTGCAGTCAACTGTGGTCTGGAAGCAAATGATCCTCATTCTGACATATCGTCAGAAAGGCAATAGCAGCCTGATGCTACATTACAATGCTTATGTCATTCACGTCACTTCATCTTATGATATAGGCATTTTATCTTCTCACGTCATCACAACAAGAAGGGTGAGGACAGTACAATAAGGTATTTTGAGAGAAAGAGAGACCACTTTCGTATAACTTTTATTACAATATAGTATAATTGTGCTATTTTGTTATTAGTTGTTGTTAATCTCTTACTGTGCCTAATTTGTAAGTTAAACCTTATCATAGATATGTATGTGTCAGACCATCAAAACATCGTATATATAGGGTTTGGTGCTATTTGCAGTTTCAAGCATCCACTGGGGGTCTTGGAACATACCCCCAGGATAAAGGGAGACTATTGTAGTAGGAAGAATGATATTTTTCTAATCAATTGCTATGCGACAAGTAGTGTAATAAAAGGATAAAAGAAATGTAAAGGATGGGCGTACTCTCAAGGAATTTGTAATCCAGACAAGGTTGTGGGTTGTACATATTTAAAATAATGCTTTGTCTTCAAATTTCATAAACATCATTGTTATAGAATATTATATGTTCTTTTATGCCTTACCTTTGATATGGATGGCTTGCTTTTACATTAGCATTCAGGTATTGAATAGAATTCTGAAGAATTCCAGTTATATTTGGCAAGTCATCAGTACCTTTGTTTTAACACACTTTGAATTTTCTTATTACTCAAGCTTCATGCATCAAGCATAGGGATTTAGATATGTTAGCATTCTTTCTTCCTATGCTTTAACTTATGTGGAAGAACAATTATCTCACCTGCTGTATTTGAGACTTTGGAAATGAACATGGGTTGTTTAAATCCAGTGCATTTCCTCTGCCCTTTGGTCAGAAGTGTTGCATGCAATCTAAAAATGTTAGAGGAAGAGAGAAATGAGATGAATAACCCAAATATAGTAGCTTATTTCAGAGATCATTTACTATTACAGCAACCAAAGCAACCATTTCTCAAAAATTGCAAGTAGGCAGCTCTACTTTCATGTTCTGCATTATGATTTTTCAATGAGTATATTTTAGTCCAAGGTCCTGTGGTTCGTTAGCGTGTATTTCTGTAAGAGTTTGTGCCTGCCATCAGAAATTAATTATTTTTTAGTTAATTTTAAAAAAACTCCATGTGAGCTATTTAATTTTTCTTTTAAAAAAACTTACCCCTCTGTAGACATTCAGCCACAAGAACACTTAGAATGGACTGGAAAAACACAGGTTATAGGAATGAATCCGTTTATGTATTACCCACAAAAGGTACAGTGCAATAAGTAGAATAAACACTTTATATTCCAAGTGATTTAGATTCAACCTTAATGATAGTAATGAATGTTTCTTCTTTCTGTAAGGGAGATAGCATAGAGTAATACCCAAATTACCTGTTCAAGGAAGAGAAATTTGGTCTGTTTAATTAATTTATAGGTATTGCCATAAGGGTTTTACACCAATACCAGTTCTTTTAGTAAATTTACTTTCTTAGGTCACTAGGTGACAAGCAAAGATTCACAATCAGTTTTATTTGTGAGTGTTATGGGGAAGGGGAGGTGGACTGGGGGGAAGAGTGTAAGAGTCTGTAGCAACCAGGTAAGGCTTTGCAAGCCAAAGCAAAGGGTTTGACTCTATCCAAAGAACAAAGGAAAGCAATGGAAAGATTTTATGTAGAGGAATGATGTGCTCCAGGTGAAGATCACCTGGGCAACAGCAAGAACAATATATTTGATGGAGCATGACACAATTTCCAGGATAGTATTATTCTAACTTCCCATGTAATCTTCGAAGTCTGAAAATGGGATGGATATGAAAGGATAAGTGGCTTAGAACCAAGGCAAGTCCTAAATTCCTACCCATCAAGGCATATTGCTTTTTTCTTAAAGGACAGGGCAGGTTTCCATGTGGCCAAGCCGGGGACAGAACTTCTCACAGAATGGCAGAAGGCAGAGAAAGCATAGAGGGGTCAGAAGTAGGGTTGTGGCTGCTTTCCCCCTTACTAGATGTGATGTAGCAATAAATGTCTAAAAAGCCTAAAAACCACTGGGAAAAGAATAACATGGTATGCTTGAAGGAAAACTTCCTTAGGGAATTTTCAGAGAACTTTGAGTCCTAATAGATGATTCCATATTGAATAACCTCTGTTCCTCCTATAGAGCCTATTGTTTGGATGTCTGGTGATGTCAAACCTGATGGGCTTAGTACACAAATTAGGAAATCCCTTCATGGCCTGTCCCTGCACTTTGGAGACTTGGGGTTGGAGGGAAGGGAAGAAAGCGGAGAAGCAGCCCCACATTGGTGTACGTGCACACCCCGAAGAAAGGCTCACCCTATTCGGCCTCCTCTTCACTCCTAGAGCCTTCTGTGCTTTCAGAAGCATTGGGAAAACCAAGACCATTCTAGTAGTTCGTCACAGGGAGGGGTGTTTAAAGAAGTGGAGGATGCATTGTCACAGATATGAGTAAGCAATGCAGGAGTGGGTTAGATTAGAGATGTGCAAAGCACTTTTAAGAATGTAAAATTGGGAGGATTGGACAGACACTGCCTCCAGGACTCTCTATTTCCCTTCCTCAACCTTTTTTTTTTTTTTTTTCTGTCTTCCTTTCCTTCCATCCTGTCTCCTTTTTTTGGTTTCTCTTAAAAAGTATTCATTATAAACTCAATAGAATACTGACTCAGTTGCTGCTGATGACACAAATGATCTTGGAAAAAAAACATATAATCTTGAAGATTACCCCCAGAATGTGCCTCGTTTTTCATCCCATCCATTGCTGCTGATTAAAGTCTGACTGATGACTCGTCTCCTGGCTTCTCTGATGGGATTGATGGCTCTGAAGTGATCTTTGTATCTGCTTCTGGATTACTTCATGCTTATTTGTTACATGTGTACTTTTTTTTTTCCTTTTGAAAGGAAAGGATAATATCAAGATTTAATGGTGTTGAATCACATTATCATCCTTAACTTAAGAGGCCTGGGGTAATAAGGTGAAAGACCACAAGATGGGAAAGAATATTAATCATCTAATTTTTGAAGAAAAAAAAATCCTGTGCTTTGCATGTTTATTCAAAGTAACATGCCCCTAGATGTATCATATGGTCAATTAGAATTAGAGCTGATTTGAGGGACCAGCAGAATATTAATTCCTTGAGGTCAATACTGTATCTTTTTGTCCCAAATATTTCATGGAGGGTGCTATACTTAGGAGGCTTTCATTAAAAAGTGAGTGAGTGAGTGTCTTCATAGTGACAGACAATTTAGTACAGAGAGAGTTAAGATCAGTGTGTTTGAGTTTTAGGAGTAAAAGGTAATCATTGTTCTCTCCTTATTCTGAGGTCTGAAACAGCTGAGTATTCAGACACAGGAGACAGACGGGTAGAAATTTAAATATCAGCTTTCTCACTAATATAACTGATTTGGAGACTCTGTCTTGACCTGCAACTAAAATCTGGTTTCCTAATGCAAACCCCTATACCCTTGAATTAAAAAGACTTAATTAGTCTGTCAGAGATGTGATCACATTTTTCTCTTGAATCTTCTAACCCAACTCCTGCTTCTACTCCAGGTCTGGGCATAGACTCTGCTTCTGTAGGAGAGAAAACCTCAGATGAACTTTTTAGGAAAAGGGGATGTCCATGTGAGTGAAACCTGGGTTCACTGAGCTACAGGGACCATGTTCCTGTTCCCAATCTCTTCATTTCTGCTTCCATGGAGAAGAGTTCTGGTGAAGGAGACCTGTGATTTGTTCCTTCCCATTACGAAATACTTTCTTCTTCATGTAAACATAGGAAATAGGAATTAGGTACCCACCATTTTCCTGCTCAAAAATGTATGAAAAAGAAATCTGAAATTTCTTAATGGACTTGGAAGATACCAGAGAAAGGTCGAAATTGTGTTTTAAGGCTATGAGACGTAACCTTTAGGTTCTGAATGATTAGAAGTGGGAGCCACTTGTAACAAGCTCTGATTGTTTTTGACCTATTTTAAGAAAGTTTTTTATTCCATAGATAAAAATTTACTGAATATGTGTAGTTTCCATTCTAGGTCAGAGAGATGGACCTTTGAACAGAGGGATAACTCCTTTGATCTCTTATAGACTATATGTTAATGTAGAAAACAGAAAATAAAGAGAAAAAAAGTACATAAGTGAAGTAGTGATTAGTACAGTAAGTACTATGAAGAAACATCTGCGTAGGTGACATTTGAGCAGGAACAAGAATGAAATGAGGGAGTCAATAAGGCAAAGTTCTAGGACAGGTATGCCAAGTAGGGCTAACAAAAAGTACAAAGTAACCTGTAAGGGGAAAGTTGCTTATTTGGAATGAATAAGAATAGGTACCTTTGAAATAGAAGGAAGAGGGAGTAAGGTCTGGTATTCTGGATTTTAAAACAAAACAATAAATTCTTTTTTCCTGAAGGTCGTAGAAAATCACTAAATGGTTGGAACATAAGAGGAACATGATCGAATGTCATTTTAAAAATATCTCACTGGATGCTTGCAGTAAACTTGCCATAACAGTGTCAGAATGGAAGCAGCAAGACTCCATCAAGAGAATTCTCTAGGGGATGGGGCGCCTGGGTGGCTCAGTTGGTTAAGCGACTGCCTTCGGCTCAGGTCATGATCCTGGAGTCCCGGGATCGAGTCCCGCATCAGGCTCCCTGCTCGGCGGGGAGTCTGCTTCTCCCTCTCCTGCTCCCCCCTCTTGTGCTCTTTCTCTCTCTTACTTTCTCTCTCAAATAAATAAATAAAATCTTAAAAAAAAAAAAAAAAGAGAATTCTCTAGGGGAAAATGTGGTGTATGCAATCGAGAGGCGTTTGTGGACAATGTAGTCCTGTGATGTGCCAGTCAAAGGACTCGGTGTTTTTAAGGAGAGGATGTAGAGAAATAGCCTAAAAGCAGCAATGAAGAGCAAGTACTACACACATTCTACCTCCAGGTACTTAGAGAAGAGAGAAAAGAAAAAAGAACAGCCTCAAAGATAATAAGAATTTAAGGCAATTAATCATTGAATATTTGCCGTGCTCCCACCATGTATGTGATGACATTGTGTTTGGCTCACAAGTTACTGCTGCAAGATGGACTCATTTTCCAAATACAGTCGTAAAGTATTGGCTTGCAGAGTGATATTCAGGCATGTTGCTGGCGAGGAAAAATCAGTGTAGGTATTAGGTCTACCCCTGGCTACGTGTATGAGTTTTGGACAAATCTCTTAATTATCCTCTCCTTCCTGTGAAAGATGAATGGGCAAAGGATTGAAGCACAGAGGTTTTCAGAGTTTGATTGAGATGAAGTAGTTTTGCAGAACTGGTATTACATACTCCAGAGGTGCTTAGATGAATAAATGATAATCACTGTTACCAAAAAATTACCTCTATGGTTGTGTATATACTTAATGGGAACATAATATCACTACTAATAACTGTTTATTCAGCCACATACCGGATTCTAGAAACTGATGAAATACTTTCTATACATGAGGAACTCCTATGTGTATCAAATATTTCAGAGAAATCCAGTCATGCTGTGACTTATCTTTCTCTATTCTAGAATTAAAAGAACATCTTTGAAGTTATTTTCATGTTAATAAAAAATGCATTTCGTCATTGCAAGCATGTGCCATGAGGCATCTCAATAAGCATCATTTCGATCTGTTCTGATCCACTGCTGTCCCAATTATCGGTCTGGCTGTCAGCATGTTCAATAATTTTATAGTTAGACTAAACAGCAAGATATTGTACTGTCTGAGCTATGCATAAAAACCCCAGACAGTGCACTTGGCTACAAACTTGGGGAGTAATTCAGCATTGTCAAAATGAATGAATTACAGGCAACTGCATTGTTCTCGTCTGCTTTCAACTGTTACCCACCCAACCCCCATGAATCCCAGAGCTCACTGGCTTAAGAGAATGGCCAAGATTACTGTCTCTGATTCAAAGAAGCCACACCATCAATTAGCCCAGATGAGATGAGGATCATTCACTCTATACATATCTGTTGAGTGTTGACTACAATGAGTAGTGCCATTTTCAGCCCTTTCAATGTGTGGCAGTGATTGAGTATTCCTGGCAGAAAGCACTGACCGGGCATTGTGGAGAATTAATAGAGAATAAATAATAGTAACTGGGGGTGGAAAGCTTACTCTTTCATAGGGTGCTTTATTCTTGAATACCTCATGCCATTAGAGTAACAGAACAGTCTTTGAGTGAGCTCAGAAATATACACATAATACATATCATTTAGTGTGTGCATATGATAAATGTGTCTATAAATAGACATGTGTATATCTGTGTTAAATGTGTGTGAAAATATATATTCACACACATATATGTGTATATATACATATACACATATCATACAAATATGTGCTTTTGAAAAGAAGATCTTCGTCAAAGTTAGGTTGAACCATACAAAAATGGCAATATCCACACATTTCTGATATTGCAAATATTTTTAAGATTTAACCTAACAGTAAGCACATTTTCTTTGTAGAAAAAGAGAAAATAATTGAAAGAATTGAACATGGAGACAGTATTTAAGATCCCACCATGCAGAGGCTTTTATTTTAATTATACTTGCATAAATTGTCCTAGTCTTTATTCTATGCATTTAATGTGGTTGTGATAATACTTGATAGGCAAGATTTTATCCCACTTATTTATTACTCCTTGATTCAAACTCTGGCTCTTTTCCAACTTGTGTACATTACTAAGTTCATCTGTAGAATAAGGCTAATGGGTGAATCTAACACAGGACATTTTTGGGACTTAAAAGAGATAATCCCTGGAAAGTGCTTAGGACATGCCTGGAGCCAGGTTAGTGTTTAAAAAGAGAGTTAACTTCTAGTAATAAAGACTAGCCATTGTAATGGCTACATGGGATCTCATTATATGAATGTTTCTGTTTATTACATTCTTATTGTAGGGCATTTAGATTTTTTCCTAAGTTTCGCTCAGAGAGTAGCCAACACGCCTTGTCATTTATTGGGAGTGGTGTAAGACCTGTTCTGTATTGTCTGTAAAGGAGATATAGCTTGTGGGGATGTCTCTAAGGCATTCCACTTTTCATTCCAAAAGAATGGGAAGAATAAGAGTTTTAGTATTAGAAATTCCTAGATTCAAATTCTATCTGCCCTTCTCTTGCTTGGCGTCATTAGGAAAATCCTTTAACCCTGGCTCGGTTTGGTGTTGGTAGTTAACCCATGACACGGGTGATTCTCCTTATTAATGCCAGAGGGGCATCCTTAGGCGGCCGTGTCTTCCATTTAGGGGTAATGGAACATCGATAGGACTAAACCACACCTACTGCCCATATACTAATACTATTAGTTCTCCTGATCTGGAAGATTGACCAGTGTGCCATCTCAATTTTTACGAATAGCTGGTCACCCATGGTTTATTCTTTCTTGTGCTACAATATTAGTGATTAACATGTTTACCACTAAATGGCAGGTATCCAGGGCAGAGTGACTGCCGTGGTCAGTGGTAGAGAAGTTTAGTTGGTTAAACTTGTACGGTGCTGTCAGAGAGTGACATTCCTCAGTTACAGTTGACAAGTGCCAAGGGTATAGACTTTTTGAGGCTAAAAATATGTTTGTGTGTTTATAATTTAAGAAAGCAGTGCATGTTCATTATAAAGAAATTAGAAAGAGGTAAGCAATAATAAAAAAGCAATACAATAGAACACATAATTCCCTACCCCAGACATGAACACTGCAAGATGTATACACCTTGGTATATAATTCCTCCAGATGCAATTCCTCTCTCCCTCCCTCTTTCTCTCCCTCCTCCTTCCCCACTCTTCCCTATCTTCCCCTCATTCCCTCTCTCCCTCTTTCATATCATGCATACTTTTTGTATTTATATGTCTCACTATATAACCCATATTATGCATATTCTTCTTACACTGGATTCTGACTTAACAATAAACTGCAGATATCTTCCCAAACCAGTTAGCCTACAATTGCAGTATCATTTTTTAAAAAGATTTTACTTATTTATTTGACAGAAAGAGAGAGCATGAGTAGGCAGAGTGGTAGACAGAGGGAGAGGGAGAAGCAGGGAGCCCGATGCGGGGCTCCATCCCAGGACCTTGGGATCATGACCTGAGCTGAAGGCAGATGCTTAACTGACTGAGCCACCCAGGCACCCCACAGTATCATTTTTAATAGTTAAATACTAGTCTCTTAAATAAAGGGAGCAGAAAAGCTCCTATTGTTGGACATTTAGCCTGTCCATGAACACTTTTGGTGGGAATAGAATAATCCATTCTTATTATTAAATTTTGTGTCCAATCATATTACTAATTGCAAATATTTGTATCTTCTAGCATAGTACTTATATTTCTAGGGATCACTTATAAATGCATAGTTTATTGCATAATTCTTCATATTTCTAAAAATTGGAAATATATAATTTCAATATCCTCGGTGACTTTGACAGAACATCTGTTGGTGGATGGATAAGGCATTGTAGTTTACAAGAAATAGCTAAAAATCTATGACTCAAACTTGTTATGTGTCAGGTGTACACTTAGGGATATTAGATGCTGTATTACGAAAAGGAACATTGAATCTACTGACTCCACGCCAGGCTTCTTTGTAAAAATGCACCAATATTTTTAAATCATTATAGATTTCACAATCTGAACTGCACTTATGTTTGAATAGAAGATTACTTGAGCAACGATCCTCTGAAAACTGGCCTTTGCATTACCTGGGATTAATGGTCAGTTCCTCAGTTAATGTCTTGAGTTTTCTGGACCAAGTCAAAAGTCATCTGTACTCCTACTCACCAGTCATTAATTGGAGTAATGATGGATTTTGTGGAAGCTTCATTGCTGCCATGACAATAATTGGCACTTTTAAGAGCCATCTTGCTTGCTTGATTTTTCTTGATGGTTTACTTTTGGCTACTGATCAAGTGGCCATTTGGAGGAATTACTTGTTTTTAGCTCCATAATTAATTACCAAAATGCCATTTATTAGAATATAAACCTACAAACCCATATATTTAAATTCTTGTGTATAGCATGTGAACAAGAAACCATGTAAAATCTATACTAATTGGATCTAGGCTGTAGTTTATTCCTTATCTCTACAGATTCCAAGGCTATTTTCAGCGATGGTATTAAATCCTAACAGAAATGTGGGATTTCATGTTCAGCATATAGATTCTTGTACAAGAGGGGGTCGTATAACTACTTTCAAAGATGTATGTGTGTGTGAGATTGTTTTTTGTAGGTAGCCAGATTGTAACAATTAGCTCGGGAATAACATGAATCTTTAAAAGAGTTTCCTGTGTTTTCATTATTTAAAAACCAAAAGAGATAAAAAGAAGTTGGTTTCTTACCTAGACTCTTGTGCTAATCAAACCCTCAAACAAATGCTCAGTGGTATTGAGATGCTCTCCATTTGCCAGATAGTGTCTTTCAGGACTGAGCAGTAGTTACAGTTGTTTTTTCTTATATCTCATTTTCCTATGGCCTATTTAAATTATTACTGTTTTTTAGACTTTGGGGAAAATAAGGAATAAATTACCCGTGCCCTCTTCAAAGTTACTGTTAAACTTTTTTTTTTTTTTTTCTTTTCCTCCTCAAATTATCAACTTGGTTATGGAGCGTGGTTCTTGAGCCACATTTTCTTTTCTTTCTTTTTTTTTTTTAATTCCAGTATAGTTAACACACAGTGTTATATTACTTTCAGGTGTACAATATAGTGATTTAACAATTCCATACATTACCCAGTTGAGCCAAATTTTAAATCTGAAGACAATCTTAATGCCTCAACCTCCTATAAACTCTTCACCCTCCTGAAGAGGTCACCTGGTGATTACTTATGAGGAAATTCGTTTCAGTAATAGGTGTTGCCTGTGACTATGGAGGAGGCCAATGGTAATTACCATTCTTTATTGACGGTGTAATAAAAGTCAAAACACCATATTAAGCATTTTACATACGCTCTCCTTTAATTTTTACCAAAAAACCCCACAAGAAATAGGCATTATTTCTCTGTTTTTAGATGAAGAAAAATCAGAATTATTTAACAATTTGCTTTAGACTCAGACCTGACTCAACTCATTGCTTTGATATTTACTTGCTGGGTGAGCTTAGTCAAATTACTTCTCTGGTTCTCTATTTTTTATTGACAAAAAATAGAATATATATCACATAGGGTTCCTGTAGAGATGAAAATAAATAATATTTCTAAGGCACATATAATAATGAATAAGTAGTTATTATTCTTATTCCAAATCATGCAACTAGTTAGTTTATGGGAATGGGCTGCAAATGAAAATTCATTTTTTTCAGAGAACTCATTAATTCATCATGGAAGCTGTATAAAGAAAAAATTAAACATAGTGCACTATGAGTATTCAGGAACATAATAAGATGTATAAAGGCATGGTGATTTAAATTCATGGAGATTTTCAATAATTGATGAAGTAAATGTAATTATAATCAGATTATGGGGGCAATGAAGGTAAATTCAGTATATAAATAATTGTTTCTTTAGATGGTCTTCTGCTTCTTATGTGATCAACTTTTTCCTTTTAGATAATGGAATGATGTCTCTCAATTTCTTGGTTTTGCTAGGTACGCCTAACACAGTCCTGGGACATTAAGTGGTCATTAAATAATTATGATCAAGGGCTTTTAAAGGTATCTCTCTAAAAAAAATAGAAGTGTCTCTCTAGACCACAGAACTCCTGTGTGCAGAGAAGAGTTAATAGAATTGAGAACTACTATCCTCAGAAAGTCTTACTTGTGAAGTTAACCCTTCCCTGGCACCTAAACTTAGATTTCAGGAGAATTTCCACCATTCTCAGAATTGTGAAGAGTGTGTCACTGTGCCTAAACTGTTTGTACAAATAATGTGGTTTATGCCAAACACCTGCTTTCTTTCTGAGAGTCGGGAATTTTAGTATATGCCAGGCAGAGAGAGGGTGCCTAAGTGATCAGCCCCCAGTAAAAACCCTGGGCACTGAGGCTGTGATGAGCTTCCCTGTTAGCATTTCACAAGCATTGTCAGAATTTATTGCTAGAGGATTGAAGCACATATATTGTGCAGATCCACTAGAAGAGGATGCTTGGAAGTTGTCCCCCATTCCCCTTGGACTTGGTCCCATGTGTCTTTTCCCTTTGCTGATTTTGCTTTGTACCCTTTCCCTGTAATAAAGTATAACCATGAGTATGACTATATGCTGAGTCCCATAAGTCCTCCTAGCAAATCATCAGACCTAAGGATGGGCTTATGGATCCCCAAAACACCTTGGTTCAGGGATCACCACACCTTCCAAACATGCCACACTACCCCCCCCCCCCCCCCCCCCCCCCCCCCCGCACACATCCAGAAGCTCTAGGCAGTAAATTTGGCATGCAATGCCAGGGCATTAAAAAGGAGGGTAGGAGTGGAGTGGGGTGGGGTGAAGTGGAGTGGCGTGTGTGATAGAAAAGCCACTGAAAATAAGTTATGAGATAGAGAAGATAAATGGAGATACAAGAAAGGAGAAGGTTATAAGTGCCTTTGAATGATTAAATAATTATCTCTTCTCCCTCTAACCTGTTTCAGGGCCAATTGAGAAATAAGGCAAAGGCAGAATGTAGAAGCCAGATTACCATCTTTATGACTTATAAAGTCTGTGTTTTATGTTATAAAGGCATAATTATTGAAGTCCCAATGGGTTTGCTATTAGAATTAGACAAATTTACCTATCACATAAGATTATTTATGGCTTGTTCTGTCACCTCCTTCAGTTACTCTTATTGAACTCCTTACTAACACAAGGGAACACCGGTAATTGAGAAGCATTATCACTTAACATTGGAGGAGATGGCAAATGGAAGGACCAATAATTACTTCAAATGCTGTCCAATTACTAAGCAAGATAAAAGAGAGGTGGAGTTCAATAGTGTGGAAAATCAATGCTAGGAATTCACAACTGGTATGTGAGGGAACATACGTAGTCTCAAAATAAGTTGTTTCACAAGCTCCGAGACACTTTCAATCAGAAGTCGGAAATTTAGTCAGTTTAGAGACAAATCTGTTAGCAAACCAGAATGTTAAAGAAAGAGGCAAGGATTTTGGTATAGGTGGACCATATGGATGTCTGAAATATCCTTAGTATTTTGAAGTATTTCTACTATAGCACTAGTGAGGGTCAAGTTTGAGCTGTTGCACTAGAAATTCCAAGTAACAATGACTTGAAATAGAAGTCTGTTTTTGATCTCACATAGTGGTTTAGGCCAGGCCGGGTTGGGTCCGTGATGTTAGAAACCCAGGTTCCTCCTAACTTGTTCCATCTTTTCCTAGGATATTGTCATCCACACATGGTTGGAGATGGCTTATCACTTCACACAGATTCCTGCCAGCAGGAAAGACGTATAAATCCCTTCAATTTAAGAATATTGCCTGAAAACTGCACCTTCATTTTTCTCACATCACATTGTGATCTTAGATTCATGACCATACACATCACATCATGATCTTAGCTGAAAAGATAGGCCGAGGTGTGTGTGTATGTGTGTGTATGTGTGTGTGTGTGTGTTTCAGGAAGCCATCTATCCCGCTTTAGAAAAAAAATTGGGGTTTCATTACTATAGAAAGAAAGAATTATTATTGGAGACCACCCAGCATTTAGTTACACACCCAGCCCTTTGTCCATCTATCTGGATTCACCAATTGATCCCTTTACCATTCTAATGCACTTACCCACTTCTCTAATAAAAAATCCCCAACTCTCACCCGGAATATCTGATTTTATACAGCTCTCTTCATATTCCTGGATGTGATTGAGATTTTGGCTATGAGGTTTATAAGGCAGGAGGGAGACCTCAGTCCCACCGAGCGATCAGTGGCTCTGTAGGCGTAGAGGATTCATGTTGTGGATGCAGGCGGCAGCAGGTCCACATTTGCAGCTGCAGTTTGCTGAATTACGGCAGCTTCCCCGGCTGTGGCTGTTGGAGGACTGTGGGATCTTCTCAACATCAGCGGCATCCAGTGATAGCGGTGATGGTGTGGTTCGGGAGCCAGCAGCTGTACTAGGAACTTTCCAATTTCACAAGCAGCATCTTGATGATTAGGGATTCAGAAGCTTCTTGAAGTCGAGATGCTGTGTTCTAGTTTTAGGAATAATTTCTTAAAGCATAAGTGGGCCTCTTTTTTGCACCTTTCCAATGATCCCATAAGCCATTTATCACCCTGTAATTATTTCTGCTTAAACTGGCTAGTGTGAATTCTGTTCTTGGCAACTGAACCCTTCGGGCAACTTGGTAGACTGTCTTATAAATAAGTCATTTCACTTATCTGTTCAATGATGCAAGCAAAAGATCAAGTGCCCCCCAAGCAACTTATAGCCTCATAATAGATAGCTAATATTTATTGACAGTTTTCCATGTGTCAGGCACCTGAGAATTTTTCTAACACTATGATATTTAATGTCAGTAATCACTTATGTATTAGGAATTACTCTCCTTGTTCTGTAATGAGAAAACTGAGTTTTAGAGGAGTTAAGCAGCTCCTTGGATTTAAAAAAAACAAAAACAAACTACAGTTCAGACAGCATTTGAAATCAGATGATCTGGTGTGACAGTTAAAGCACTAGGGAGACATTTAGTAAAGTGATCAGTAAACATTGACTAGATTAATTGACATCCTGATAAAGGTGAAGTAGACGGACACACAAGGTATTAAGATGAGGTACAAACATTGAGCATGTTGACGGGTGCCATTGAACATGTTAGGCTTGGGGGGTGGGAGAGGGGCACTAGCTGAATCACATTTGCATTAAAAAAATTCATTCTGAGTGCTGGGTAGAACATGGTTCAAAGCATGAGCATGTCTCGATGGTCAGAGACCAGTTAGGTGGATATTACATGAGTGAAATGGGAACGGCCACAGCGTCAGCCTTTGCAGTGGTGGTAGGAAGGGAAAGAAATGCAAAAATGTGACTGACATTTGAGAGGAAGATTCAAGAAACAGTGATGATCAATTAAATATCGGAAGTGAGAGGAGGGAACTAGGGGAGAGTAATATCCAGTTTTCTGCTGGAAAAAGTAGTTTGATATTGATGCCATTTATTCCCTCTTCGTGGACTACAATTCAGAGATGCATCCTCTGGATCCAGGAATGACTCCTAGATAAAGGAGGAGAATTGTACTAGGAATTTAGATATCCCTGCCTTAAAAACAGAATGTTACATTTTTTTTTTTTTTCTGATCAAACAGTATTGGTGAATTCCATAGTATTGATCAAAAAAGACTGATCTCTATTCCCCTGGAGACTCACTAATCTTGTTTGGCCTTTTCCACACATCACCAATGATGAGCATTTAAGAATAATCCTTTTTTTTTTTTTTAAAGTTTTAATAACACCTTATGAAGTTGCTCTTTCATGGAGGGAATGGAATTTGCAACAGTAGCTTTGAACTGCTTTGAAGTGTATTCTTTTTGTCTTAATAATAGATTCTGAACCACAGATAAAGTCAACAGGTCATTAAGAAAGCACAAAGGAAAAAAAATAAATAAACTCCTTTCAGGATATGTAACTGTTCTTATCACTAGTTAAACTAAATATTTTAGATCACTAATAAGCCAATTAAAATAAAGCTGACTTTTTTATAATTTAAGTTGAGGTAGCATACTATATGAACTGTGGCCTGAAATTTTTAAAAATTAAAGTTCTGAAAACTCATATAGCAATAGTCAACAACATTTTCTCACTAATAAGTCCCATGGCTTGCAAGTATTTGTTTTTTAGAAGAACTGCTTTTATTAGGTAGGAATAGCTTAATTTTACTGTTCTTTTACCAAATAACACATTAGTGTCCAACAGAATGTTAATGAACACAATGATATTTTATTAGCACACTACTAATATAATTTCAGCCAAATGAAATAATTTTGATATTTTACTTAAAGAATGCAAACTTATTTTTATTATGGATCTATTGTTCTTTATTATTTATTTATTTATTTATTTATTTATTTATTTATTTTTAAAGATTTTATTTATTTATTTGACAGAGAGAGACACAGTGAGAGAGGGAACACAAGCAAGGGGAGTGGGTAAGGGAGAAGCAGGCTTCCCGCAGAGCAGGGAGCCCAATGCGGGGCTCAATCCCAGGACCCTGGGATCATGACCTGAGCTGAAGGCAGATGCTTAACGACTGAGCCACCCAGGCGCCCGGATCTATTGTTCTTGAAAATACAGGAAATCAGGGGTACTTGGGTGGCTGAGTTAAATGTCTGGCTCTTGGTGATCTCAGCTCAAGTCTTGATCTCAGGATCCTGAGTTCAAGCCCTACTTTGGGCTCCACCCTGGGTGTAGAGCCTACTTAAAAAAAAAAAAAAAAAAAAAAGAATACTGAAAATCAGGCATAAGGCCTTAGTGTGTGTGTATGGTTCATTTTTATATATTGAACAGTAAAATCGAAATATTGTTTTACTCTTTTAATGGGGAATTTGGGATTTGATATACAAAGATTCAGAAACTGTTGATTTGGAAGAGAATGAGTCTTTTAGTTTAAAAAGCAGAGAAACTTTTTAAATTTAGAAAGTAGAGAAAAAAAAAAAGAATGGTGTGTTTACATTTTGTTTGGTGTGTCTTAAAATCTCTCTTCTGAAAGAAAGGAACCCCTTCCTCCGAGGTTGACAATAATGAGACAGGAACTCGGCTTTGCACTGAGGTTGCCAGTTGTCTAAATATTCTTCTCCAAGGGCTTGTCTGCACACCTCCATGTCTGTTACCAGTCTGTCCAAAAGTCAAGGGGTAGGGCCTAGAATTACCATCTCTTAAGCCCACGTTTTGCTAATCATCATTGAGTTCCATAGGGAGGTGATCCTTGCTCTCCTGGAAACATTTCCCAACATTTAGAGCCTCAGCTAACTCCAATACCTGAAGCATAATAGGAATGGCTGTGAGTAATAATGGCTCTTCTGCATTAGGAATACTGGTGAGCACATCGCAAGGCACTGTTTGATTTGATTCTCCTAAAAGCATTGTGCGTCATATTATTACCCACATTTCATAGATAGCTTAGAGAGGTTAAGTAACTTTCCCAGAAACACGCATCTAGTAGAAGGTAGAGCCAGAATTTGGATCTAAATCTCTGAATTTAAGGCTCTTAAATAATATGCAACCCTTCTGCTTTATAGCTTCCTTTTTCTTAACTGGATAGTCACACCTCTGGTAATTGACAGCTACTACTCACATTTCCGAGGGAGTTTTTTTTATTATTCTTTACTTTTCTTTTCTTTTTTGATGTAGTGTTCCATGATTCATTGTTTGCGTATAACACCCAGTGCTCCATTCAGTACGTGCCCTATTTAATACCCATCACCAGGCTAACCCATCCCCCCACCCCCCTCCCCTCTAGAACCCTCAGTTTGTTTCTCAGAGTCCGTAGTCTCTCATGGTTCATTTCCCCCTCCGATTTCTCCCCCTTCATTTTTCCCTTCCTACTATCTTCTTCTTCTTCTTCTTTTTTTTTTTAAACATACAATGTATTATTTGTTTCAGAGGTACAGGTCTGTGATTTCTGAGTTTTTTTAGAGGCAACTCAAATTTCTGACATTTTAGGACCTTGAAATTTCACTTGGGTCTCCTCTGAAAAAAATTATAAATATATATATATATGTTTATATATATATTTCAGGTCCTCTTGCTTCTCTGAACTTCAAAGTTGCTACTGTTTTATGTGTGTGTATGTGTATGTGTGTGTGTGTGTCTTTAAGATTTGGACTTTGAGATGGTTTGCTCTTGAATTAAAAATAAAGTGTGTGTGTTTCTATGTGTTCATATATATAAATATGTGATTAGCATCCTCCAGTTCTCAGTGGTTCTATAAAGGAATTATTCCTTTCAAAAGCCATTGAGAAAATGATGATTCAGCATTACTCTTTAACTGGTTTCTATAAAGGCTGACAGTCTCTTTCAGGTAATTCATTCACAATGGCTATTAGAAATTACAAATTATTTACAACTTTGCATTCATTTATGGTTAAGAGGATTATGATACATTTATTTCCAACTCTGTGTTTAAATACATATTTTAGAAAGACACATTAACTTTGAAATACCTTTTCTGTATTCAGGTTCCGATATTTCAGTGGTCTTGTGAATCTATTGAAAGTTTTTGTTGTTGTTTTTGGTTCTGTTTGTTTTAAAATGAAATCACTCAGGCCACATTCTCTTTAATAATTTAGGATAAGACAATACTGGCTGTGATGACTTTGGGTTTTCTGGAAGGTGACTTCATCTTACTCTATCCCTAGACTCATAAATTCTACTTCAAGCAAATTTTAAGAACAAAAGAATATGGAATCATAGATTTAAGAAATGATGTTTAAATACCTCTAAACAAAATGAACACAAAGATGGGAGGAGTGACTTTCAGGGCAACAATACCATTGGCAAACTTGGGCGTAGAATCCTACTCCTTAAAGTCTGGTGAAATTCCTACTAAATAAATTGTTCTCAATTATTTTGTGAACTCTGTGTGCTCAGAGTTATGGTGAAAGTCTTGTGACTCATACACCACCAAATATCATGTATAGACAGACTAAATAATATCCTGCACATAAATACATTGCTGCTTCTTAAATGCTTGTAGAACATGTTATTTATTTAAAATTTCAAAATGTTACTAAGTTAATACTATATTTTATATAAAGTAAGACACCATCAATCTAAGATGCACTGTTACTTTTTGTACCTCTGGGAAAAGAAAATGCCGATTGTAATTTTATGACACCGTTGATGGGAAGATGCTTACTAATTTTAGAGATGTGGTGAAAAATAACATCATCTTAAAAAAAGATAAAATATAACAGTACTGTTTTGTCTATGAATACATTACATGTTAGGATGTCCCATAGTCTATATTTTATACCAAAGACTTGGAACTACTGGGTCACTTCCTACTGTATTGATTGACAAGACTTACCTTTCTGGTTGTGAAAAGCTGACCTCATGCACTGTGGTGAAGATTATCTGAGCAAGTGCATATAAAGCTTTTAGAAGAACGCATGGCATACAGCAAGCACTCTGTCAACATTAACTCTTACTGTTGAACCCACCACCACCGTTATGTTCATTAGGGGCAGAACGCTTTCCAGATACTTCTCCTACTTCTACTTCAGGGGTGATATGCTTGTTTAAAAAAAGGCAAAGACTAGTTATGGAATCTATATTTTTTTCAGAAGTCCCAAGGTGATTGGCTTGAGCAGCTGAGTAGGAGACCCCAGGATGAAGATGATGTGACATTTACTTTTTTCCCGGTCCAAATATTTATCACTGCTCAAGAGGAGTTGAAAATTAAGAATGTATTTGTAATTCTCATTCTTGAGCATTGGATAGATACCTTGATTTACCTTTGTGTATATGGAAATACCCAACTCTTGAGCTTCACTATGTTGAAAATTAAAAGTGTCACTGCTAGACTTGCAAGCTAAAGTCTGGGTGGTATACACGAAAATAAAATGCATGAGTTGATCTTTGCTAATGTCAGGACTTTGTCATCTAACTACTATTCACAGTATGCTAAGCATTTTGACATGGAATTCTAAATAAGCTTTAAAAAAATTAGGTTTCAATTACTTAAATAAGGATTAAAGCAAAGGATTAGTTTGTTTTGATATTTTAACCTAGAAGTAAATTAGAAAAAGACTTGATTTTGGATTGTGGAACATTTAGGTAGAAGGAGGCTAGAAGTATCAATAGCAGAAATAAAACAGTGATATTAAGCATGTATATTTGCCAGGCAATATGTTTAACACTAATATAAGAGAGGATTTTTAATCCTCCCAACAACTTTAAGAGGCAGCAACTATTTGTGTCTTTAAAATACAGTCAAGGACACAGGCTCAGAGAGATTAAGTAATTTGCCTGAGCTCACATAGCTAGTAATAAGAAGAGCCAGGTTTGAAACCAGACCACTTTGACTCCAAAGTTCCCTTTCTTAATCCCTACACCAGATGGTGTGTGTTTTTAGTTCACACTTAGAAGGGGTTAATTCTCTCTTTGCTGTTACTGGTTCCACTGTTTCATTTCTTGGTAAGATCCCTTGATAATGTTCTTTCCCTGGCAACCCACGGAATCCCTATAGGCATGAATTCACATCAAGCCCTATGTTTTCCTTTGGAAAATGTTATTCAACACATATCAATTAATATGTGAGTTATTGCATTGCATACTTGAGAGGTTTGCACAAAGAAAATGTGGGCACATAATTCAGTAGTTTACAATTTTGCAAACATCAAAAGCACATGAGAAAATGGAGTCATGCAAATTTAGATATACTCTACAGATTGAATGAAAGTACATATTTTATTCTCTTACATTTTTCCCCTGGCATACATCATACTGTTCCAAAGTTGGATCATCTATAATCTCTCTTGCCATCTTGTCTCAATAGGCAAATAGGAAAAATATGGCTATTATCTCTGCTTTAATATGTCCTGTCTAAATTCTGGTACCCTGGGGGGGTCTCCAATGTCCATATTGTCCAATGATTTGGAACCTGATATTGTAATCATTCCTTATTAAGAAGTTATATATTGACTACCACCACCACCCCCAGACAAAAGTCCCATTTTGCCATCATGGTGGTCCTGGAATAAATTTGAAATATGATAAAGAGTGCTTCTTATTTCATAGCTGCATCATTTTATTGACTCTGAGGATGCAGTAGGATTCTCTAGATGTGTGTGAATGGGAAACGCAGCTCTGGGCAGTCTGAGGAGTGTGGGTAAGTTAAGAAAGTCAGTGAAAGTTTTGTGATCTATGCTACATTTTTAATCACATTTCACCTATAAGCTTAGTTTTTTATAAGCAAGATGCTCATCACAATTCCCTTGATAAATAATTTCCCACTTACCTGCTAGTGGATATGTAAATTGCATTTGACAGTGTTCTATAAAATATTTTTCTTCCTAATCTGCTTGCAATTATAGGTTGAACAGTGAAGTGACTAATACAATCAGGTAAATAGCACTTTGTGGATTAGCTAGAATTTCTTTGTCAGATTTTGTCAAATCTTTAAGATCTTCTTCGTAGACTGCTAAATAATTATTATATTTAAAATATTCTTAGGGCTATCTTTCTTTGTATCTTGCACAACTGGTGAAAAAAGTGCCCCAACATCAGTAGGCCAATGTGACTTTTCTCTCATGCATTGTTTGATTTTGATGTTCTGAAACACGAGGTGTGGGCATTTTGTATTTGAAAGGGAAAACATATAATTTAGCAGCCAAACCACTCACTGGTGAAAAGGGATTTTATCTTTTGTTCAAACATATTATCACTATAATAAGCACCTAACCTAGCTATTTTTTGAGACCTCTGGTTCAAGGAGAATATTTAATGGGAGAAGGGGGTGGAGAAAATCAACAATAGGTCAAAGGGAAAGGAAAAAAAATGACAAGAAACCATATCAGAATATGAAAACCAAAGAAGAAAGAGCAAAACAGTAACACAAAGGATAAACAGGGAAGAGATATATAAAGCAGCAGGTAAGAGCACAAACTTTGGAGCAGACCCACCTGCACTGAATTGCTTGCCATGTCACTTGCTAGTTATGTGAACTTGGACAACTTATTTCATTTTATTTTCCTCATTGTGACAATGATGGTGATAATCCCTGTTTGTTTTTCATGTCATTGTGAGAATTCAGTGGTGTTTTATAAATAACACAGCTCAATGATTGGCACAAAGTCACTACTCAATCAATTAGGAACTTTCGGTAAGATTCAACTCTCTCTGGGAAAGGAAGAGCATGAGAGTTACAGCCATATTGGGAGTGGTAGGTGGGCAGGCACTGCTGTCTCTGATATTCAGGGTCAGCTATACCAAGTGCTTATAACCCCTGAACCAGTCTCTAACTTTGTGGTAATGTTGTTCCAACTGCATATTTAGAAACCAACCGAGAGAACGGTCTGACCCACTGGTCCATATCCGTATGTACCTTGCCTCTGAGATGAGTCTCCATCAGAGCTGATTCTACTATATGTATTTATCTGAGCTCATGCAGCTTTGTGGCATTTCATTCTTCATGGACTTGCTGGGAGCTGATTTAAGGTGCACACATCAATCAGAGCCTAATCAAGCTCAAAGCCAGCAGCTTCTCAGGGGATGAGACAAGTGACCGTTGAGACCAGTTCAATCAAGGTGGCCCTTGGGTTCAGAGGCTCCCACCTGAAATAAATCTGGGGAGTGCCTTTTAAATTCAATGAACACTGATGAAACAGCTGCCCATAGGGAGAACCTGACTGTACAGAATAAATACATCTCTCCCAGAGCAGACATAAATAACACCCTTTGGTTTTTATGCATAATTAACACTGAGTAGTAACTAGTAGCTTGGCTGAATTATAATGACACATTCTCTGGTTACTTTTGTGTGTCTTAGCTTCAGAATAAATAGTGTAAAATTATGAACCTATATACTATGGTGTGCATGTGTGTGTGTGAAAACACACTTTGTTTATTCCTTTATTTTATTCTCCGTAGGCCTATTAAGTGCAACTTTATTTCTTTGAAAAACATTGAGAATCACAATGGTTTAAAACCCTTTGGCACTTATTATTTTAAGCCGAGGTCTCCCTACAATAGTTAGATAATAAGATGAATTGAAACCAAGATTCTTCTTCTTATCCTGTGGGATGTGCTGAAGAGAGGGCCAGAAGCTCAGTGGGCAGAAATGGTTCCTCAAATACACATGCCTTTTGAACAATAATAATAATCCTGATGCTTGGATGTGGTGGTGTGAGGTGAAAAGGGCTGGGTGAAGAGTCTCTGCTGCATTCTTGTGGGACCTCTTCATTCAGGGCCTTCTTGTCTATGTAAAATAAAAACAATTATCTTTCATATTTCCATGGAGACGTTCATTGGCTCCATTAAAATAATGCAGTTTTAAGTGCAATCTGTTTCATATGGGATTCCTCACATGCATTCTGGTTCAGAGGGCAATTTATTTGCTTTTGTGTGACCCATTTGAATTAATAATGCACTTTATGGCTAATTGCAACTTCCCACTTAAAAAACTTGATTGATAGATAAAGTAATTCAGAGGTAATAATGTATCTCTTCTTATGACTCTCCAAGTAAACTCAGGGTCTGATGATTTGACCTCTAGTTTCATTTTAGGAGATGATTACTACCTTCAGGAATCCTCAGAAAATGCAATGGTGTCCAAGGCATGCAGAAGAGTATTCATTTATGGCTGCATAATAGACATTGTAAATAATGTGCTATTCAGATGAAACAATGCAGAGCTTCGGAAGTTACCACATTTTTGCCGAGGCAGGCAACTAAAATATAATTTTAGAAGTGTTTGGCTAGGAAAAAAAGGAGGCGATGAACAGGAATGCCTGTCAGGGGAAGTGTACCTCTCAATGCAAAGACATTTGTCCAATCCAAAGCTCAAATAAGAGCAGACAATCGGGGCACCTGGGTGGCTCAGTCGTTAAGCGTCTGCCTTCGGCTCAGGTCATGATCCCAGGGTTCCTGGGATCGAGCCCCGCGTCGGGCTCCCTGCTCAGCGGGAAGCCTGCTTCTCCCTCTCCCACTCCCCCTGCTTGTGTTCCCTCTCTCGCTGTGTCTCTCTCTGTCAAATAAATAAAAATAAAATCTTAAAAAAAAAAAAAGAGCAGAGAATCAAGAAGTTCCTGCTTTAGCCTTAATTGGTGATGATGATCATTTCCTAGAAATTTTGAGGGCAAGGTATTGTTGATAGAATGATGATGTTTGGGTTGACATCCCATGGTTGTAGCTGTGTCACCTTGGACTAATCACTTTACCCCTCTTCCCACTGTCTCTCCTTAGAAAAAGGGAGTAGTTATAGCTATAATATATGTTCCTTAGGAAATTCTTTGGAAATGCTGTTTATAAATGCTTCAGAGTAACATTTACAGACATAAACTCATTTTTTTGTTTTTATATATTTTATATATTTATATTTAAACATATCATAGTTTAAAATCTTAGAATCATTTGACAGGGAAATACTTGAAAGTGAAAAAATATATTCATTTTTACATAAAGGTAATATATCACTTATAAGGGAATCATCAGCTATCAAACTGTTTTTTTTTTTTGTTTTTTGTTTTTGCTAACATTTAGCATCACTGTGTTGTCTTTATCATAAACTCACTTTTAAAGTTAACTTCTGGAATCTTTTTGGATGTAGTATTAACAAACAGAAAGTTACAGTTACAAACTCTGGACACCAGAAGTCACCATGACTTCCATTATGAGTATCATTATGTGATGATGATGATGATGGTAATGATACTAGGTCAATACCTTGAAAAGAAATGGATACAAAGCCATTTGTGGATAGTGAGAACTGAGTGATCTTCCCAGTATCTCTGGAGTGTTGGGGGAGGTGGAAATTGCATTTTTCTAGTTACTTAGGTCTGAGCTCTCTGCTATGTTTTTTCACTGATAGAGAATAGCTCACTGATGGAGACATAGCATCTCTTTTCTGAACTTACAGACCCAGATATTGCAACATATCCTTTTGCCCTTGTATTCCTATCAACCATACACACACACACACACACACACACACACATATACACACACACAACCTTGTATTATATATAAAACAAAATGCCAGACGTTTGTGAAGATTTTTTTAAATCTATAGGCAAACACTTGAGTGATACAATTTAAAATTAAGTATTAAACATATCTATTCCTTCACACACTTGCACCTTATATCTTCCTAAACTCTGAACTTTTGTGTTCATGACTAACCACCCTCACCTTTGTGTCTCTGGGAGATACTGCTCTTTTTTAGGAAATATACAATGGAGTCTCCTTGTAACTCCAAAACAACTTCTCCAACTGTATTATACAAAGCAATATGACCCTCTCCAGAAGCTGTGTTCAGTCTCAGTTAGAAGACTATGTCTACATAACCAAAATGTGGTAGGAGTAAATGAGTTGTGGGAGATAACTTATGGCCAAACATATGGGCCTTTTAGACCATGTAAAGATGTTGGGTTTTATTTCTAACAAGTTGAGGAACTGGTAGTGGGTTTTGAATAGGGAGAAAGAAGTGATCCCTAACATATATTTTAGAAATATCACCTTGGATGACAAGTGGAGAATTAACTGTATGGGAGTAAAAATAGTGGGGGCAATAAAGTGAAGTAGGGGTGACTGCATTCATGCAGACAAGATATAATGGTGGTTTGTACACATCTGTCTATTAGCAATAGAGGTGGTGAGAAAAAATCAGATTTTGGAGATACAGCCTGGACGTAGGATGCAGCCTGTAACATTGTTTATAGATTGTGGATAGTATGTGAAAGGAACAAAAAATAGCTTTTTCAAAGTTTTTGTTTTGTTTTGTTTTTACTTCATCTGCTGGAAGGATGGAGTTGCCAATACCTCAAATGGGCGCTGTTGCAGAAAGACAAGTTGGAACAACGGGTTAAATAAAAGTTTGGTTTCAGACATACTGAGTTTCAGATGTGTGTTAGATATCCCAGTAGACATGTTGAGTAAAAACTGAAAGATCAGAATTGGAAGCTTAGGCATTAGATTCAGACTGAAGATTGAATGTGGCAATCATAATAATATAGGTGCTATATTTCCAGCCACAAGTTTGGAGAGAGGAGAGGAGATCCTCAAAACTATGCCCTAGGGCACTTCAGTGTTGAGAGAGCAGGACAAGAGGGTAGGAGGCTGGATGGAGCAGCAAGTGCATTGGGGAACCAGGAGAGACTGGTGTTCCTAAACCCAAGTCAAGAAAGTGATTCTAGAAGATAAGAATGACTTACTGATTCAGAAGTTGCTAAAAGGTTTGATAAGATGATGACCAAGATTTAACCATTGAGTTGGTAAACTAGTGTCCTTAACAAGAGCAAAATTTGTAGAATTGTAAGCTGAGAACCTGATTAGAGTGCATGTAAGGGAACCAAGGGCAGATGATGCATATAGAAAACTCTTTGGAGGATTTTGCTATATAGAGAGGAAAAAAGAATAGATGGTGACTGGAACAGAATGTGGAATTGTGAGAGATTTGAGATTTTTCACAATTTTGGGGGGATATTGATATGTTTGATGGAACGTATTATGTATTTTTAAAAAGATTTTATTTGTTTATTTATTTAGAAAGCACATGAGTGGGGAGGGAGAGGGGCAGAGGGAGAAGGAGATGGAGAATCTCAAAAAAGCTTCATGCTGAGCATGGAGCCCATCATGGGGCTCAATCTCAGGATCCTGAGATCATGACCGAAGCCAAAATCAAGAGTCAGGTGCTCAACCAACTGAGCCACCCAGGTGCCCCTGGAACATATAGCATATTGATGATGATTCAGGAGAGACTGAAAATTTGATTTTGTAATTAAAAGGGACAGTTGTAGGAAAGCAGCCCTTAGGTGAGTAGGTAACGGTAGTACTTACTTCTCAGTGACGTCATTTGTGTTACATGTAGGCAACATCAAAAAGAAAAAAGGGAGAGAGAATGAATGGCCCATCATAGAGGTTTAATAAAGCCTGGCTCTTACATTATCATCTGAAAAGTTGCACATATCGTTTATTCACATTCTGGTAAATTTATTACAACAGCGTTTTCTTATTGGAAATTGAAGTTGTTGAAAATATGTTGAAAAAACTTCTGAGAGCCTTTGGCAATTGTCACTCTTACCTTCACTGCTGGTATCGATTCTCTTAAGGAGGAAATGAAAAGAGAACAGCCTGTAGCAAAGTGACTCTTGAGCCTGAACATCTCCTGCAAACTGGCTTCCCATGGCTTCATTGAAAATTGATGGAGGTAGGAGACAGATCTGGAGCACTCAGCACCATTCTCTTCTCCAAGGCCAGACTTGGATTTCCATGTCTATTGAAGCCCATTTTGGGAATTGGCTTTCATTATAAGTCTTTTGTTTGTTGGTCTAATCTATAGACAACCATGCCTGAAATAAGCTTAACCTGCAAGGTAGCGAGCTTGAAATCATGCTACTCTGTAATGAAGGTCATTGCTGATGGACAAGCAGAGAGTTGGTTGTTAAATTGCAGAGTTTTCAAGGACTTTCTATGAACTCCAGCTGTAATTCCAAACTGGTATTTCAGTAAGTCAGAAAGGATTTAAAATGGCCTATTTCCCCTGTTCTTTTTGGCAATTTGCTCTAAGCACTGATTATTTTGTCAAGCCTTTTGAGCTCAACGCTCTGCCTATAATATCTGCATCCTCTGATGGACTGTGGTTAGGGCAGTAAGTGTTGGAAATGAAATGTCGTGTTTATTTAAGAAAAGAGTTGAAAGTGAAACAGGGTTTGCTCTGCTTTGGGGAAGACTGAGTAAATACTAAGGGGAAGTAATTGGGAGTCTTTATTTTAATATGAACAATCAAGTGCAGATAATCCCTACATGCCCAGAATGGCAAGGCAAATGATTTCATTATAGAATAAGGAGCACCCTTAAAATGAAACAATCTCTGTTTATATTTTATTCAGGAGTTTTAAGAAGAGTCGCATATTAAGTATGAATCTATCATCCTTCATGCTTCTGTGGTTAGGAAATGTATTGACTCTTAAGGAAGAGTGGTTTTACTTATTAGCACTCTAGTATTCTTTTTTTTTCTTTTTTAGCACTCTAGTATTCTTGATCTTGTGAAGTTTCTTTTTAAAATCTAAGTAATACATTTTTAAGACATTGGACTGAGGTCAAAGAAAATCCTGACAATTTGTTATTAATGGCAGCTGATCTGAAATATTCTAACAATATTTTAAACATTAATTTATCTCACAGTTATGACTGAAGTAGTATCTTTTTTTTTTAAGTGGAGCCCAGTGAGGGCTTGAACTCACAACCCTGAGATCAAGACCTGAGCTGAGATTGAGTCGGGTGCTTAACAGACTGAGCCACCCAGTCGCCCCAGTATTTTTTTTAATATTACTAATATCAAATCCCTGGGGAGAAGGTGTTCACATATCCTACAAAACTTCAATTACCAAAACAAAGCAAGATAGCAAGGGTTTCTTTTTTCTTTTTTTTTTTTTTTAAAGATTTTATTTATTTATTTGACAGAGACACAGCGAGAGAAGGAACACAAGCAGGGGGAGTGGGAGAGGGAGAAGCAGGCTTCCCGCCGAGCAGGGAGCCCGATGCGGGGCTCGATCCCAGGAACCTGAGATCATGACCTGAGCCGAAGGCAGACGCTTAACGACTGAGCCACCCAGGTGCCCCAAGATACCAAAGGTTTCATTTATTATGAGTATAAATGTTGGATGCAGGACTATTTAATTCCATTTAATAAATATTCTTATGCCCCTTATTGTATGCTCAGTACTATACCAGGTTGGCACTGAGGGTGAACAAGGGAGGGAGGGAATGAAATGGTGAGAATTACAAAATAAATAGGATACAATTCATTTTATACTTCAACCATGCCAGTGTATTCTGCCAACTGTGAGCATGCCAGGAAGAATCACGTATGGACCAATATTACTTTTCCTTATATTGTTACCATTTCCCATTTATCAAACACAAACAGGCTACTTTACATTTCAAAGACACACATTGAACCCAAACCGATAGAATATAGGAATTTCGTGAAGGCTTAATAGAGAACAGGGATTTTTGTCCTAAGCCCAAAGAATCGAGTGTGAGTAAATAGAATAGCCTCATGTATCAAGAACTAATGATATTATTCAATGCTAAAATACAGCTTTGTCAGCATGCATAATGAGGGTTACGTTGCAGCATGTTGGGTGCCTCTCTGGGTGAATTAGTAAAAAAACAAAACAGTTTAAGTGGTTTAAGCAACTGAGAATTATGAAACACTTTTATTCCCCCCAGAGCTTTCCTTAAGCGTGTAGAGAAAGCATAAAATTTATTTTTTTTTAAAGATTTTATTTATTTATTTGAGAGAGAGAGAATGAGAGACAGAGAGCATGAGAGGGAGGAGGGTCAGAGGGAGAAGCAGACTCCCCACTGAGCAGGGAGCCCGATGTGGGACTCGATCCTGGGACTCCAGGATCATGACCTGAGCCGAAGGCTGTCGCTTAACCAACTGAGTCACCCAGGCGCCCGAGAAAGCATAACATTTAAAAATTAGAACCAGCTGGGTATACATCAGATTTTTCTTTTTAACTGTATGGTTTAGAGCTGTCAATTCCACCTGCAACCCCCCTCCCCCCCACCTGCCAATGTCCACAGCCACACTCTAACCCAAGGCAGCTGCCGCTCTCCTCCATCACATGGTTGATCTTTCCTAGATCATTCTCACCATGGCAGCCAGAGCAATCTTTTGAAATGTAATTCTGACCATGTCATTCCCCTGCACAATGTCATTAATAGCATTAAAAAGAAACCAAGCTCCTTATCTTGGCTTCCAAAGCTGTTTCCTGACTAATTCTCTCACCTCATTGAAAACTACTCTCTTTTCATTTGCTCCATTGGGCCACCCTGGCCATCTTTCTGTTTCTAAAATGTACTAAGATTATCCTGTCTTCAGGGCCTTTCCCTTCCCTTTCTTGTCTAATTGGAGCATTCCTCCATAGCTCTTCAAAATGGCAGCTCCTCTCATGCTTTAAGGGGCTTATTTCAAGGGGCCGTTCCTGGCCATTCTGTCTGTCATGCCCGCTCTCTGAGCTATAGCATGCTCTCCATCACTGCATATCGTATTCCTTGATTTGCCCCTTAGCACCTATCACTAAAAGAGAGAATTTTTATTTGCTATTTACTTGATGATTATGTGTCTCTTGCACTCTCAACAAGATCCTTAGCTCAGTTAAGGCAAGGATCGTATTTAGTTTGTTTACTCTTATATCCCCACCCCTGAGAACAATGCCTAGTAGTATTATTTACTGAGTAAATAATAAAGGTATACTATCTCTTATGCAACACTGGGACATGTTTACTTCACAGGATTGTTGAAATTATGTGCCTGGCATACTCCCTGTCACAGCACAGATGCTGCTCATCAAGGATTAATTCCCTTTTTCTGACCTCTTACGTATGGAAATATATTCTGCTTTAAACTATTGCTGTGGGTTGTCTATTAGTTTTCTTGTGGCATCATAACAAATTGCCACAAACTTGGCTGGCTTAAAATGACAGATTTATTATCTCACAGTTTTAGATGCTTGAAGTCTTAAGTCAGGTCAGCAGGTCTTTGATCCCTCTCTGAAGGCTCTGGGGGAGGATCCTTTCTTACCTTTTCCCAACTTCTGCTGGTTGCCAACAATCCTTGGAGTTCCATGGTTTATAGCAGTAGCATTCTAATCTCTGCCTCTGTCTTCACATGGCCATCTGCCCTCTGTGTGTTTGTGTACCCCTCTTTTTTCTTGTAAGAGCACCAACCATTGGGTTATGGCCCATCCAAAGCCAGCATGACTTCATCTTAATTAGTTACATATGCAAAGACTGTCACATTCAAACCAAGTCACATTCTGAGGTTCTGGGCACATATGATTTTGTAAGGAAATTATTCAACTCAGTACTGAGTGTTGGGCCCATAATATTATAAATTCCTTGAGGGTAGGGACCCTGGATTTCTGTTCATCCTTATACTTTACAGTACCTAGCAGAGTTATTTCCTGGGTTTAATGCAATAAATTTTTATTTATTCTTTTGGGGAAAGTTTTGGTGGTCAAGCAGTAAGAGAAAGAACACATTTGCACTGAAATATGTAGCAGAAACTTTCATCATATAAAGGAAAAGACAATAAGCCAATCAGAGCAACTAGTCACATGACAGATTAATTTCTCCCCATAGGAAAATGTAACTCAAGACTTAATTTCTATGTAATACTCTCAAAGCACCAAAGGAATGTGTTAATAACAAGAAGATTATCCTGAGTCAAATCTGGGGTATTTCCAATCACTTTGGAAAACTGAAGCATCTTTTTCCTTCTGTATTATTACCTAAGATATATCTACCTTACTATCAATGTTGATTTTATTTTCATGGAATTATAGAATCTTTAGACCTGAAGGAAAGTTTATAACACCGGACGAAACTCTTTCAACTTACTTAATACTTGAATCCCCCTATGGCATCCCAGGTCCTTATCGAGCCTACAAGTAGCAAGGGTTTCTTCCTAGAATATAAATACCTTGAAACAGGGATTATGCTCTCTTCTCATCTATTTTATGCCCAGCACCTACTATAGTAGGAGGCATAGGATAGGTATACAACACTTATCTGTTCAATGAATAAATGTATGTCAAATCATAGATTTTTCAGAGGGTGCTAGGGAGTGGTTGGGTGCTGGATCAGATAATATACAATGGGGATTGGTTCCAGGATTTGTTGTTAATACCTCTACTTTTGCACTGTTTTGGCCACACACATACACTAATGTAATGTAAAATTGCAAGCTGTAACAGTCCCTGACTCTGATCCCAATTTTAAAACATCCATCCAAGGAGGCAAAACTAAACTTTTATCTGTGCTTTGTATTTGCAGTTTTCCCATCTACAGTAGTTCCCCACTCAGGTGACCTACAGTTCAGTTTAATGGTCCCGTGCCTACAAGAACTGGCTGGGGTGGAGAGTGACAATTAAGAAGGGGTAAGAGACCAGTTTGATTCCCCAAAAAAGGCCTGGACTAAAACACTATATTCACTCTCTGCTGATGGCACAAGGGAAGTCTAGTGGTGAACACAGGAAGCCTTCTCTTTGGGATGGTACCTACCTTGACAGCATTTTTAGTAAATGAACAAAATTCACAATTGCCATGTGGGGTTTCCCTCATGCATGAGAGCATGTGACGTGTCCTTCCAACATGCTCCCATATCTTGTGCTTCTCTTTTTACAACACTCTTCACACTTGTGATTATTTTAATATCTGCCTTCCTTCTAAAGAGTACACTCCACGGGACAGGAACTCTGCATGTCTGTCCACGGCCACATCCCTAGTGTTCAGCATAGGGCACAGCATGTAAAAGATAACCATATGTTTTGTGGAGTTAAATTTAACTGAGTCTCATTGTTGATCCCAAAAGGCAGGCTTCCCTCCCAGATGAATCAATCAATCAATCCAAAAGACAAGTTACTTTCCAAATTACAGTAGAAAAACACCAACTCCACATTTCCTTAAAATGGTTCTTTAATTGGGCTTCTCTGCAGCTTTTCAGTCTTCTGCAAAGTATGTTTTATGTTGCTATTCTTTATGCATCTTGACAGATAAAGAAAGTCACCCCAAATCGTGTATCTTCTGAGAAGCAATTTAGTTTGGCTCCTTTACTTATAGATTAGAAAGTGGTCTTGATTAAAACACTAAATATTAAACAAAAACAATAGAGATTCAAATTATCTATTAGTAAGTAAAGAAGAAGCAGCATTCAATTAAATAAGTTTAATTGATTTGATGGGAGATGATTGCTTATAAGTTAAAACCACAGGTTATTTTGGGTTTTAGACTGAAAATGGAACAGTTTCTTATTTTAATCAGCAACTTTGGCCTTATAGGCTGGTGTGGAGATGTGAGAAATAGTTACATTTGGGTATCTTCCAACACCACCACTGGATATTTAGCATTTTCAAAAGGCTTTGACTTATTTGTTAAGGAACCAGGAAAAAAAAAAAAATCACATTCCTCGAAAACTCCCTTCTCTGGATGTCTTCCTTTGGATAGGGAGCCAGTTTTATACTCTCTGTTCAGTTTTCGACCTTCCCTCCCATGTAGTTATAAGTTGCCTGGTAAATGTTTATCAGATTGAATTGAATCTCTTTTTCTGCAGAGAATTTCAATATTATTCATCTCGAAAATGTAAGAAATAATAGCTTTACTTTCTATTCCAGTCAAAAGTCAATATGAGGGAAGGGGTAACTGGGAGTGAATAATCAGTCATGTTCATAGGGGTTCCAAAACAAATGAAGATCAGAAAATGCATAGGAAGAGATTTGATTCAGACCTGTGATTCAAAACTGGATTAGCAACTCATATTTGTGATCACGCATTTTTGTCTGATGACTATTCTGATCTTAACTAATGAGTAGCTCCAGTCACGCTAATATATGACTCAGTGAACAGTGCAAATGACTTAATGTGACAGTTAAGATCTAGAACTCTCTAACTCTGCGGTTGCCGTAGTATTTCCCACAACACAGGAGACAAGTGGAAATTATTGTGCTCAACATTGTTTCAGTTAAAATGCACTAAATATTCTTTTGAGTTAAAATCATTATGACTGTGAAGACTTGAACATTTTAAATAGGAAAAGGATGAAAAGAAACATATTAACTCCTTTTAAAATCACCTCAACACAGACTTTTATTGAGTTGAGTGACCCAATACTTTCTAGTCTAGAACTTTTTCAGAGCTCTCCAAATCTATAGTTCATTCAGTTTCTACTTGCATTAGTTATCTCTTCCTGTATGACAAGACTGCCACAAACTGAATGGTTTGGAAAACATACATTTACTATCTCACCATTTTTCTGGGTCAGAACTCCAGGCTTGGTTTAGCTGTATCTTCTGCTTTAGAGTTTCACAAGGATGCAAGAAAGGCATCAGCTAGGTCTGGAGTTTCATATGGCTTTGGCTGAGGAAGGATCCTCCTCAAAGCTCATACCGTTATTGGCAGAATTCAGTTCTTTACATCATCTAGGGCTGAGGGTCTCAGTTTTGTGCTGTCAGCCAGAGGCTGCCCTCAGTTCCTTCCTTGCCACATGGACCTCTCCATGATGGTCACTTGCTTCATCAAAGTCAGCAAGGGAAAGTGCCCTAGCAAGAGGGGCATTTAATCTTGTATAATAAAATCAGGGGAGTGACATCCTTTCACTTTTGCCATAATATATTGATTAGGAGCAAACTTTTAGTCCTGTCCACACTCAAGGGGAGGGGTGACACAAGGGTGTATACCTGGAGGCTGGGGCAACTGGGAGTCATCCTACAGTCTTCTGCCACATGTGTCCATGAAGTGACAGTCAGTGGCTCTTGCCTGGTTTGTGGCTCTGGGCCAAAAGAGCCAAGAAACCTGTTGCTTGATTTTTAGGGGGAGCAAATTTTCAATCCAAAGTGTGTGTTTCTAGTGGTCCCTAGAATTAGGCTTCATGGATTGGTAAAATTTGGTTGAGAAGAGAGAGAGAGAAAAAAAAAAGGAAAAATGAGGAAATGATATAGGATTGCCAACTTTTATTTCACTGAAAATATATAAAGGTAAAACAAAAAGCTAATACAATTTTTTAAACAGAATGATCAAATACCAACTAAACAGTAAAGACAAAATCTCAGAATGATGAATATTTCTTTTTAACAAATGCACTTTTATTTAAAAATTACAGATTTTTATTTTTCTCTTTTCACTAGAGTGGTGAAAAGTACGCCCTGCTCTTCACCATTTTTCAGATGGTCATTTGAGAACTATTGTAATGTAGAAATGAGATTTTTTTCTTTAATAATTTAGGAAGTTTAACATGCTTAACTCCTAAAGAAATTAACTAGATTTATAACTTAAATATGGAGCAAAATGAAACTTTTAGATATGAAAGTGAACAGAGACCATTAAAGGAAGCAGATGGAATAGACGATAGCAGATGCCAAAAAGAAATGAGCAGAAAGTAGGGCACTGAATTTGGCTCTAAGGTCTTTGGCCATCAAGTTTCCTTATGTAGATGACAAGTTTGGATAAGAGAATGTGTGACTCTAACTGAGAAGAGATTTTTTTTTTTTTGAACTCGATCAGAATTTAGCCCCTAAGTGTTTCTGTGAAGGAATCATCTTCCTTGTAGTTTTACAGAATTTTTAAGCAATGCCTTTTAAACAGAGGAAGTAATATTTCTTCAGACTTCTCCCTTCTCATTCTTTTCACCCTTTTATTAATTATCATATTACTCATTGTAGGTAGAGTGGGTACAAGAGAGAAAGGCTGAGTAAGTGCTCAGAGACAATGTCTTGTCCCAGGAATACACGGTTTCTGATGATCCTCCCCAGTATAAAGCAGAACCTAGAGGATTTAAGTAAAGGTGTTGGGGATAGAAAGTGGCTTAATTAACTATGATTTCTTCTGTCTCTATGAAATATGATAATTTAGAAAAACCTTGTTGAAGTACAATTAATATATGATAACCTTTTAAAGGCTAATTTACCTTCCTTTGCTTTTAATATATTATATTGGATAGGAGAGCATGTTACGCAATTGGCCTAAGGCAAAGAAAGAGGAGAAAGATTCAGTGATGAAGAGGCCAGTGGTTTAGAGTGAATGAGAAAGGCAAGAGGAAAATGAACAAAGAGTTCCAGGCAGGCAAGAGAAACACAGCTAGAAAAACTCTCCTGGGAGAAAAGAAGAGGGAGAATCACAGAATCAAAGCTTAGCCAGTCATCATAAAAAAAAATCAAAACCAAAAAAAACCCAGAAGAGTGGAATTCAGATAATCTTTGAAGGGCATGAGTCAGGAAGGTATTATAGGGGTCAGTTAAAAATTTTGTATAAAAAACAAAACAGGTTATTAGACATTAATTGATTTTTTTTTCTGGCCCTGAGACTCTTCGAGGGGCTGGCTTCCAGATGTGCTCTTTGATAAGCTGAACTCTTTGTGATAGAAATAGTTGGGTGAATCATTTGATTGCTATAGCAATTTAAAAGTTAGACTAAAAGTGGAATTACCTTTGTTCCATTTCTGTATGAGTGGGAATTGGATTTGGTAAGGCTAGTAATGATGTATAAAAGACTTGCTATTATATTCATTGTTCACTTCTTTGCAATCCAAACATGCAAGGTAGTACAACAAACTAGCACAAGATGATCTCTATCAGTAAAATCACCAACATTTATATGTTCACTGTTCCCAAGATATCTTTATGAGGCAGAACAATAGAGAACTTTTGGAACTGAGGACACAGATTTTTATCAAGAACTCATAAAACCAAAGTCTCAAACTTCAGGATGCATAACATTTTGTGGGAGATTGGAACCTTTTTGATGTAAAGAAGAGACTCAGAGATTCCAACTCATTCAGCTGGGAGAAGCTCTAGAACATAAAAGTGTTACAGACTCTCAGGGTGAGTCTAATGGGTTGTAGTCAAAGGCTCACACTCTGTGAGACATTTTCTTAAAAGAAATACCACCTTAAATTAGTCTGGAGGTAATTCTTTGGTTGCCAATTTCTAGGTAGGCAAGGACTCTAGAATTCCTTTTAAGAACTGTCATTTATTGAGTACCACTATACTTGGTATTTTTCATATATTTATGTGCAATTGGATCTCACTATAGATGTTTAAGGACTGTCATAGTATATTAAATTTTCAGACAGATATACAAGCTGAGAGAGGTTTAGTGAATTTTTCATGGCCACAGAGATATTAAGTGATGAAATTATTATTCAAAGTTAGTTCTGATTCCAAACACTGTAATCACCCTGTACTATGTCTCCCAGAATGCCTCCCTGATACTAACTGCTAATATAAGTGCATTTGGAGTTATCAGAGAAGATGGTAAAAATAAATCTGTAAATTACTGCTTACCCCAGGTAATAGAGTATACCATCTGATGAGTTAATCCCACATCCCATCTGATGAGTTAATCATGCTGTTATGGGTCATTGGTAAATTCTATTTTATTCATTAAAGGCTTATTGAGTGTCAACTATAAACAAACATTGTTATGGATACTGGACAGTCCAGCAAGACAAAGTCCATGCCTTCTGGAATTTTCCACAATGCATTTATAGCATCTCTGTCATTAAAAGCCACATCCAGATCTCTGGATTCCCAGTCTTAGGTCTGCAGTACTATTCAGAGCCAGAGTAATATTATGTTAATGACCAGCAAAGAGCATTTTTCCATCTTGGTAAATGACACAGAAAATCTATTACTTCTAAATACAAAATTCAACTTCTATCTGTACGCTTCTGCACTTCCACTTGGTCCAAGCCGCCATTATCTCTCACCTGAATTAATACAATAACATCCTACCAACCATTTTTTCTGATTTCACTTTTGTTTCTGTCCAAAGCATTTCCTACATAGCAGCATACTGAGTTAACAGAATTAACTTTCCAAAGGCTAGATTGACTCTGGGTATGTCACTACTTCAATCCCTTCAATGGATTCCAATTGCTCTTAGCATAGAACTTATACTCCTTACAAAGGCCTACCAAACCCCGTATAATACAGAACCCAACTCTTCAAACTCATTGCAAAATGTCTCCCTATTGCTTGCAATTCTGCAGTCATTCCAGCTTCTTTATTTCTGATCCAGCAAGCCAAGCACTTTTCTGTTTTCAGGGCTTTGGATTTATTTCCTCTGCCTGGAGTATTCTTCCCCCAGCAGGATCCATTTTCCCCATGCAGAGTTCACTATAGTGCCCATGGCACCCAGTACAATGTCTAACACATAGAAGGTACTTGATTAATATGTACAGTGTGAAGGAACAAAAGTTCAAGATTTTAAATCCTTACTATAAATCTCTACTCATCACAAAATGATACCATAGAGCTTTCTGAGATGAATAAAAAGGCAAAATGTCTCCAGGTAACTTATCAATCACCGTATAAGAAATGCTGGAAATTTTCAAAAAGAACTATTTCAGGCGCCTGGGTGGCTCAGATGGTTAAGTGTCTGCCTTCGGCTCAGGTCATGATCTCAGGGTCCTGGGATCGAGTCCCGCATCGGGCTCCCTGCTCCTTGGGAGTCTGCTTCTCGCTCTGCCTCTCTCTCTCTCTCATGAATAAATAAATAAAATCTTAAAAAAAAAAAAAAGAACTATTTCAAGGTGAAAAAAATAAATAAATGAAAAAGGAATTAAAGCTAAACTGAAAATCTTAGGCAGAACATTTCCCTTTTCCCCATTCCCAGCACACTTTGCAAGCTTATTCAAATTGCAATTTATTCATCTGCTCACTCACTTACCTTTACATTACATTTGTTTTTAGTATCTACATCTAAAAAAAAAAAGAGAGAGAAGATTAAGAAAAGTATTTATTTTGCTTTGCTGCCAAGGATTTTTTTTTTTCCTTCCAAGAATTTTAGCATGAAGAAGAAAAGTTATGACAGGGACAAAAATAAGTCTCAGTGCAAAGTTGAGAGGGGAATGTACCATGTGAGAGATCTATTGATAAAATGCTTTGGGAGATCAGAAAGGGGAGAAGAACCCTACAGAGGAGATGGGGGTTAGTTTTATAACTTGACCTCACAAGACAAAGGACTCAAAGAGCAAAGATAGATACATCCTAAGTAGAGGGACATATGAGAAAGGTAAACAAGAAAGAAGCCTGGGCAAGTTTGGTTTTTCTGGAAAATAAGAGGTCAAGAGAAGTAGTGAAAAATAAAAACAGATAAGGATTGAGTTTGATTATATACCATCCTGACAAAAATTACAGGGAACTGAATTTGAATTCTGTGATTAATAAACATTATTTTGAGCAAGGAGTGGGGTTACTAATGCTCTGCTTGCAGGAGATAAACCTGGGTAATCTCTCTTAATTAAAAAAATGTTATTGGGCGCCTGGGTGGCTCAGTTGGTTAAGCGACTGCCTTCAGCTCAGGTCATGATCCTGGAGTCCCAGGATCGAGTCCCACATCGGGCTCCCTGCTCGGCAGGGAGTCTGCTTCTCCCTCTGACCCTCCCCCCTCTCATGTGTTCTCTCTCAAATAAATAAATAAAATCTTAAAAAAAATGTTATTATTTTTCATTGACATATAATCCACAAAATATGAAATTCATTATTTTAATATGTGTAGTTTGGTGGTTTTTAATATATCCACAACCATTACCATAGCTAATTTGAAAACATTTTTCTCACCCCAAAAAAACCCCAAACCCATGAAGCAGCCACTTCTTATTACTCCCATCTTCCCAGCTCCTGACAAACACCAGTCTACTTTCTGTCTCTCTGGAGTTGCCTATTCTCAACATTTCATATAAATGGAATCATATAACATATGACCTTTTGTGACTGGTTTCTTCCACTTAATATAATGTTTTAAAGTTTATTCATGATATGTTGTGTACCAGAACTTCATTCCTTTTTATGTCTAATACTCCACTGTGTGAATATCCTACATTTTAATTGTTTATTCCTCAGTTGATGGACATCTTTTTAACTTTTTGTCCATTATGAGTAATACAGCTGTGAATATTCATGTACAAGTTTTATATGAACATGTGCTTTCAATTCTCTTGGGATTACACTAGGAGTATGCTGTGGTCAGCATGTAGAAATGGGATGGACACCACCCACCCAAAATTTGGTTTGCATATCAAGACAGATAACGCAACACACATACTGAGAAGGTATAAAAAGTTTCATTATAATGAGGCTTTCTAGGAAGATCAGGGCAGATCTCTCAAGCTGGTCCAAATATTGCTTAAAAGAGAGAGAGAGAAAAGGCTTGGGGGTTTGATTGTGCTTAGGAAGTGGAGCCAAGATGATGGTTTCCACAAGAGGTAAGAAGGATGAGTGGTTTGAATCTCCCAGGGGTGCCAAAAGAGAGGATAGTCATGCCTTCGTATCTGTTTACCCAGATGTGGGGTATAGGGGGAAGAGGGAGGAGTTAAGACTTAAAAGATGTCAACAAACATCAAAAAAATGGAGTCAGACTCTATTACAGAGTAGAGTTGCTTAGTTAATACGATGATTTTTTGTTCAGCTTTTTAGGGAATTGTCAAACTGTTTTCTACAGTGACTGCACCATTTCAATGATTAGTGATGTTGAGCATCTTTGTATGTGTTATTGGCCTTTTGCATATCTTCTTTGGAGAAATGTTCATTCAAAGCCTTTGATGATTTTTAAATTGGGTCATTTGTCTTTCTGTTGTTGCGTGGTTAAGTGTTCTTTGTATATTATGGATACAAGACCCTTATCACATCTATGATTCACAGATATTTTCTCCTATTCTGTGAGTTGTCTTTTCACTTTCTTTGTAATGTCCTTTGATGCAAAAAAGTTTCAAATTTTACTGAAGTCCAATTTATTTTTTTCCGGTCATTGCTTTTGTGGTCATATCACAAAAGTCATTGCCTAATCTAACATCCCTAAGATTTATACCTATGTTTTATTCTAAGATTTTTATTTATAATATTCACACTTATACTATAATATACACTCTTACATGGTCTTTTATCCATTGTGAGTTATATTTTTTATATGGTTTCAGTTAGGGGGTCCATATTCATTATTTTGCATGTAGATATCCAAAACCTATGTAATCTTGATGTTCATGAGGGTTATATCATCAGTTTGCAAACATCCTTATTTCTGTGATAGTCCCTGTAAACTGTAACTGATCCCTTAGGTTCTGCCAAATGGAAGTCAATTATAGAGAGTTTTATTTTGTTTGCTTTCATGGCCAAGACTGTCATAGTCTTAGGCTACTTAATTTTCTCTGTAGTACAGTAATGAGGATGGGTAAGTGGCTTTTTTTCTAAACCACTTTTCTTTTTTTTTTTTTTAAGATTTTATTTATTTATTTGAGAGAGAGAGAATGAGAGACAGAGAGCATGAGAGGGAAGAGGGTCAGAGGGAGAAGCAGACCCCCCGCCGAGTGGGGAGCCCGATGCGGGACTTGATCCCAGGACTCCAGGATCATGACCTGAGCCGAAGGCAGCCGCCCAACCAACTGAGCCACCCAGGCACCCCTAAACCACTTTTCAACAGGAAACTAAGTTTGTCATTTCATGAGAGTTACTGATCATAGCAGTGACCAGCGGAGAATGACAGACTATTCTGGGTGTGTCACTAGTCTCGCTCCCAGCTAACTGGTTCATTGATGCACAGTGATCAGCCTCAAGATGTGCACAATTTAAATTCTTGTTGAAAGAAAATTAAAAATAACTATAAGCCATGGATCTACAGAGTTGCTTTGGAATACTCTAAACTGTGACTGTTCTATCCTCATTTGCCATCACATTTTAACAAGCGATTTCTTTAATCTCTTCTCTTCTCTGCCCTGGAGTCAGACACTGTTTGGTATAAGTAAAGCTGGTCACATAACACATACATAGCCTCTAAGCAGTGTTCTGTTTTCATATTCCCTCTGGGGCCTAAGAATTAGAGTCGGAAAGGCATAATAAATGGTCCTTTCACTTATTAGTTGTATGACTTAGTCTCACTAAGTCTTAGACTTAGTCTGACTAAGTCTGTGTCCTTGTCTGTAAAAAAAAAAAAAAAGAAAGAAAAGAAAAAAAGGCAATGATACTATCCTTACATAGTGGTTATAAAGAGGAAAAGAGATGAGCCGTGGTACAAAGTACTAACCCAAAACCTAACACTAAAAACACATTGGTTAGTGTTAAATTCATGTTGCTATAAGGATGAAACATAATTTTTATTAGCATTTCTAAGAACAAATTAACCATTAAAGTTTTTGAAATGAAGATGTTAACCATGAATATAGCCAGTTCAAGTATTATACTAATAAAGCAGAACTTAGTTTCTCTGCTCTTTTTCTTTCTATTCATCAGCTTGCTAGTCTTTAGATTTTAGGTTTTTATCCTGGATAAAAAGTAAAAGGCATATGTAGTTCTGTAAATTTTGTGTTTATTACTTTCTTCTATTAGAAGCAACGACCACAAATTGAGAAGGGTATTGTGAATTTTGTATGTACTTAAAATTTACCATCTGGAAGGTAACAATATTCCCTGGAGTGGAAAATACCCACAGGGTGCTCTTTGACTCATCTCATCAAAGGCTCACCTCTCACTGAGCTAGGAAAATAATTTCCAGATGGAAGTCAGCACCCTACAACAGCTGTGCCTTCCCTGCATTGTGCATAGAGATTGCTAATCCAGTCTGGACAGGGAATCCTTGAGCCCTCACATCACATGAGATATTTGTTTTTTCCCACCAAAGCTTTATGAACTCATCATTTGCCTTCTCTAATCCATTCAACACCAAGGGAACATATATCTTTACTTGAAGTTAGCAGGGGCTCCCAGAAAAAGAGGGACATTTGGACATGGCAGATTAAAGACACAAGCATCCAACCTATCTTCCTCTCTCCATGGTCTGGATTTCTCTGTCCACTCAGTAACAAATGTTGAGTAGTAATTATCTTTCTCCTAACTTGCTTTCAAATGTCTGGAGAGTGTACATATTCCCATGGGAGTGCAACAGGGTGGAGAAGTATAAAAAGGGGAAGGAAAGAGTGGGTCTCTTCTGATATCAGCCATTAACGAAGCTACATGGGCTTGCCAGGTAACAAATCAAGCTGCCTCAGTTTCCTCACCAACAAAATGAAGGAAGTCAAGTAGAAAACTTGTAAGATTTCTTCCAACTCTAAACTCCAATTCCAAACTCTAAATTCTGTATGTAATTAAGAAGAAATAGCCTTTGTCTTAGCATAAAATTTATGAGATTAAATGACATCAGTATACAGTCTTGGCCAGTAAACAGCAGCCAAAGTGGGGGAAAAATCAGTGATGAGTAATGATTTTCAAGAAATGCTTGTAGAAATGGATGACAGGAAGCAGCTAACTAAAGCTCAAGAAAAATGAATGTTAATTATAAAGAAAGTTCAATGCTAAATATTCAAGAGAGAAGAACAATAGGCTTCAGGTGCTCTTTCTTATCCCACATGCTGAAATGCCCCTGTAGCTTTTCTGGTACAGTAAAGATATTCCAGAAGAGACTTGGCTCAATACAAGTACACTGAACCACAAAATAACATGAAATTCATAGGCAATTTAAATGTCTTTTAGCTGGTGGATATGTTAATTTCAGTGGAGGCATCTTGAAGACAGTTTTTCTGTACCAATGTGTCATAAGATTGCATTCCAAGTAATTTGCTATGAATTGGATAAGTATTTACTCTGTTCTGAACTTTAGACATCTACTTAACACTTTTATATCTGAGCATGGTTTGTATGTGTGTATTGTTACCATTTACATGTGTAAATTCCCTGATGGCCGTTAACAAATTTGATTCTACTGTTATTCCCACTGAGAACTAGCTCCAGTCTGGTCAAAGGGATATCATTCCAAAAACTATAACCAATTTTCTCTCATTATTTTGGAGTCAAGAAACTAGTCAAGATAAACAATGGACATCTGGGGAAAGACTACTCTGATTGTGCTGATTTCCTGAATTCTTTTTCGATGCTAAACCGTTGTCCAGATGATTTTGATGAATTCTTTGGCAAAAACATTATCCTACATTTACACCAAAGATTCCCTTTGTTTTATTTATTTCTACCACTATGGCATGGTGCAAAGATTTTCTTCAGTTCTTCCTTTTGTGAGTAAAATGTATATACTTCCTCTTGCACTTCTGTAATGTACTACCAATGACATTATTAATCAGCCTGTCTAGTTCAGATTTTCTTGAGGACATATGACACCTATAGCTTGTAAGATATCACCCACAGGAAATGGCAGTTCACAGATTATCAAAATGCAGGAGTCTTCCTTCTACTGCACCATATTATGTTTGCATGACGAGGGGTTGGGGAGTTCCATATATGTTGTGATTTTGTAAAGTCTTTTGACCTATCATTTCAAGGTTCTCATCCATCAAATGGGGATGATGAAACTTTATCTATCATTCTTGATGGTTGTGCGGATCAGGTAAGAAATGTGCTAAAAAGCCATGGAAACTATATAACCCTGAACAATGTCCACTAATGATTTAGACTCTTGTTATGCACGATGATTTAGTATCTATATGATTTTGCCTTTTTTATATCGTAATGGTAAAAAAAAAAAAGACGTCATAGTTTAGTGTCAGACAGCTGTGCGTACAATGGCTCATTTTATCACTATTTGATCTTGGGTAATTTGCCTTGTTTCTCTAACCTCAGCTTTCCCATCTGTAAAATGGACATAAGAATGACTAAGTATTCTGAAGGTATAACTGGGATAATGCATACTTAGCCTGACACAGAGTAGGTATTGTAATACTAGATATAAATATCTATGTAATAGATATATCAATAGGTAAAGATATCAATAATAGACTTAGAAAGTAAGTGGGGAGAATAAGCCTTGATACATATTTCCTTAAACAGAAGAATACAAGTGACATTTAATGTTTTCAATTAATAAAATGCCTTACTCACATCCAGCATCTTATTGGGACAGGGAAGAGTGCTTATAATTCAATAACATGCTTTCTAGGCATGTTGATGGTTTGGTCTAAGGCCATAGGGTGCAAGAGCCAAGAGGGTTTGAGTGTCTCTTCCTAGAACTTGCCCATTTGGGGATCCAAGTCAACCTCAGAGAATTATGTCCTCCCATGTCCATTCTAGGTACTGCTGAAACATGAGAAGGGACAGGTCAACCCTATCCAGTCAGACACTCCAGATGAAATCCCTTCCCTCAGATCCCTTCTTATCATGACAAAAGGTTCCAATCTGTGTCATCCTTTTGGGTTTCTCTGAGGCTCAAATAAAACAAAGAAACAAAAAAGAGGTGGCAATAGTTCAGTGGAATGCAAAGGTACAGACCAGGGGATCCTTTTATCTAGTAGTTTTTCATGGCTCACAATTACTATCCATGCCGATTAGAGCAAGATAAATGTCTTTCCATGTGGTAAGAACTGAGACACAGCTGCTCCTTTACTACTAGTCGTTTGTGTCCCTGATTTGTCTGAGGTTTTTCATCTATTATTTCACCCAGGATAGAAACATTTAACAGAAAAAGAAGGTATCCCTGTGATTGACACAAATTAACACGTGAAATATGGGTCAGCATGCAACTCCGACTATTATTCTATTGCACATTAGCAAGCTGGAGATTTCATTACCCAGCACAGTTCCCTGAAGATCTAAGAGAAAAATGATGTGGGTGAACCACAGAGAAATATTAGAGAGAAGATGATGAAGAAGGGAGCTCAGGGAGGTGGAGAGAGCAGAGTTGCAGCAAGGAAATGTGCATTAGACAGTGAATTATGCTTCAATTTTAATCTTTCCACCTACACTCCGTATGGTCTCTCCATGTGGCTCATTTTTGCTCTGACTTTTTTTAAAGTAACTTAAAATTATAAATTGGAGAGTTTTGTTTTCTGAAGGGACATAAAGTTAGATGCCTATAAAGGGACTGAGAGGTCAGATTTGGGTGATTGTTCATTGTATCAGATGACAAACAGACCTTTAAGCAAATCCTTGTTCTCTAGAATGCCACACCTGCATGCTCCTCGCACTGAAGGTCTTTGCCTCTGTTTAAGAGCATTGTAACTACAGCTCAGGACCCAGGTATATCAGAAACCCAACAGATATTCTATCGTTTGACAAAGACTTACCACCGTGGAGCAAGGAGCCTGCCCTTTATCAAAGAAGAGACATTCAAGACACAGAGAGGTTAAAAAATAAACTCAGAATTACAAATCTTTTAGTTGGAAATGGATTGCAGCTCTTTTTCTTCCTTTTCTTTAATTTAGGGATTTATGCTGGAGCATTTAAGTGGGTAAATTCTTGTCAGCCTATTTTGATTTGGGGAATGAATCTTAGTACAGTTGTAGAAAGCCAACAAACGGGACCCCTACAAATTTCAAAAGCATACACATGTGATATATTTCATGGGTGAGTGTATTTGTGAGTGTATACCTGCATATAATTGTGAGCATGTGTGAATGTTGAATGTAAATGTGTAAGTATGCATGAACGGTGTGCATCTACACATTCCAGTGTGTGTGAATTGTGCAGGTTTGTGTGTGGGTATATGAGTGTGTGTGTGTGTCTCATTATGGATTATAATTCAGTCACTGACTGTGACTTATCTTCACTTGTAATGATCATGTAGCAGGCATAATTTATATGATAATGTTTTGTGAGATCTACAGTGCTATACATTTCATTATGATGAAAACCTGCTTAAAACCATAATTTTAAAGTTTTAAGAATGGAACAGCACAAGTCTATCGTCCTACCATCTGAATGTCTGTATGTGGTTAAGTCCCATCTAGAACATTTACATATGTATACGTATGAAACGGAACTTTTACATACTCTCTGTCCTTCCTAGCTCATGAGCTTTGCTTTCTCAAATAATCTGAAGAGACATCTTTAGTAACATTAAAAATGAACTCCTTTGCCCATTTATCCCCCACCCCAACTTGGCATCAGTAACCATAGCCATTCTTGCTAAGATTTCTCTGTTAATATTTTTCAGTTTTGGAAGAAGGTACTCCTTTCTGTGCAGAAAACTGGATTTATGAAGGTGTTTCAAATAGTATGGTTCTCATTTCTCAAAACATATTTGCTATAATATTTCAGGAAAGCACATCCTCTTGTTGGTGACCTCTTAAATTCTCTTAAAAGATAAAACTGAGGTATATTAAAAATTTTAAGGATTTTTAAGCAAAAATCGATTTGAATGGGGTAGCATTCAATCTAGCAGACAGGAAGGAGCTCTGAGGAGCTATAGAAAATGCAAGACTTTTATAGGCAGAAAGGAGCAGGAACAAGGAAGTTATACTGTCAAAAAAATGGGTTGGCTATTGCAAGGGTTACTTTCCTATAGGGGATTGCAGAGGTTAATCAGGCAGATTACCTAACTAGTACTGATCAGGCTACTCCTGATGGAATGGTTTAAGATTCCACTTCTGGGAGAGCCAGAAGTGTAACTGGGGACATGCAGCTAAGCATAGAAGACTCCATTTGGGTCTGTTACCTTGTTTTAACAATTCTATAATTTATTTCAATAGCAATCCTTTCAGTGCAATAAAAATTTCCCCTAGTTTTAACAGATCTTTTTCAATCCCAGTGGCATGAATATATCTGCACAGAACATAGATGCTGGTTGGGGGTATATGCAGCTTACTCTAAAATATCAAAATGAACAAACAAAAAACAAGTTTTAAACAAAGGAGAGGCTCCAGCTTCTTAGGAAATTTCTTAGGAAATTTCATCTAGCTTCAAGGGTCTTTAAATACCAAAGAAAGTTCTTATATGTTTAATCAGAAGGAATACTTTGGATTGAGTTGAGTCAATATTAAACCCTTTGATTTTCTCAAATGTCACACTTTGTATAAATTGGACGTGTTTAGAAAGAGGATGGCAAGCAGTGTTTGGAATTTTAGTTTATGGTTGGGAAGTTTTTATCACAAGCCTGAAGGCTTTTTCTTTATTTGGATTCCTTTTTGTTGACGTATGGAGGCTAAGAGTCTATCAGAGACTAAGAAAATTGCTGCAGCGAAATGTGTGTTTCAGTTGAGAATTGTTATTGAGAGAGAACCATGCACTAAGTCAGGGTGCCTTTGAACCCTTGATTAATTTTTTGGTATGTGTGCAGTCTTTGTTAAAGCCAGTGTATGCACACCTGTATGTGCATGTATATACACCTATATACATAATTTAAGAGACTTAGGTTTTGAAGGACCTGGGAAATCTTAGGACTCTGCATACAGTGGATATTCCCTGAATTCTTGCTTATTGATTGTCTGACTGGTCCCATGGTTCTTGATTTTTTTTTTTTTTTTTGAGATATGCATTCTTTAAAAAATGTGATAAAACTAATCCTGAGAAAAAGCCACATATAAACTTATACACAATTTTATATAAAATGGCCAAGGAATTAAGGATCCACTAAAGCCTATCTGCACTCTCTCCCATACCAATTCAATTCCTTTTTTCACACAAGCAGAAGCTGAGACCTAGAGGTCAAATGAGTAAAGGGCCTGGGGTAAATAACAGGGAATAGGGAGGCCTGTGGCAAGTTGAAGAGCACATAAATCTCCTAAAGGGGGGTCTTCACTCCAGCCAGTTGTTGGCAGGTGGGAAAGCAGACTCAGTGCCATCAGATTTCCTGGTAAGTCAAGAGAAGTCTCTAAGAAACATTTGCTTGAATGTAAAATTTCTTAATTTTAAATAGCAACAACTCATTCCAGTTATTAAAAAAATATATTGAACTAGCCAAACAAAGAAAAAAAAAAAAAAAAAACAGCCTGTTTCTAGATATAGGCCAACAGTTATTTCTCTTTCAAATACTGTACTTCATATATGGTGAGATTGTCCCATTCATATTATAAATATTCATTAAGCTTTATTATATTCAAAACCCTGGGCCAAGCTCTGTAAAAAGAATAAAGATGAGTACAAGAATATTTGCTATCCCTGAAATTAATGCAGGAATCTTAATACATAATAGACAAAAAAGGTCATGAAGATGTTAATGTGGAGAAAACATTTAGTAATATAGGAAAAAAAAAACACCTACAGTGTGCTGGGTCCTTTGATGGTTTGCTGAATTTCTATCATGTTAACCCACTTGACCTGGCATGCAGCAGGGTTATACCTCCTGCTAAAGTCCACAATTGTTCTCTCTTTGTTTAGTCTGAAGCCTACTTCAGACCCTTTTGATTTGATGGTGGAACTGGGGAGGGATACATGCTCCTGTGGACATATGAAATTCTATGGAAAGAGACTTGACAGGAAAAAAAAAAAAAAAGTCTTCAATCCTCATTTTTTTTTCCTTTACCTACCCCATAGTGTTACAAATGGAGAGATTCCCCTCCAGCCAGAATCTTTACAACAATAGTAGTGCATGCATAGATCATTCTGCAAATGAAAATATCCAATTCATTCATATTTTAAAACTGACAGAGTATGTTTAAATTCAGCTCTGCAATGCCTGCCCTACACATTATTATTAAGACAAGTATTTGTGAGTGGACTTTCTTTATGTGGACTGAATGTATATTTATGTGTGTGTATGTGTATGTATGTTTCCTTCATGTTTCCAGTTTAGGGGAGTGAATGCATATTTCTTTTCTTGTTTTCTTGGGTTTATAAACTTGAACTTATACAAGGCTCCTAGAGACCATCTCCAAATGTCCATGTGGCCAAAAGTTGACTTAGGTCCTCTCTATCACTCTTCTTTTTGATTCCCCATCATCAGAAGAAACTACCTCTCACCTTGTAGAGTACTTGGTAGTGACAGATTTAGGAGTAGGCAGGAGGAGAAATTCTAGCTGAAATTAGAAGGATTGGGGGAGGCAAATACAAGAGAAGCAAGACTAAGGAAGTATCTCATCCTGGGATTTTAGAACCTGGTGGGAAATTAGCATTGGAGATGTAAATGAGGTTAGGGAAATTAAGAGGATTAACTGGCTTGCAGGGATTTATATAAAAATAAAGAAAAGATCACTGAAAACCTTTGGGATCTGCTCCCCCTCAATAGTTAAAGCTGGTTTTGTTCTAGGTAGGGGTGTGTGTGTGTGTGTGTGTGTGTGTGCATGCATTCCTCTTGTTTTGCCACGACTTCTGATTTGAAAGCCTTGGACCAGTAATTACAAATTGTTCTCAGAGCCTGTTTTGGTTCTTTCTTCCTCACTGTGCACCTATGGCCAGAGGCTAACATCTGGGGAAGCCTGTCTGCCTCATCGCTGTGTTGTAACTTGTATTGTTATTAATGGTCACCGGCTGGAATCTAAGGGAAAGGTGTATTTACAGCCTTCCCAACCATCTAAACTACAGACACTGCCTTAGAAATAATTATTTTTATGGACAATTCCTCTGTCGTGGCCAGACAGGTTTCGCAGAGCTGGCTGTTCTTTAGTCATGGACTTAAGGGTAAAGTTGAAGCATTGATTGAGCTTTGGATTGTATCGTCTAAGAAATTTTAAACACCAAAATAGTAGGAAAATTCATGTGAGCAACAACATAGACAACCTTTAACATTTTCAGGGCTAACCCAAGAAAGTCTCAGGTAAACCAGGATGAGATGGTCAGCCACTCTGTAGGTGAGCCCCGAGAATGTAATGGGGTGAAAACACAGGGACTGTTGAGATCTATCCCAACTCCATCCTCTCTGTTAGCCATCTATAACGTGGTGACTGCTCTCACACCTGTCTCGCTGCACTAGCTTCTAGCTCTGCTCCTACTTCCTCTCTTTGGTGCTTAAACTTACCTGAGACTAGTTAATGCAGCTTGCCATTTCATCTTCAGGCTGGAGGCTGGTTTCTTCTTCCTGTGTTCTGGTTTTTCAGGCCAATATCACTATAAACTAACCTCTGAAATGACCTTAGAATTCTTCTGCCCCAGTCTTACCCATGAGCGACCTAAGCAAGTATAACAACTCAGCTAAGTCTTGTATGCATCTGTAAACTAGTCTTACCTAGGTTGACTGGACAACCAAAAGAATGCGGCTTTGACTGGGGACAGAGCCCTGCAGATATGTATATCAAAAATAGATGTTTCTGTTTTAAAAAGTGTACTGGTAACATTTCATTGTATCCAGTATGCAAAATTTTTTCTAGTCCAGAGGATGGGGGCATAGGCTTTATAAAATACCACTGTTTATGGGAAATGATGCTCACCTGTATGTTGAGTATGGCTGAATGGTGATAATTTAATGTTCTACTTTGATGGAATTATCTTCATAAGTACTTAATTAAAATGAGTAAAGCAAATGCATTAACCGTAACTAATTTAAATTATAACCCAGATGTGAAAACTTATTGCAATATATTATTACGTTATTTTTCTTTTCTTTTTTTTCTTTCAGTTACTAAATTGTGACTGACATCTACAGTGTCTGTTGAATGGAAAGAACTAGGTTTTCTTCTTGGGCTAGATATTTTCAACACTTTGTACCATAGAGTAACGTTGGATCTGTCAGACCTATTGATAAACTGTTTTGGGAGGAAATGATGAACTGGTTCAAGGATTCTAGTAATAGCAGACAATATTGCAAATTTTTGTGACACAGTTTTTATCAAAATGGAAAGGTTAGAACAACTGATAAGAAAACCAACTGCAGTGGAAGGTTTCAATCAAATCTTTCTCTTTGGGGATTTACAAGGAATTTTCAGTTTGGAGAAAGATTTTCAAGTCTGTTTTAGGGATCATATAGGTAGGTGTGTGTTAACTGCATGGCAGAGAAAGAAAAGTGTAACAGATTTCACTTCTTCCCAGAATTTTTATATATATTACTTCAACCTGAAGATCCAGCTCCATAAGAATCAAGCCTGACTATTGCCTCCCTTGGTAACCCAGTAGAAGTTCTGGAATTAATTTCCTGCCAAAGGCTTGAGGTTTTTAAGTCTGGAGTGAACTTCTAATACTTACAAGTCCATTAAGCTGTGGCTTTTCCCAAAACTCCCACTGTACATCTTATATGCCTAGGTTATCTTTTCCTTGTGTTTAGTCCCTCCCTGGTTTCCTGATGGAATTAAAGACCTCCCTGAATCCCAGCTCAGCTGGGGATCTGACAACCTACCTGACCCTTGAACCATTTTGTCTCCAAGGAGATTTTCTGAAATCGTGGGTTTTTCTTTCACTCTGATGTACTTTACTAACCAAAGCTATAATGGTATAACCTACCGGTATCACATCTGCTCTGAGATGGTGCCTGGCGTGTTTTCATAACAGAGCGTTCTCTTTCGATATGGGTAACAACCCAACTTATGCTGTTACTTTCTGGAACTTGGCTTCTTGGACGGCTCGTCTTCCAAATTGACGTGTATCGCTATAGTATCTGAATCCCAGTCTTGCCTGGTCTTAGTTTTCTTTTTTCTTTGTACTGGACTTCATGAACACCCAGCATGTCCTAATACTGAGCACACCTAGGTTATCAAGATGTACCTTTAATAGTTTATTTTGCTTTGGTGGGCATTTTACTGCATCCAGAGAGGGCCTCAGGTATAATGTTAGATCTATGATTTGTTAGCTGTATAACCTTGTCAAGTTATTTAAACTCTGAGCCACTTTTTCCTCATGTTTGAATAATAATAATAATAATCCCTAGGACTTTTGTTTTACAAATTAAAAAAAAAGTGACATACATAAATAGTCCTTTGTAATCTGCATTAGATAATTCTTTTTGATTTAGGAAAGATATAGTGGATGCTCACAGAAATATAGGTACTACTCTAGTACTTGCAGTGATGGGGGGAAGTGACGTGATCACAGCCCAGAGATTTTACGGTCTGGAAGGGAAGTAGGATGGTGGCAGTGTTAATTTCAGTATACAGTAGCGGTTTCTGCAGTAACTGTGAGCCATTGCTTGACCTTTGGCCTCTTCAGGCACCTGGTACAAATACCTATTAATCATTTTCAGTGATCAGCTTCAGGTGGAGAACACTTCAGCTCTAAGAAGTCTTGTGAAAAGTAAGAACGTGACTTTTCTTAAAAGCTACTCGGTGTAAGCAGTATCGTAGACAAAGTTCTGCATTGGTAATTTATACCAGTGCATCTTATATTTCCTTTAGCGAGCCTAATTAAACTAAGATGAGGAAAAAGCAAAAGAAAGGCATAGGATTTTCAAACACGGGAAAATTTTGGGAATGCAAATGTACTTTTAAATGTTTTAAACCTAATAGCTGGCCCTGTGTATAATGAGAATTTTAGAATGTATGTATATTCTCTCTCTTTACCTCCCCCGCCACACGCACGCACACATACCCATACATTTGTCCTTTCTCTTATATTCTGATGTTAGCCTTGTTCCAAGAGCTCTTTTTTTTTTTTTTTTTAAGATTTTATTTATTTATTTGATAGAGAGAGACACAGCAAGAGAGGGAACACAAGCAGGGGGAGTGGGAGAGGGAGAAGCAGGCTTCCTGTGGAGCAGGGAACCCGATGCGGGGCTAGGTCCCAGGATAGACACTTGACGACTGAGCCACCCAGGCGCCCGACTGAACAACCTAGGCGCCCATGTTCCAAGAGCTCTTATGCGAACAAAATGTAAGCAAGAAATTTATCTTGAAATCATACATGATGGTAGAAAACAAGGTCTCATGTTTGAAAGGTTTCCCCAGGGGCTCATGGTTTAGTTTCACAGCCCATGTTTTTTTGGTGTTCAATGGCAAAAAAGACATTATGCTTGTCACTGTAGCATGTTCTATGACTTTTGGTTAGGAGATTTACACAGTATCTTTGGTACCATGGGAAGCATCCTCCTGCAATTCTGTCCAGGCTTTTCATACAGTGAAAAATCAGTCCCTAAGGGTATCACTGAGGTTATGATACAGGTCTGAACTTGATCAAATACAACATTGCGAAAACCTTGAGGATTCCTTTTGAGGCTTCTGGCACTGAATGACTCTCCCATTTTCTCCCTTAAGTTCAATATTTTAACTCTGTTCTCTTGAGGAATAAATAGTGGCATGCCTAGTACAGTTTGGCATGCAAAAGTGAATTAAAAACTTATAGAAAGTGTGTCCCATTGTTTTCTGCATATCTATGCCTTTTTCACTGCTATGCTTTCCATATTTTAAATTACCAGTATTAACAGCTATTTATTGCAAAATTTAATTATGCATGTTTTTGCAGCCTTTATAATACATGGCCATTTCAAAAGGCTTATGAGCACTGAGTTGCAAAAAATACATACCAAGTTATATTTCTTGATGTTATTTCCTCTTTTCCCCTTCCAGTACCCCAGCTTTTCTTAGTTTGACAAAATATTACTTGTCCTCAAGAATCCTCTCTCCTAGGAACCTATTTTTTCTCTTCCGTCCTACCAAGTGTGGGTTGTATGACCCTCCTCTGTGTTTCCTGAGCACCCCTTCCACAACTACATCATTTATTCTTTTGTTCATTCACTCACATATCCTTTCCTTAAACGTATATTGAATGTTTACAATGACCTAGAATTTTCTATATTGATGTTACGTGTTTACAATAGTCTTCCCCACTGTTTTATAATCATTTAAAATGCAGAGATCGAGTCTGATTTATCTTCTAATCCCCAGGTACCAAGCCGATTCTAGAGACGGTAGATGCTTTTAATAAATGTTTGTTGTACTGAGTCACTGATAGAAGCTGAGAGTAGTTTTACCAAAGGTAATCTAATTACAAGGGTAAATGAGCCAGTGTACTGTGTATTACTATTAAATCATTCGATCGTTACGATTTGTAAATATATTCAAAATTGTTCTCTACACTTTCTCTGAATGGGAAGCATACTTACCGCATAAAGCTAAAGCGAAAAAATGGTAGCAGCCTAAATGAAAATGCAAAAGAGTTGGAGGTCTCAAACCTGCAGTTCTTGAGGAATCTACTCCTCAGAATATATTTTGTTTGACTCTCTGATAGGCCCACATAATGTTTAAGTAGGCAGGTGTTATGCTTACGTAAGCATACACACAGCCCACCATCCTGCCTGCCTTCCAGACTGCATATGCTAAAACTACATTCCCTACAGGTGTTTGAGTTTGGGTCCTCTACTCTGTGGTTTACAAAAGGGCTGCCACGAATAAAACCTGCTGCTTTGTCAGCACATCTGTTCCATCGTGATGTCATGGACTTGTTTGGGCAACATCGTACTACCCAAAACAGGCCTTTGTGTCAATGTAACAAATCATTTCTCAGTTAATCTCTCTTTGGGATGAAAGATACAGTTCATTGGTAAAATATTTCTCAGCAGTGTTTTTCATAAGCACATATGAACACCCAAATGCATATAGAGTGGTTTCCCCTTATCTGCTCTTTCGCTTTCCATGGTTTCAGTTACCTGTGGTCTCAGTTACCTGCAGTCAACTTCGATCTGGAAGCAGCTGAGTTTCTTCTGCTTCCATAGTATCAGAAGGTCCGTAGTAGCCTCACGTTAAGTCACAGTGCCTGCATCCGTCCCTCACTTCATCTTATCACGTAGGTATTTTATCATTTCACATCATCACGGGAAGGGTGAGTACAGCACAATCAGATATTTTGAGAGAGAGAGAGAGAGACCATATTCACATAACTTTTATTATAGTATATTATTATAATTGGTCAATTTTATTATTTGTTATTGTTAATCTCTTAATGAGCCTAATTTATAAATAAAATTTTGTCATAGCTACGTATGTAGAGAGGACAGAGCACAGTATATATCGGATTCAGTACTGTCTTCAGTTGAAGGCATCCACTGGGGGTCTTGGAATGTCTCCCCTGTGGATAGGAGGGACTACTCTACATGAATGGAGATATGTATATATATTATATATATATAATATATATATATGCATGATGCCAATTCTCAAAACATGATAAATTATAAATATATCATATAATTTTGTGTCGACTCTAAATCTCTATATCAGTAGAGGATCTTTTGAATCTCATAAATCAGTTCCTATGAAAATGATAGTTTATTTCAGTTTAAAAGATCAAGTAATATATAGGCACACATAGGAAAGGAAAGAGGCAGGGCACCTGGGTGGCTTAGTTGGTTAAGCTGCCGACTCTTGATTTTGGCTCAGGTCATGATCTCAGGCTTCTGGGACTCAGCCCTGCACAGGGCTCCCTGCTTAGTGGGGGGTCTGCTTCTCCCTGTGCCCCTCCTCCCACTTGTGCTTTCTCTCTCTCAGATAAATAAATAAAATCTATTTAAAAAAAAAAAAAGAAAGGAAAGGGGCATTCCAGAAGAGATTGCATGAACAAAGATTCAGAAGGGTAAAACGATTTGGCCTGTGAGCAACTAGGATGTTGAAAGCAGCTGGACTTGTTGAGATCTTATTAAAAAGACTCCGAATGGCATAGTAAAGAGTTTGGGTTTGGTCTGTTGCATAGGCCACTGAGTGTGTGTTTTAAATACTAAAAATAATTACCATTTTAGAAAGGGAGGCGACAGCATTGTGGAGGATAAATCGAAGGTGCGACTGAAGGAGGTAAGTGAAAAGGAATTGCAAAAAAAAAAAAAAAAAGGAATTGCAGTAATACTGGTGGGGAGGGGATTGGCAGTAGATGAAGAGCAAAGAGATGGATTTTGAGAGACTGCTCCTTTGCGGAGAAAATGGGAAGGATGTAGATGTAAATTAGCTTTTTTCTAAAGTCAATTAAAAAAAATTCAAGAACTTGGTCCCATCTCCTCCCAAATATTTTATTTTTTTTTTAAAAGATAGTTACACTGGTACTGATGTTAGTTACCAGGTTGGTTACAAAACATTTAAATATTTGTATTTCAGTTACACATAAAAAACCAGATGGTGCCTAAGAGGGTTTGCATTTGGTTAAAATGATGTGAATTGGTTTTATCAACAAATAGCATCTCCTTTGTGTTAGGTACAGTTCTAGGCCTTTGCCACAGAAGTGATTAGGAATTCCCACTATTAATTTCTAATATGCTTTCTTGGATTGTAAATTAATACTTTAATTTTTATACACTGTAAATAAAGAATACCACTCCAGTAGTATTTGAATGTGAGAGCAGCACCAAACAAAACTAAAGAATTCAAAACTGTTTCATCTCACTCTCAAAAGTGGTTGTGAATGAGCAATAAAAAGCCCCAAGTCCAAATTATTAAAAGAGCAAATGCCAAAAGCACATGGCCCTCAGCATGCAGACTGAGTTACCGATATTTTAATTAATCATACTGAGTTTGACTGATTTAAATCTTATCCTATCTTTAGGAAAATTCTTAGAATCTTCTTATGATTATCTATTTAAATAAAATAATTGTTTTCCAAAGAGTGAGTTATAGTAAATAAATAAGCTAATTCACATTAAGTATTTGGAGAATAATGGTGTGCATGGTCATTATGAACTAAAATTATTGTAAAATTATTGTGACAATTCAATGCTTCTTTCTAACCATTCTTTGTTTGGTGACCTTATTAGTTGTCTGTGTGGTAGGACATGTGAGCGCATTATTTCATAACCTTCTGAGTGCTAAGTTTCGGATTGTTTTTTAATTAGCATTTTAATTGCTCATCAAAGTAATTGAAGACAGAGTCAGAAAATGGAGCATTTGCTAATCCCTTTGGTACCAGTCAGTGCTAAGTTTTCTCAAGGTCAAGTGCCTTTCCATAGTATTAATGGAAGCTTGCATTGCTTTGAGCTCCCTGACACATGATATAGCAATTCTGGAGCTGGCATTTTTGAGAGTAAGGGATTTTTCTTCCTTTTTCCTTTCTGAGATTTTAGCTTATTAAGAAAGAAAGCTGAGTTGATCACTCTACAATGAAAAAACAGGAGACAGGGAATATTCCCTGTGGTCAAGATTAGGTCAGATTAGAGTAGACATTTGCTACCTTAGTTGAGATGTGAGCTTGTTGGATCAATGCTGGGCTGTTTGTGAAAAAGAGAGATTTGACATGATTTATTCATTTTTTTTTTTTTCTTTTTAAAGAAAATACTTAGTGCCTTCTGTGTTGCAAACACTAGGTTGGCAACAAGCAAGATATACATTCTAACTACCAAAGGTAAAAAGCAATAAGTTTTATTATTTTATAGACTACACAGGGAACTGCACCCACTCCCACCAAGTGGAGAATAAACAAACGGAAGACACACCTACAAATGAATCCTAGAAAGTTGAGCAGTGTAGTGCAGTGGCTAAGCGCTTAGACCCTGGCATGAAGTTGCTGAGGTATGAATAATAGGATTGCCATCTACTTGCTATGTGATCTCTCTGTGCCTCAGTTTCCTCATTGATGACATAGGGATATAGGGATGTGTCTCCGAAAACCATTGTGAGGATTCAGGGAATTAATATTTGTAAAGGTTTAGAATCATCCCTGGAACATTTCAGTAACATTTTACTTTATTATTTTGACAATGAACACAAGATTAGTCCAGTGTGATGCCCATGGCATGAAGACCAAGATTTCATGGCAAAATGTGTGTTGCTGTTAAAAAGTAAACTTCTCAGTCCTGAAAACATGATCCAGGTCATTCTTGCTGATTTAACCTGCTTAGTTACTCCTTCACTAGGATGTGAAATTTTTCTTTCTTAATCATATGCCTGTGCTTACCTTCTGGCTAATGTTCTGGCTGGTATATCTTTCCACAGAGCTTTAAGGAAACCGATATGCCAGCATCCAGACTTGGAGTGTAAATAAATTAGGGAATAATTTGGCTTTCTGAAAGGACTATCAACTTTACCAAAGGTGGATGATGAGGAAGATAGTCACAAACAAAACACTGAAGTATTAAATAATTGATCCATACCCAGATGGAAAAAAATATTAATTGCTTACCTAATTTTGATTATGTCGATTCAAGCCAGTCATTTTACAAAATTACAGGGGACAACTGTTGAATGTCCAGTTTGCCCTAAACAGTAGATCTGTTCTGGGGACAACAGAATAAGCCATCCCTCTCTCTCTCTCTCTCTCTCTCTATTTTTTAATCCCAATTCTTCTTCCTGCTGTTCTGGCCACTGATCTTCTCTCTCTACATATAATCCTAAATATATGTACAATATATGTTTTTAATATGGACAATTAATAGCCTCTCAGTCCTGTGTTAAGTGTGACGTAAAGTGTTTTTAGAAAACTTGACTTTTTTTTAAATTTGTAATATGCAGTCTTTATTAAGTCTGCTTGCTGTGCAAACACAGGTTTAAAATATTCCCCTAGCTCTCTTCTCTAGCCGCATCACTGTTCCTAAACTTCTTATGTCTAGAAATTTTAGAGTTGTTCTGCTTATAATTTTGTTCTGTTGAGTTATTAAAATACCTTTAGGGATGTTTTTGACCATATACTTTTTCATATTTATATCTTTAATTAGTTTTTCATCTTTTTAATTTAAAGATAAACTTTATCCCATTAAGTGCTTTTACCTTGGATGTGATTTTATGTGATATTATTGCCTTTTTTTTCTTATTTTATTTTTTTTTGATCCTCACTTATCTGTATTCTTAATATATTTATTTGGGTATCATATAAACTGCATATAGTTGAATATTGACTTGACCAATATGATAATCTTTGTCTTGTGATAGTAGAGTTTACTCCTATTTAAATTTGTTGGTATAATTGATATATTTGGTTTTATATCTTTCAACTTTTAAAATTTCCATTTGCAGACTCCATCATTTTTTAAAAAGCAGAACAGGGACTTAGCATTACGTTTCCTACTGATAAGAGTGGTTCTTGTTCTCTTTTTCTTCTATGTATTTTATCTTTTAATCAATCAAAATATATTTTAAGCTTTATATAGTTAGACTATAGAGGAAGGATATATGAATTTGTGAAAATCCAGACAGAGAAATTGGTGAATCATCCAGACACATGAGAACAGTGCATTCCGGAAAGTGCACTTGTGCTAACCCTTGATCCAAAGAGAATTTACACTTACCTGTGCCTTCTGTAGTTTATCATTTTTCCACTCTGCAAGAATGGAAAGAATTCTGCAAGAATACAGTTTTAATTTTGAGGCATTTACAGCTTCTAAAATGTATTTTCCTTGGTTGTCAAGTTGATGATGGGAAAAGAGGTGCATTTCTGTTTTTAAAGTCACAGTAGAAAGTCCCTCCAGTTGTTTTGTTAAAGTAATGATATCATCTCCTTTCAACCTTCGAAGTGTCCATTATTTTAAACCAAAGCCAGGCCAGTGTGAGCATTGACAGATTATGCACACATACAAATGCACTTCTTGTCCTCTGATGAAAAGAGGATGTGTACTGTTATACCTGGGATTATTTTTTTCTTGGTACTAGCAAATGGCCTAATGACCTGATGTAGGCTTAATTCACATAATGATCTGCCATCCATGACCTGACAAGTGTTTTCAAATAGAGCCCATAGAGCACTATGGACCTCACTGTTGCTCTTAGAACACTCAATCTAGTTCTCCCAAAATTCTGTGCAAAGGACAATTACCTTTGCTTACCTGTGTCCCAGGCACTTCCAGAACACTTATAATTTTCCTCTAATTGAAGGTTTAACAACAACCCCAAACTCTTAGTACCTATAATAATGTTCTTCTCAATAGTTTGCTTCTACATGTTGTAATTGTATATACACATAAGTACATATTCAGAAAAAAAAAATATATATATATATTCAGAATATATATTCAGAAAGGTGAGTTGCTTTTGGTTTGGTTACACATATACTAATAAAATTCTAAGCTCATAAAATAGAAGTTAGCACAAGTGCTCAGGAAGGCATTCCTGTGGAGAGCTAAGATAACATATGGTGAATATTGATTCAGTCAACATGGATTGTTTAAGCATATACTGTGTACTCAGCACTGTACTAGCACCATGGAGATATAAAAAATTAAAAAAAATTGATTTTCTTTCAAAAATTTCAGTGGAAAATATTGATGCAAGCAAGTCTTTATGAGTGAACATACAAAACTTTTGTTGAAAAGATTCTGTGTTTATGGTGCAGTTACGATTTTGTCACAGAATTCATTACGTAAGAATGCACAGGGCACCTTCACCTATGTACAAGGCTGTGTGTGGGGGGGTCTTTTCTGAAGGAATACTCATTCTTGAGGTCACTTACTAGAAACAAACTATGTTTCTCAACCAGAAAGCAAGGACTTTAAGGAATAGCCCTTATTATGTAAAGTGTGGGAATCTTAGTTTCTTTATCTGAGCCATGGTGTTACCATCATGCCTAAAATAGAGCTCTTACAGGGTGTTTATTCTGATAGAGTTAAAATATCTACAGTGGTGGTTATAGGATAGTTTCGAGTTATAGGATAGAAACAGCATTTTGTGTGTCAACTTCTTATCAACCAACTATCAAAAAGTATTAAAATCTCTTATTCCCTTAGGGTTTGTAGAGTCTTTGAAATATTCCACTGTACTTCAGCAATATTAAGGGAAGCCAGGGGAGGGTTTTGTTTGGTTTTCTTTTTGTTTATGTTGGAACTACAGGGGAAAAAAATTAAAAAATTAAAAAAAGCACTCTAGAACCGGGATAGAATTGAAGTGAGAACATCAAGGGTCAGGCTTTCCTCATTTCGTGGAGATTCTCTTCCAGCAATAAAAGCTTGAGATTTAGGAATTAAATTTTCTTAATTAGATACACACATACACACACTCATAAACACAGGATAGGGACTAAAACAAAATGGGTCTGGTCCTCCCAGCTTACAATTTATTGTGAGGAATAAACAGTAAATAAATAAGTCAACAGATATTTAATTATAAATTGAAATGAACGCTGTAAAGGAAAAGGTCACAGCAATGCAAATCAGCCTAATTTATTTTAAAGGATCAAGGAGTTCTCAGAGAAAATGACATTTCAGCTGAGCCTTGGTAGATGAGTAGGATTTTAACCAGGCAGAGAATAGAGGAAGGAATGTTCCTGGAAGAGGAAACAACCAGGATGAAGGCTTTGAGGTGGAAAAGATGCAGTGCATTTGAATAGCTGAAGAAAATCTGAGCAGCTAGGGAGTAGCCTAGGAAGAGGTACTAGGAAGAAGAGCTGCCTGAGAGGGGGTTAGGCAGATAGGCAGCTGTGTTAGTCTCCTGTGGAATCCATGAAAAAGTACCACAAACTGGGTGGCTTAAAACAATAAACATTTATTCTTCCCTATGTCTGGAAGCAGGAAGACTGAAATAAAGTGTTGGCAGGGCCATACTCTCTCTCCTAGCTTCTGGTGGTTGCTGGCAATCCTTGGCATTCCTTGACTTGCAGCGCCATGACGCCAGTCTCTGCCTCCACCTTCCCTCTCCGTGTCTGTGTCTTCACATGGCGCTGTGTGTGTGTGTGTCTTCTTATACACCAGTCTTGTTGGGGTAAGGGCCTACCCCGTTGCAATATGACCTCAGCTGAATTTACCTCTTAGTTACATTTGCAGAGATCCTGTTTCCAAATAAGATCACATTCACAGGTACCAGGGGTTGGTGCTCCCATATATCGTTTTGGGAACACAACTGAACCCACAGTAACAGTCTACAAACTATGCTGAGGAGTTGTTGTATTCAATGGGAAGCCATTAGAATGGTTCAAGCAAAGGACTAGCATGATCGATTTATTTTATACTGTATAATGCCATTTATATGACGTTTAAGAAAGGTCCAAAACTGTAGAGGCAAAAATCAGTCCAGTAGTTGCCAGGGGTTAGGAGTCAGGTTAGGGGATCAAATACAAAAGGACACTAGATAATTTGGGGAATGGATGGGAATATTCTGTATCTTGATATGAGTTTGTCAACGTTTATAGATGTGTGCACTTGAAAAGGGAAAATTGTACTGTATGTAAACAGTACCTCAGCATCAGTGAGAACAGACTAAGAGGGGCTCCTGCTTCGGTGGTCTAGTTGAGAGGAGGTTCTTGCTTAGATGAGGATGGTGGTACGCTCTTGGTACTCCACTGATGTGCAGAGCCTACCTGTGGAATCAGGTATTAATTTGCCAGCTGCTTCCCATTGTGGCAGCTTTGCTGAAAAGAGCTTTTGGTCACAAGAGAGGTGAAGAGAGAGCGTCAGAACCCAGAGCGCCTGCCAGAGAAGGGCCTGTGAGGAGGTCAGGGGGCCTTGGTGTCAACGGAAGAGAAGATAGGAATTGCACCGCTTTCCCAAGGGTTGTTACTGCTCAGAATAAGTAAAAGGAAAGAAAACAAAGGTGCCGAAGAAGGGAGTAGAGAGCTAAATGAAGTGTCTCACTGTCCTGTGTAGTTGAAGGTCAGTTGGCTGAGGTGTGGTGGGGAGACAGTGGGGACCCTGGGGAGTAGGGATGCTCTCCCCCCACTCGGAGGTTGCCGAGCAGTAGCTGCAGAACCTTGCACTCCTGCAGCTGTGCTTTGCAAGTTAATTCTCCAAGAAAGAATTAAGTGCCGATCTAGAAATGTTGAAATGGCAATGAGAGAAGAAATTTGCAAAAACAAAAAGTGAATATAAGTAATTTTTTTTCTTATCATAGTCACTTCCGTTATTGGCATATTTTATTTGGGGCAATGAAACATTTTCTAACTTGTTTTTGTTAAATAACAATATGCACTTTCTCTTTTTTTTTTTCCATTTGCAGTCTTGTTAATCTCTAGCTATTTTACTGCCATTGATTTATGGAATAGGCTAAACTCTGATAAATCTTAGTGGAGATAATGTTGTGCCTGTGAAATGGAATATCATTTTGAAGGCTATTTCTATTAAGAGAAAACATACCATAAATACGTTAAAAGTCACACTAATCCCAGACACTGACATAGTAAAAATCCAGAGTTTAATTCTAGCCCTCTGAATTAACAGTTAGGTGATTTTGTGCAAGTTAGTGTAACTTGCTTGAATCAGGTATCATCTCTGTAATTTATCATATGTAATATATACATATAGTATCTACTTCCTAAATTTGGGTATTGAAATGATTCTATGTAGAGCACTTAGTAGTGTCTGACACTTATTTTTCACTTCATTAATCCTTACTCCCCTTTGCTTTTCTCCATAACATGTATTATATAGCATATATTAAAGCTTATTTGTCTTTTCTCTCTCTCCACAATAAAATGTAGGAAGCATGAAGAAAAGAGTTAGTTTTATTTACCCAGTGCCCAGTATAAGCCCAGTGCCTAGATCAGTGCCTGGTAGGTGACAATAAATTATTGTTCAATTCATGAACAAACGATTATTAGTAATAATACTACTGTCCTCTTCCTTTGTTTAGCATTATGTAAGTTAACAAAGTGAAGTTTCTTAGCAGTGTGACTTCCTAGCTGTTTCTTGGAAACAGTCAAAGGCTTTGCCTTAGGTACAAGTGAAAATAAAGGCTTCACAACCTAAAATTGGATGAAAACTCTTGTTCTTGCCCAATCAGGTGAAAATAACAGAAATTCAAGGTATCAGTAGTTGGGAAGGGGGAGCAAACCCTGGGAGAGCATCCTGACCCAAATGTTTGTTCAGCTACTTTACTCTGGACATTGCCTGACCCTCCAAAATATAGAGATATTCATGAATAATGGAATGGGAACATGAGGAAGAACTTTTCTTTATTTTTACCCTGGTTCACCATAAGAAGCAAGTGTTCTCAGGATAAGGCAGGGTGAAAGGCTCTCTTGATTTTAAATTCTGGCTCAGATATCTACTGATCCTGTCCCTGGAGCAAAAAATAGACAGCTTTATTTATTCATTCCTTTGATTGATCTAATCTAAAAATTCTCCGAGTTGTGTGAGTTTGGCATTGCTGAAAATCCTTCCTGTTCCTTCAAAGGTGGCCATGTTTTACTGGCACATTTAATTACACAGCACCTAATGATGCTGTGGCTGGAGAATTTTAGGGGCAAAGGTCTCCTCTGGAAGAAAGTCAATTCACAGGACAACACATGCACTTCTGGTAATTCTCCCATCATTCAAACTGCTTAGTGAGTTGGTAAAGGGAAGCTGTGGGCTTAACCCTCTGATTCTCCAGTCTGAAAACCTCTCTTTGTGCTCATTCATTAGTAGAGCGAATAGAGATAGTGTGGCCTCCACATCGTTAAGGCTGAGCTGGGCTCATATCCTCTAGGATTCACCACTGGGACGGCACTCTAATAATTCCTCCTGAGCATTGCTTTGTTATGGGAAAGACAGTGTAAAAGGACTCAATACTTGTTTTAGCAAGATCACAAATGGGAAGACATCTGTTCACAGGAATATTTTTTTATTTGCAGTTGGGAACATGATGGAGTCCAGTTCTGCTCTTCCTTGTTCTTTGTTTTGTTTTGTTTTGTTTGTTTGTTTGTTTTATTTGACAGAGAGAGATAGCGACAGCAGGAACACAAGCAGGGGGAGTGGGAGAGGGAGAAGCAGGCTTCCTGCCGAGCAGGGAGCCCGATGTGGGACTCGATCCTGGGACTCCGGGATCATGACCTGAGCCGAAGGCAGATGCTTAACGACTGAGCCACCCAGGCGCCCGCTTCCTTGTTCTTTTTCTTTTCTTTTCTAGTAGTTACATAGGATATAAGACCATACTTATGTAGAAATGCATGCTTTTCCCATTCTCACAAGCACTTCTGCTCCTGAGGCTTTGATCCTCAGTAGAGTCACTCTTGAAAGTCTATACTGTCTTCCAGAAAACATCATCTCCACTCTTGCCCAAAGTGATTGGAGATACAGAAATGCATAAAGCTGTTGTCTGACTTTTCCATATTCTTGGGGGAATGGTCCTGAGGTGAATGGTCTGAGCTAATAGTTTCTTGTTTTCTGTCCTGATGTCCATGTGTATGTTATTATTTTATATCTCTTTTCTTTTTATGTCAATGATATTCCATTACTGCTACGCCCCATTCTTGAAAATGTAGATTGTGTTGGCAGCCCATCTACAGATTCTTGAAAATTTTTAAAGAGAAAGAGGTTCACATCACTAGTTCCATTTGGTTGGAACCACTCCAGGGGATTCCAGGAGAAGGAATAGTGCAAGTTTTTTTTTTTCTATTACCTTCAGTTCCCTGCCTTGCCCTAGTGTAGAAGGACAGATACTGCTATTCTGAGTCATTAGCACCTTCTTCACTGTTTCGGTGGTCAGTTTCCCTAAGGTTGACTCATTCTACTATTGATTTTATATTTGCAATAGGATCTCTCCCTGAATTCCATGCCCCACTTTGACACCTTTGGTATTTTTTTCCCCTCAAATTTAAATAACACCAATCATATCTTAGGTCACTCTCCTAAAATATATTTGCATGCCCTCACTGACATAATACCTAAAGACTATATAAAAATGTCTTTTAGTAGCAAGTTATCATCAAAACATTACTTTTATTAAGTGCAGGTAAAATCATTTATGTGTTATGGTATATAATAGTAAAGACAGATGATTATTGTTATCTCTCGTAGAACTGGTCGACTCCTGACATGTTCATTCTATACTTGCCATTAGGAAAACAGAGAAAAATCAAGTCTGAACAGGAGTTAACTGTTTAAATAGTAATATTTGTTCTGGCTGAGAAAGCTAGATGACTCCGTTAGTCTGTTGTATCACATGATGACAGTCATTGAGCTCCATGTAATCTGAGATTTCTCTACTAGAATGAGGTATTCCTGGTCATGTGGCAGATTGTGTCTTGGACCCGAGGTCAGAAAGCTTCAGTTCTGTGTGGCTCCAGTCTGGTCTCCTCATCTATAAAATGGAAATGATCCTCTTTCCAGGGTAGACAACGTGTTCCAGTTTCCCCCAGAACTTTCACTGGTTTTAGCCCCAAAGGCCCCAGTGAGAGGCTTGATTCTTTTCAGTCCCAGGCAAACCAGGCTGGCTGGCTTGTTAACTTTACTCTTCGCTCTGCTTCGCAGACTTGTGGTAGAGATAAGTATATAAGAAAGTATTTTTGGGGGGAACAAGAATAGTCTCTATACATGGAAGCAATTAAAGTCACAATTACAAAAGTAAAGTATTTTGATGGAATTTATGGGCCTCCAAGTTCATTTTGCTATATAAGCAAGTATGACTTCTACAGCGTCATGTTATCCAAGTAAAACGGCTGGGAGCTCTGGTGCCAGACAAAAGCCTGGGGTAAGGCAAATAGTTTCAGTTTTGGTCAGCAACATGCATGTGCTGCCCTCCATTGCTTCCCATCCTATGCAGATTCTCCTCACTGTGGAGGTGGAGATTTCTTGGGGACAGCTCTACCTGGGTTGCGATTGCTGGCCCCCCAGTTCCAACTCCTATAACTTTAAGAAATTTTCATAAATCGTATACATTCTAGTGTCATATATGTAAAATTCAGGGCTCTTTAAAGTCTACCTAAGACAGTGTCTATTAAGTATTTAGCATAGCACTGACCTCGAATTAGTTTTATCAGAAAGCTGTCTAGGTATCATGAGTAGTCATTCGTGTAACTAGTGATTAGTAGTTAAGTAAGTAAGCAACATTCATAGGAGGTAAGCATTGAAACTGGAAGCCCAGGTAAGAAGTCAGGTCACAGCAATGTAAAAAAAAAAAAAAAAAAAATGTTGGACCTTTCAGGTAAGTGTATTTTCAAAGCTAAGGTAGAAAACAGGTTTAAAGAGTGGAGTGGATACAATGAGTAACTAGATGTTAAAGATGAATCCAGGGACTCAGTTAAGAAATAGCTCAATAGCTCAATTGCTGGTCAGTGAATAGTTTACTCACTATCTCAGCTGAATGCCACTGAGTGGTCTGACGTGAGTTCTTGTTCCCCAAAGGAACTGTGGGGACATTATATCTACACAACACGTTCCCAGGCATCGTTTTGCTTCTGGGTTATGCATTCTTTTTTTCAAGTGCAAAATTGAGGCTCCCAGAGAATAATGACCTACCAAAATGACAGTTTGCAAAGGGTGGGATCTAGATTCAAACCCAGGCTTGTGACGGCGTAACTAGTGTGTGGCCCTCTCTGTCACAGGAGGCATCGAGGTGATCTGCAGCCGCATGCCCACTTTGTCTGACAATGCCAGAAATACACTCAAGCTGGACAACATTTCTGCAATAACTAGACTCTCTGTCTTGAAAGACAGGTTAGCAGCAACTCCTGCTTTCTGTTTCTAAAAGCAGTACATTTTCAGGTGTGTTTAATTGCTAGTGCAAATCACAAAATAAAAGGAGTACAAGTTTGCAGAATCAGCTGGACTGAAGGACCCAAACAGCTATAGAACATTAGAACAATTAACATTTGTATTTAGCTGACTGTTCTCAAAAGATGTACTATATAGATGTTCAGTTATTTTTTTTAAGATTTTATTTATTTGACAGAGAGAGAGAGAGGGAGAGAGAGGAGCACAAGCAGGGGGAGAGGCAGAGGGAGAAGCAGACACTGAGCAGGGAGCCTGATGCAGGGCTCGATCCCAGGATCCTGGGATCATGACCTGAGCTGAAGGCAGATGCTTAACTGACTGAGCCGCCCAGGCGCCCTAGCTCTTCAGTTTTTATTCAGCTCTGAAGAAAGCCTAATGTGGATAAACTTTTAAAAATTAAAAATTAACATTCCAGTGAATAAAGGTGTTAACTGCCATCAAATACATTTCCATGAAGTAGTAGTGATGATGATGGTGATCATGATAATGAGGACGACAACAACAATTATGTCAAACACCTTGTTACAGAGTTTATGAATCAATTTAAAGTATTTTCCTTGGTTGAACACGTATGAAATAGAACAGATGGGTGTTCTATTTGTAGCTTATGCAGGTAAATTTCTTGTTCCCCAGAGAGGTCAAATCACTCATTCAAGACGATAACAAAAGCAGAGACAAATAAAATACTGGACTTTTAACTGTCCATTTCGTGCTATTTCCATGATACTGTTCCTTCCTTCTGGCTCCAACATTTTTAATCCTTTCAGCTGATGAAATAGTTACATTCACTCATTTGGCAAAGTTATCTTTTATTCTCAAGAGTCAGCCTGTTACTGTGTTTGAATATGTTTGTTGGCTCTCTATAAGGTGGTGATGGCATCCACAGCCTTAGCCCTGTGCTGACAGCAATGGGGAGGGGGCTAAGCATTCTTGATGGAGGAGTAAACTCTTAATGAAGTGATCACCTTTTGTCTCCTTTCTGATCTCAATCAGTAATAGGATTTTGCACGCTTTCTTTAGCACCCTCGTCTTAACATTAATCTGGCCATCATAATAACTGAAAAATAGTTGGGAAGCCTCTTTTGGACAAATTCTAGGCAAAATGTTGGTTCCCAGCAACTGCCCTTCTAGCTGCATCCTTTGTTGCCAAACCAATTCCACTTTCTTGCTCCATTTATACAAACTTATCCAAGGACTTTGCCCGTGTGCAAGTGTTCTGAGTTTGGTATTTGAAGGCCTGGTGCATTGTCACTACTTATTTTAAGATGCTGTTTTCTAAAGTGACTTTTCAAATGTAAATTGTGGGAAAACAGAGATTATGAAAGCAAAAAGAAGGCACAAAATTCATCTAGCCTAAAGGACAAGGTACTCAAAAGACTGTGGGGGCTGGAAAGGCCACGCAGGTGATGAAGGACCATCTAATGGGTGCTGGGATTATGTTGCCTTCCCAGGGCTACTGTAACAGACTGCCAAACCTTGAGGTGGCTTACAACAACAGATATAGATTGTTCTATAAGTCTAGAGGCAAGAAGTCCCCAATCAAAGTATCAACAGGGCCATGCCCTCTCTGATGGCTCTTGGGGGAAATCCTTCTTTGCTGACAACACTTGGCATTCCTGGGCTTGTAGCTGCATCATTCCTGTTACATGACTACCTTCTCCCTGGGTGTCTACATTGTCTTCTCTCTTTGCATGTCTGTCTCTGTGTCAAAGATCCCCCCTACTTCTTTGGGATCGGGGCCCACTCTAATGACATCATTTTAATTCGATTACCTTTGTTAAGATCCTTTTTCCATATCATGTTAACATATGGAGGTACTGGGAATTAGGACTTCAACATATCTTTGGGGGAGGGACAATTTCACTGTAAGAGAGATAAACTGGGGTGTATATGGTCTCTCAAAGGGGGGGCAGTTGCTCACTGCCAGCCTATTGCTCTAATTTCAAACCTTATTTTTTAAGGGAAACTGAAAATCTGAATATTTCCAGGCACATGATTCATCTCGTTTTGTGATCACTGAACTAAGCATGTCTTAGGGTCTGATTGAGTCCTCTGCAGGCCCCCAAACTCTCTGTATGTGAAAACAGTGGCTCGGGCTGGCTGTCCAACTCGTCTGTGGCCACATAGCTCTTACAGGAGAGCACAACTCAAAATCTCCTCCTAGTTTGTTTATTTGTTTGGACAAAACAGCGGTATTTCTAATCAATTCCTACTTTTTAAGCAAACAGGCTTCCTTTTTGCATTCAGTTACATTAAGTCCTCTCTATTTATTTATTTATTTTTAAATATTTTATTTATTTATTTGACAGAGAGAGACAGCGAGAGAGAGAACACAGCAGGGGGAGTGGGAGAGGGAGAAGCAGGCTTCCCACAGAGCAGGGATCATGACCTGAGCCGAAGGCAGACGCTTAACGACTGAGCCACCCAGGCGCCCCAAGTCTTCTTTATTTAGAGAAATCTTTTTTGTTTCCCTAATTTTGCCAGATAATGATATAAAATTTTTTAAAGCATCTATTCAAAAAATTGTGCATATATTTTATCATATATATATATAGTTGTATCTATAATGAAGCTATTTAGCTTTCCAAATATCTACCTGAATCAGATAGATAAAAATATGTTTTTCTTTTTGCAATTTTGTGAATCATTTCTCTTTTGCTGTCTTTTAAAGCTTGGGATCACACAGCATATAAAGTTTTAAATTTTACTTTTTGTTGGCATTTTCTCTTTTATAAGAATAATTTAACTGAAAAAGAGACAAGTGTCCAAGGTTAAAATATAAAAAAGGCAAACAGTAACACAGAACATACTGTGGTTACAGTGAAAAGGATTTGGGAGGGATGGCAGAACGGTGAAAGAGTTTATGAATCTCTCCTGAGTCCTCTATTAAAAAAAAAAAAAAGGAATTGGGCAGAAAAATCTAATACTTAATGAGAAAACATACAATTCACTTAGGTGACAAGAGAGCCTCCAAATCCCACGTACAAGTGAATGAGGGAAAACCATGATACCATGATGGCCACAAACCCTTGTGGTCTCCAATTTGAGAAGAGCAGCTAAAGCTGAGAGGGGTTTCTGCAGGATCCATGTGTGAGTGAGTGCAGGGACCAGGATGGAAACGTCAGGGCTGTCAACTCTGAAAAGTCAACATATCAAAGTAGCTCTGAGTATCACTCTGTTATCAGATTTCTGTGTTTGCGATAAATTGTCTCTGCACCAGCAAGGAAGGAGTTGAGGCCAGAGAGACAGGCAGGGGCCAGATAATATAGGGCTTTGTAGGCTAGTAAAGAGTTAGGCTTTCATTCCAAATGTGATAAAAAAATATTTAAGGATTTTAGCCCAGCAGTGACTTAGGTGTGAAAACATCACTCTACCTACTATGTGCAAGAAGTACTATAGTGAAAACGAAGTGGGGAAAAAAGCCTATGAGATAAATGTCAATGGAAGAGACTGATGGCTTGGATTGGAGTATTATTGGAAAGAGACCAAAGTGGACAGTTTTTAGGTATGTTTTGGAGGTTTAGGGAATAGAACATGCTTACTGGTTGGAAATGGGAGGAGGATGGAGATTTGGGCCTCAGTATCCTCACTTGATAGATAGTGCAGCTAATTAATGGGAAAGTCATGGGAGTAGGTTTTGGGAAGGAGGGAAATCAAGTGTTCTCTAAGGACTCTATGAAGCTGGATATAGATCAAGACTGTATGTCTATATTTCAGAGTCATCAGCATTTACATGGGATGGCTAACTTGTTTTTACACAAAATAGAAACCTGGTTAAAGAGTATTCTACATTTTGCTTTTTTTTTTTTTTTTAAATAATCTATTTGGAAAGATTTCCATAACAATATCCTTATTACACATCATCTGTTTAATGACAGTGGGTTTCCATTGTATTCTATGTATAAGCACTTAACGGTCTGTGGTGGCCATCTTTGTACATACATCTCTGTACACATGTGGGTGTTTATCTGTAAGAGAAATTCCTAGAAGTGGGATTGCTGCATTCAAGCATATGGGCATTTAACATTTTGATAGATATTGCCAAGTACTCCCAACAATATATAAGAATATCTGTTTCCTCACACCCTTGCCAAATTTCATCATCTTTGCCAATCTGATAGGTTAAAAAAAAGTATTTTTGTTATTTAATTTGCATTTTACAGAATAATTAGTGAGGTTGAGCATCTGTCCATATGGTTTTAAGCTACTTGAATCTCTTTTTCTGTGAGCTGAACTGCCTGTTTGCCTGTTCCACTCTTTGCCTGTTTTTTCATTGAGCTGTTGTTGTTTTCTTCTGGAATTTTTTTTTCCTTTCTCCATTGCACACAGTATAAATATTTTCCAGAATTTCACTTGTCTTTGTACTTTGGCATGTTTTTGGCAGCGGGGTTTTTGAAACATTTTTGTTTTTTAATACAAGTTTATGACTTATGTGATCACAGTCATATATTCAGAATGACAACACTGGAGATGAAGGGATGAAAGTAGTAAGACTTAATATATTACAGTTCTCATTCTGCTGCAGAGTTGCTGGGTGCCACTGGGACACTCATTTAATCATGTGCCTTAGTTTCCTCCTTGTAAAATGGAAATCACAGTCTCTACCTTACCTTCAAGAACTTAATTTAAGAAGAACTCTATGAATAAATATAATAACTCTCTCTTGGGTTTTAAATAATCTCAACATATGAATTTATGCATGCAAGGTGGATTCAATAACATATTGAATGTACAACATTACAAAATACTAAGAATTTCCAGAGTGTCATGTAATCTTTAAAGCTACTTCTTTACCCAGTCCTTCTCCTTGTCTTCCTTCTTGTCCTCTTTTTTTTTTTTTTTTTTTTTTTAATCCTCCTCATTTTCTTTTCTTTCTTTGTTACATGTGACCATGTGTTTGGTTGTCATTATGCTGGTGGAGAACTGCAGTACTCATCAACCTGGGCAAGTTTGAAAAATCGTAAGGGAAAGAAATGCTGTGTGATCCCTAGAGGCTCTGTCCTCTGTGTCTTTTTAGTGATATCCACTTGATAGTTAAACATGCTGATGAATTTGACCAGTTAATTTGGGAGTCGTCAATACAGATCAATAGAAGAAGGATGCACTTATCACCCCCTGCGAAGTGGGGAGACTGTATAGCAGAAAGAGCACTGACCCAAAAGTCTGCAGATCTGATAGCTGGTTCAGATTCTCTTACTAGCGGGCTTTACAGGAGTGGTTTATGACCATGTCATCTTATAAAATAAAAAGTTACAGAACTTACTTATTTCAGAACTCAATCAGAAGAAGGTGGCTGTTTCAATGAGCAAAAAAATACATTCAGAATTAGGAATTTAGGAATTAAATTAATTAAGTTAAATTAGGAAATGGGGGAATGGTAGAATCAGTCATGTTCTCATCATACACAGAAACAAAGTAAGACCCCAAGAGGGAAGTTTTGCAGAATCCTTAAAGCATCTTTGTGAAACACACTTTGGAGATCCCTAGTCTGAATTATTGTTTCTTAATTCCTGACTAAACTATCAAATTTTGTAACTCATTTGCTACAAATAGCTGTTAAAAGAAAGGGAGGGGAGGGAGGGAAAGAAAGAAGGAAAAGAAAAAAAGTTTTCATAGTGCAGTCCCTACCTTGTACATTAAGGGGGCCAGGAAATATTACCAGAAGTGTTTTCTCCCTTACCTCACATGATATAATATATCCATATGATGTTCATGTTAAACAGTTAAATCCAAACATCATAGCAGGGGAAGATAGGTGTCAGCCAGATTCCTGGCACTCATTTTGAGTGGTTTCTTATTTGACTTGACTCTACAATCCTGAATTCTGCAGAAAATAAGTTTTACAAAAATTCTTAAGATTCAACAGATTTCCCTAACATTTTTCCTACCTTCTCATTTATCCTTTAGTATCCATGGTTGCCAGGATTACATGATGAAAATGAGATGAAATTTTATTAAGAAGAGAGCCATTGATAGTATGCAGTGTCAGGGCTTAATTTTGTCAAGAAATATACTAGGTATGGATGTGATTGAACACTGATGTTCTGCATTCATTCACTCACTTACTGTTTACCTACGTATGTTAACTCCTATGCTATGTAGATCATGGTGATATGAGAATGAATAAGGCGTGATCCCTTCTCCAAATGAATGTGCCCCCTAAGAGAAGACATAAATATGTAATTTTTCACACTTGAGGTGGTCCATCTAACATATTGGCCATTTGTGGCTTTTTCCTTGTTTTAACCTGTTTCCAGAATCAATAGATGTTACTAGGAGTCTTAACCCTTTCACATATTTCTCTGGCATGTGAGTGGGCAGAGGGTAAAAGCATTTTGCTGATAATGCTCATACTTCCTACTAAACAACGAAAGACAGACAGTCTTGTTACAGCAAAAGTTCAGGAAAGACAGAGGAGGTCACAGCATGATGAGAACTAACAGCAGATATAGGTACCGTTAAATTTGGTGCTAGTAACGTTTTTGGCTACTGGTTGGGAGGCCACTGAGGCTAAGAGTAAGTGTTGAGGACACCGAAAAGAGGACATTATTAAATGTGAAGCATCCCTGCCCTATCTATCTTTTAGCTAGTCTGGTGTGTCAGCTTCCACAGACCTATTGACTAAAGCAGTGAGGAATAAGTGTCCCATGGCTCTTGATAACCATAGTCTCTCCTAGACAGCTTCCTATTTGATATTCACCATTTATCTTTGTCCTTGACTCCATTTCCTGCACATAAGTACACTGTTGTCTCTATTCACTAGGCTTTGAAATCTGGTCTCTTGGGTGGTCACTCTTCCAAGGACTTGGGTCAGAGTCATCCCATTGGCTCTTCCCACTTAGGAAACTCTCATGTAAAATACCCTGGTGTAAGATGTCGCTCAGAGCCAGGAAGTTCTGCTTGGTCTTCAACAAAAGAAAGTATATTTTGATTGCCAAGGGCACTTCAAATTGTACTTAAAGAAGAATATTTTAAAGTATTTATGAAAGCATACCAGGTGACCTTATGGTATCTCTTCCCTCCCTTGAAACTATTCACAAAACTGAAAATGTGCAATTTCCCTTTGTGTTTCGTCTGTTTTTATGTGTTTAGTGAAGCATATCAGAAGAATTAGATATGGAAAAAAATCTTGCCTTTTTATCTTGTCAATCCCTCAGCTCTGTTGGTTGACATAATCTTAAATGAATCTCAAATAACCTTCTTGTAGCCTCTGTGCCTTACTCCCCAAGGTGTCTGTGAATGCAGCATTTCCAAATGAGTCAAAGTTAAACTATAAGTACGATTCTAGATGTCCTTTACCTTGCTTTCTTTATATGAATCCTATCCCGTCAGCATTTAGCATGTTATTTGAAATATAGTCATACCTGCCGACATGCCTGTTTTGTATTTTGTCTTTCTTCCTTCAATCAAGAGCATGCCTATAGACACACCTGCTTTTTTACTTTTATTAAATTGAATAGTGATTATTCCCTTAGAAAAAGTTATTTAAAATTATTTGGACATTAAGAAAATACTTTAGGAAACTATAACCTATCTTTAAGGGACTGGCTGTATGTATTGAGGTAACACTTCTCATGTTAAAAATTAGAGAACTTCGTTGACAAAAGATCGTCTTTTTTATATTATTTTGTTTTGTATTTGTCACTTTTTAATTCTTTCATTACAGAAGTAACATATCTACATGATAAGAGTTTGCAAAAAGGATATAAATAAATCACTCTTAGCTCCATAGCATTAATGTAACATCTCAAATTAATATTTTAAAGTATCCTCTTGCATTCTGTTTCCCTGTGAATATTTTAAAAGTTGTAACCATAAAAGGTGTATTTTCTCCTGCTTTTTTCCCCACTTAATACGTATCCTGAGCATTTCCCTGTGCTATTATGTGTCATCAAACACACTGAATATTGAGTGTTCTTTCCCCTTTTGTAATTGTAAATGGCCATAAGTCTTACTTTAAACATAAGTCACTATGGCTTCTTACCCATACATTGATATATGAAGGCATGCTATTATTTAAAACTACTAGACTGAATTTCTCAGCGTAAATAAAATAAATACCATTGTTTGCAATTCTGGCCTTAATTTGGTGGTTTGTAGCTCTTTCTCTCTACCTACTATGTAATGAGGAGCTGGTTGATGAAGTTGGCAGCAGAAACAGAGACACAAGTCTGTGATTCATGATGCTGTCTGATGACTACCCAGACTTACAGCTTGGTGTTTGGAACTCGGCTTCCCTTGAGATTTATTCCAATTTTAATAGAAGCTGCTCAGCTCAGGCTTAACAAAAGCAGGCAGGTCCAGTGACAAGATGAATATTTGGCGATCTGAGAGCAGCACTTGGAGAGACCTGTGGCAACCTTATACTAACACACTGACCTTGAATTTATTAGGATAAACAACCACCAGTAAGGTAGGGTCGACCAAATCAGTCACATCTATATGTGGGTCTATGTATAACTTAAGTGAATATTTCTCTTTATCCCTAGGACTCTATCCATTCACAGTCAGCTTCTTAAATTGAAGTAGTTATTAGATAATAATTTTTAACTTATTTGTTTGTAATATTTAACTTCAAAGTACAGAGAAGAATTTGAAGAAGAGTTAAGTACAGCTCTACTGCTCTTCAAAGATTTTGCCAAACTACTATCCAGTTATGGAAAAACTGAAAAGAAGAGGGAAAATACTGGAAGTAAATCTAAGCATTTGCTGATTCCTGCATTTAATGCAAGCACATGTTAAATAGAAGACAATTTTATCTCAGGATTACAAATATCTATGGTCTTCCTAGGAATCCTGGTTGTTCAAAAAAATTCCATGTATCATCAGAAGAGGTTTGAGCCTATTGACTAACAGAAAGATGTGTGAAGCTGGAAAAGAACAGAGTAAGATTCAAATATGGCACATGTCAGAGGTGGAAAGTAGCCAAGCTAAACTCTGCTAAATCATCTCTTCAATAATCAAGGTCTTTTCCAGAAATCTCATTCCATTTGATTAATACCTTGGGTCAAGTAAGGGTTGCATTAAAACTCAGAGGATATTTGCATTGTGGGTGCATTTTTTAATTATGTAGAGTCCTCTTAACTTGTCAGACAAAACATTAGACTAGATTTAAGGGAGGCCAGGAAGAGGATGCCATGTTGGGCAACTTTCAAATGTGGCCTTACAAGGCTCCCGATAGTCTGAGACTCCCTTATGTTTCTCTATGAACCTCACTTGTCGCCAACACACTTATTTGCATGTCTTAAGAAGTTAAGAGGTTTGTCTAAGTAGAGTGAAAAAAGGAAAACAAGATAATACAGACAAGGATTTGGTTAGAAATTGAATTGACGTATAACAATAGATTTTCTTCCAGTTCTATATCAATAAATGAGCCGTGTGGCTGACTGAGGATTCAGTTCAGAGAGAAGGAAAAGCCAATACTGGACAGTGGAAACTCCTAAGTTCTGAAGGCCAGCAGATTGAGATTAACTATAGTTCAAAAATTTACTACCTGTGTGACCTTGGTCAGAGCCTCCGAATGTCAGTTTTGCTAATTGCAAATTACCTTTTATTTAATTAATCAAAAACACTTATTGGGCACCTCCTTCATGCCAGGCATTATTCCAACTACTGTAAATTTAGCTGTAAAAGATCTCTGCCCATCACAGAGTTTATTTTCTAATACTTTTAGGATTATTAAGCTGACTGAGAGCATGTATTTAAATCTTCTAGCATAGTGCTTGGTACAGAGTACTCAAAAAATATTCAGTTTTCTTCTATTTCTCCTAATTCATGAGTAAAAGTCTCAAGCCAGCTTAGTGGGACTTTGGCACATGTTGACTTAACCTTTTCCTGCCAAATGTAGTCTTACTAAACAACATACAAAATTAGTCCTGTCCATTTCAAATATAATAACCTCTGTAGCCATTGATCACAAACTCAAATGCATATAATGGCCAGGCAGAGAAGTGAGTGAGTGAATCGAGTTACAGTAAAGAGAACAGGCAGCAGTGGGGATCGCGTAGCCAGGAAAATACATGGCTAGACCATAGGGATTTCCAGCCAATCATTGTCATGTTGGTAAATGGGCCCAGGATCGCCATTTCTTCTGATTTTGCAAGGAAGGTAGGAAATCCAGTTTATTATGTAAATTTCCAGATTGTAAAGTATAGGCACCTCATGACTAGACACACATACACACACAGAGTATAGCAGTTCTTTGCACACATAGTAAAACAAATCGATCTGCCACGAGTTTGCAACATCTATTTGAAATATGTATATGTGTTGTTTGTCACTTTTCTTTTTTTTTTTTTTAAGATTATTTATTTATTTATTTGAGAGAGAGAATGAGAGAGAGAAAGCACGAGGGGGGGCGGTCAGAGGGAGAAGCAGACTCCCCACCGAGCAGGGAGCCCGAGGCGGGACTCGATCCCAGGACTCCAGGATCATGACCCGAGCCGAAGGCAGTCGCTTAACCAACTGAGCCACCCAGGCGCCCCTGTTTGTCACTTTTCAATTCTTTCATTATAGAATTAACATATCTACATGATAGGAGTTTGCAAAAAGGATGTAAATAAATCACTCTTAGCTCCATAGCATTAATGTAACATCTCAAATTAATATTTTAAATTATCATCTTGCATCTGTTTTCCTATGCATATTTAAATATGTATATGTATATGTATTTTGCTCATACATCTACCTACAGGACTGATGATTATTAAACCCAGATTAGACTGAATCATCTCCCTTCCTCTATGTCCTTCAGAGTCTCTGTTTTCAGCATTGGATGATGTTCAGGTCTGGTGAGCATCACAATCACTGCTGGCACTTCTTAAAAATGTAAGTTTCTAGAACCTGTCCCCTACTTACTAATTAGAATCTCTCGAAATATAGCAAAACAGTCTGTACTTTTAAATTACTTTCCCAGGTGATTCTGATGATAAGCCAGGACTGGAAAGAATGGATGTACAGAATGAAGGATGATTCTTTTAGCAGACAAGGTCCTTCACAAACTTACCTTTTGTATTTCACTGCTTTGTCTTTTCTCATCCTCACACTCCAGCCACATTGTGCTGCTTGCATTTCTATGAAGGTAACACCACTATTGTGCTGGATGCATCTGCATCTAGAGAGCCCACTCTATCGCCCTTCTACCTTCTCTCACAGAAAACCCTTATTCAGGTGTCAAGCCCCAGGAACAATGTTACATCTTCTCCAGGGCTGCCTATGTTCTGCTGGGAAAACTTGGGTGTTTCTTCTTTGCATGTCCCATACACTTTGGACTTCCCTGAATTAATGATACTTGCCATGATGTATTTCCATCGTTTGTTCCCATGTGGGTTTTCCCTCTAACATGTTGTTGTAGTCAGCTTGAGCTGCCATAACAAATACCTTAGACTGGGTAGTTTAAACAACAAGCAATTACTTCTCACAGGTCTAGAGGCTGGGAAGTCCAAGATGGAGGCACGAGCAGATCCGTTGTCTGTTGAGACCCAGCTTCCTGGCTTGCACATGGCTCTCTTCTCACCGGATCTTCCTATGGCCTTAAGAAAAATTATCTGTCACATGTCTCTTCTTAAAGGGACACTAAATCCTTTCATGAGGGCTCCATCCTTATGACCTACTTACTTCCGAAAGGCTCCATCTCTAAATACCATCACACTAGGGATTATATGTTCAACATACAAACTGGGGGCTGGAGGTGGGGGGCACAAACATTCAGTCCATACCATATCGTGTTCAGTATATGGCTGTTTTCTACCAAATCTTTGATTAAAAATAAAATAAAATGTTGAGCTAAATTTGGAGTAGCAAGTGTAGTAAATTTGGTTTATTCATCACTAGGTTCTCATTTCATCAATTTAAAGGAGGTGTTCCATTAAGGGAAAGAGTGAATCAGACTGATCCATTAGGTACTTAATTTGCAGAACTTACATTTTTTAAATGGTATGATTTTTGTTCATTAATATTACAGCTAGGACAAAAGCAAAAATTTGTTTTATAAATACATTTTTTTAAGAATTCTGCCGTCATTTTAGCAATACCTGATTTTTGGAAATGCTGCAAATGACAGAGTACCTATGATAATGTTTTAATTTTAAAAACATCTATCCCTTTGTCAGAGTTTCTGTCCCAATTTAAGTGAACGCTTCATAAGAACTAGAAAGCTTTGTGGAGGCGAGAGCTAGACAGGGTGGCAGGGAGATGTGCAGAGAATTCTGTTCAGCAAGACTAATACCAGCAGACATTTACAGTCTGTAAAGGTAGCCAGGGACTCAGACAGCTTTATTGATGTGTCATCAGGCTGAGAAGAGAAGGCACCGCGGCAGGGTGACAAGGACATGTTCTGTGTGTTCATCGATCTTCAGTCTCCCATGGAAAACTCCACATATTTCTGAATGTCTTGAGTGGTTTTATTGATGTAGCTCCTGCCAGCTGAGCGGGAAATTGGAGTCACCACATTTAGTTTTCATGTCGTGTTAGCACTGTCATTTAAGAATTTAATGTATACATAGATGATGCAGGAAAGGGGGTTATTGAGTATCTCGTCCAATCATTGCCGGGGGGGGGGGGGGGCGGTGCTGTGGAAAATTGCAAAAGTCCAGTAAGTACCAAATCCGCCTGAGGTGTATATATGTGGCTGCTATTCTGGAATTCCTGCAATTCTTTTATTACTGAAATCCTGTATTGCTGCAGGTGATGAATCTTGACCCATGAACCAGCCAATGGAGCAAAACTGCCAACCAAGAAGATGATAGGGAAAGCTGATAGAATTTTAATACATGTCTAGTTTGTGAGTAGGTATATTCATGGGACAGATTGAATTAGGGCATGACGGTGGATCATAAAGTCATAGGCCTAAGAAGGACTTTGAAAGGTTATGTAATCCATTTTCCTGTCTCTAAGCTAGAAAGCCCTTATATTGTGTGGAGAAAAGAATAAAACAAAATAAAAAAATTCCACAGACTTATGAAGTTCAGTCAGTTTGGGGTATTAATTTCAATTTTGAAAGATATTTATAAATGCTATTTGCTTATAATTTGTTTTTATCATTAAATATTAAATTCATAATTAGTTTTTCATAAAAACAATAAATTCTGAAGCCTGTATTTGTTCCTTGGATCTACTTTCTGACTTCTCTTTTCTGTAGTGTACTTGATTATTAACTTACCAGTTATCTGAGCCAACTATATACCCAGGTATGGTGCTAGGAATAATGTTCTAAAAATGTTTATCACAGTTAAATAGGGAAAAAAGGCAGTCCTTACTCAGGACATTTGGAGAAGTCAAAGGAACACCTGTCCAAGCCTGGGTTGGGGTTGGGGGAGTGTGGGAAACATTAGTTAAGGTTTCTTGGCGGTAACTGCAAGTGTGTATATTACTATATGTATATTTCCACAACTAGTATGTTTCAATAAATCTTTAAAACCATTGTTCACAGTGGAACAGCCCTCCCTATTTTTATTTAGGATGTTTTTTTCTATTTCAGAGTTGTGCATCATTCCTTGCTCTTTATTAGGAATCTTACTCCTGTAGCTTTAAAATAAATCTTTTTTTTTTTTTCCCATCTCAAGATATAACCCAAATCGTGATCTTCCCTTCATGACTAAGTTTTCTGAAATAATTATACACATCCTATCACTCCTTAACCTATTGATATCTGGACTCCGTCCCTACTGCTCCATGAAATAGCTCTGGTGAAGATTGCTTAGGGACACCAAAGAACTTTTGAGTTCATATCTCATTTGACCTCTGTGCAGCCTGTCTTCCTTGACTACTCTCTACTTAGGAAGCCTTCTATTCCTTGACTTCTGAAGCACCTTTGCTCATTCTTCTTCTGTGGTGCCCTTTATTGTCTCTGGTAGTTTTCTTTCTCTTCCCTTGTATCCCAAGTGATGCTGATCACTATGGTTCCATTTGTATCCTTCTTTCTGCTCTTTTTTTCTTCTCACAATAGTGCTTTTATTTATTGATTTTATCATTTTGGGTTCTTCAACTCTCCTTAACATTCTGGTAGTTCACAAGTCTCTATCTCCCACACAGATGACTTTGCAGAGCTGAGCCTTCACACCAGCTGCATGTGCATAACTTAATTTTTGTATATACTTGAGCCTCTGCAACCCGAGGGTCCAACCCTGAGCTCCTCATCCTGTTCTTGCCCGCCCCCTTCTCCTCTTGTTTCCTGACCAGCCACAGAACGGCACCACCAATCACAGTCTGTTTGTCACTCTTCACTCTTTCCTCTTCTTCAGGAACCCCATCATTTTCCTACTGATTTTACCTCTTTGATATTCACCCACAGTTGAGAAGCATCAGTGACTATTTCTAAGGCCTTGACTTTTTTTTTCCATTAGTTTCAGAGAAGGTAGTGTGAAATCTTGCAGATAGTTAGAATCACAAAGAATTGCTAGAGTAGGACCATGCCTGTTGCAAAGACAGAGAAGATTAGGGTCTGCTGCCAGCAAATGTGTAGAGTAGCTGATGGCTGTTTTCCACCCTCATAACTTAGCCATTCCTCTTTCCGTCCCCCAGAATGCCTCTGATGACAATTGTCCTAAGAAAAAAATGATCGCCCACAAATTTTATTTTGTTATAACAACCACCATTGTCTGCATTTTTTAAAGAATGCTTCAGAGTCATAAACACAAAGAGAATTATTCTTACTGTGGGAATTTCAGGAACTGTGGAGTTGAGCAGTGAATTAATTTGAAAAAATAAAGTTCAGACTTCCTCACATCCTATTACAAAGATACTAATACATGAAAGTTGGTCTTGCTTTAGTAAGGCAGTATGCTTTGGACGGGAAATCTAATGTGCTATACAAATCATAGTGAGGGAGGAGAGAGGTTACTATAAGATGAATTTGGAGATATAGACTCAGTCCCATTGACAGAAGAGCTCTGTAGACCAATAAATGGTTTGGCATTTTTTTCCCAAATGCATTGGGAAGCCGTCTAGGCTTTTTTAGCTGAGGTGTCATATAATTCTGTCAGCTGTGTGAATTATGTTTTATATAAGCAAAACAACACAACAAGGATCAACATACGATAATGTCTAAAATTAGGTAGTAAATAGACATGGAGAGAAACAAAAAAATTTGGAAATACATCTTGAAATTAGCATTACCAAGTCTTTTGATGGATTTGGATGTGATTAGAAAGTATCACAGTTCTTTGCTTGGCAGGTGGGTGCATACCTTACTAATTTTCTGAAATAAGGAAGATGAGGAGAAATAGAATTTGGAGAAGTGTTAAGAGTTCTGATTTAGCTGGATTAAGTTGGAGATGCCCGTTCAGTGGATAAGTGAAGTACAATTGTGCATTTGGTTTGGAGTTGTATTAGCTAGTGTATTGTATAGGAGGAGTACCCTAGCCTGTTCAGCTATTCTTATATGAATAGGAACCAGGTGTTTCCTCTGGGCTGACATAGCTCTATAGAAATAGAGCCTTACAACCTGACAACACAGTAAATGCATTATATTTCAGGAGCCTTCTTGTTGGGCACAAACTGCACCCTGATTCCTAGTCTTCCTACTTGTACACCTTTGACAGTCAATTAAGAGAAAAGGAAATAATCAATTTTCACTGGAATACTCAGTTATATTTCTAGAATGCTTCTTTTTTCTTTTTTTTAAATTTTATTTTATTTTATTATGTTATGTCAGTCACCATACAATATTGGAATGACATGAACAAAGATTCCTAGATCACAGATACCTGTCAGTCCTCTCTGAACTTTACTTCTGGTCATTTTTGGTGTAGGTCTTGGTAAAAGAGGCATACTTTCTGGCTAAGCCAGGTTTTTAGTCCTGTTGGTTATGTTAAAGAAACTGGCATGGAGATGTAAGGGGGGACAAGGTGCTTAAGAGTTAAAAATCGCTAGCAAAGAATGGCTGGTGACATTGTAAAGGAAGTATAATGCAAAGAGGAAAGTTAAGAGTGAAGGGAAGATAGTGGAATTCCAAGTTGGGATGAAGGGTTTACTGTTTTGTCCTCTAAAGATTATTTTGTTATTACTTGGTGCAAAATAGTTGCCATGAAATACGATGATTACTTCCTAAGGCATGAGGATTTAGAGAGCTGCAGATGGGGGCGGGGAGGATTTTCAATTTGGAGGAAGCTTTGGCAGCCGGGGAAATTATATAATATACATTGCCAGGGGGCGCCTGGGTGGCTCAGTTGGTTAAGCGACTGCCTTCGGCTCAGGTCATGATCCTGGAGTCCCTGGATCGAGTCCCACATCGGGCTCCCTGCTCGGCGGGGGAGTCTGCTTCTCCCTCTGACCCTCCCCCTTCTCATGCTCTCTCTCTCTCTCTCTCTCTCTCTCATTCTCTCTCTCAAATAAATAAAATCTTTAAAAAATATATATACATTGCCAGGGTTTTCAACTATGGTAGGAGTAACACCCAAGTCTAAATGGTGGACCTTCAAGCCGGAAATCCTGAAAGGCTCTCCCTCATCCTATGTTAATTGCAAATTAACATATCTCTAGCAGAGGGAAGCCCTCACTTTGTCAATGTCCCCCACTGCTACTGGGCAGCCAGTGTTTATGCTTCTGGAGAGAATGTTGCCAATTCTCTTCCAGAGCAATGCCTGTGTTGCCAGTTGGCCAACGATGTCACGTTGCACCTCACTGTTAGTTAATAAAAATGCTGAAGGGAGAGTGCTTTCTTTGGAGTAGAGTAATGCTGTGAGCTGCATTCATGAATTTTATGGGAGAAGAAACTTACCTGGATGTTGGTAAGGTTTTGTAATTCTACAATGCACTAATTATGCCAAAGTGTGTCAGTAGTTTTCCAGGAAAATTGAGTAACATTCTAATACACATTGAACTTTTTTAAGAAAACAACTACTTTCCAATGGTCAGAGGAAAAAGGATTCAAAGGCAATAGTAATACGCTTCATCCAGTTCCTGTTATCTGTAGCAGAGGGGTGATAATAGCTTTTATAAATGCTGAGGGCCAGTGTTTCCTGCTATTGGGATCACTTTGAGCTTTATACTCCAGCTTGTGCACAGACTTCCTGCCCTATCATCCTCAAATTGTTATATTCAACTGATGCTTTTACGTTGTCTCACTGCTGTTCTCCTAGTTTCTAGTGTCAGATTCTTGACTTGGGATTCACAGTTAAATGAACCAAAATGTAGTCATTACTTTCTGTCTTTTGGTCTCCAGTGACTTGTGTAACACTGTGTTTTTCTGTTTGATGTTTGCAGTAGAAATATTAGATGTCAACCAGGAAAAAAAAAAGATACAAATGATGCCGTGAAGGTGTCTGAAGGGGGAAAACATTCAAATCTGAAGTTTTTAACTGCGATTCCCTTTGTGAAAAAGGGAGAAGAAAAAAAGCAATCAACAGAAAATCTAAGCAGTTCTAATTGTGCAGCCTTTTCATAAAGAGAGGTTAAAATATATTCTGTCGTAAGCAAATGATTTTAGTGGGTGCTTAAAAAAATCAAATAGGCAGTAACTTATCTGGAACTTTTCTTAATCTTAAATTATTATGGTTAGATTATACATAATGGAAGGACAGGTTCAAATACGGGACTGATAGGGACATCCAAGAGCATGTAACTCAAGATTTTATTTGATAATTCAGCAAATTTAAAACCAGAAAAAAGCAATTATACACCCCCCAAATTTCCCACTTCTCAGTGAAGGCAGGGCAGGGGGAACTTCCCTCCAAAACCAGTGTTTCCCCCACTGCATCACATAAATGCATAGGCACAAAATGCAACTTGGCTTCATAAATACTTAGTCAACTAAAATTATTATTTTTTGTTTTGGTTGCTATAGTCTCCTAATAAGTGTGTCAGATCTCATTCAAGCATGAACAGTTTGTGAGCAGTTAGGACAGAACATGGTGGTACACTTACTTTATAACTTCCTTCTCTAGGATTCCTTCATCGGCAGATTAGGAGAAAATAATTTCCATTGTATGTCTGCATCTCAGAAAGGCATCTGGTGGTCTCTTAATATCCTTATGAGGAAGAGAGAGAGATAAATGTTAGTTGAGAGTACTAATTGGTAGATCCATAATTTATTTTTAAATTCATATTATAACTGTCTTATACTTTTTAAGGTCTGTTTTAAAGAGGAGGCATTAGCTTTCCTTTGTGTGATATCAAAGCATGATCCAGGACCAATTGGTAAAAGTCAAAGATATAATTTGATTGGTTTTAAAAGGTAATGGAGTTTCTTAAGAGTAATGAATTTCCTATCACTGGCAGTATTCAACACAACATATAAAAACCTGCAACTGAGAGGGCTTGGAATAATCCAGTACAACACTTTTCAGGATATTTGATGTCAAGACCTGTGCACATTCTTATAAAATTACTGGGGATCAAAATAAAAAAATAAAAAAAAAAAGATTTGATGTGCATTATATTATCAATAAAACAAAACAGGATATTTTATTCTATTTTTATTTATTTTGAAACAGAAAATTTTAAAGCAGTTATGAATTCATTCAAAAATATAGTAAGCTTATTACATGTTAACATAAACAACATAGTTTTATGAGCATATCTATTATTCAATAAATTTTAGTGAGAGAATGGCATTGTTTCACATTTTCTGGTTTAATAGAAGAGAGCTGGATTTGCATATTTATTCCTCATTCAGCCTGTTGAGATACGTGGTTTCATTTAAAGTATTGAAAATAACATGCCTTCTCATGGATTTGTAGTTTGAAAGCGGGTGGTGGGGCACCTGGGTGGCTCAGATGGTTGGGCTCTGCCTTCGGCTCAGGTTATGATCTCTGGGTCCTGGGATGGAGCCCTGTGTCAGGGTCCCAGCTCAGCAGGGAGTCTGCCTCTCCCCCTGCTTGTGCTCTCTCTGTTTCTCTCTCTCTGAAATGAATAAATAAAATCTTAAAAAAAAAAAAAAAAGAAAGGGGATGGTGATGGTATTTTAATGACCTTTTTTGATAATTGTGAATAAGTGTATATGTGAAAACTCAACAAGGAGAATTCTCTTAAAGGTTAATTGCATTGTGAAATCTGAAACCATACCAATGAGCTTTTTGTTTTTATCTTAAAAGGCATTGGTCCACCTTGTACTTTGATCTTTTACCAATGCATGGTTTTGAAACATTGTGAATTTGGTCACTTAAAAAATACAAGTTCACTGAGTTATACAGATCTTCTAAATATCGATGAATTTTTTAAATCCAGTATCAAAAAACCCCACATGTATTAATATCACCCAGAATTTTCAGAAAATTCAGAAAATTCTTTAGGTATTGGGAGGCTGTCACACTCACTGTGATGGGCACAAGTCTTTCAAATTTCAGATTTTTGCTTGAAAGACAAAATTTTACCATAGATCACAGTATGCAGTCTGTTGTTTTCTTTGAAGTAACAGGCTCACTTTGTTAATTTTGGAGAAAGTAGCTACCAAGTAGCCAAGTATACAAAAACATAGTTTGTCTATCATTTGATTTATCAAATGAACATGGAGTTCTAGGAAAAAGCATGTATTGCAGTTTACAACTCAGTCACACAAGAGTTTTTCCTTGGGAGAGACATCATACTTCCTTATGTGGAAGAAGCACTTTTTTCGAGTCTGTTACTCAAGAGTTAAGATTGAGTAAAATTAGAGTTTCTACAGCTTCATGAAGGAAAATCTTAAGTGAAATGGGTATGATTGGGCTACAGCAGGGTTTGAAATATAGTAACTACTAATTTAGTTTGTGTCACTGTCTTGAGTCCTGCTTAGGCACCATCGTTTTTACCCACCATTGTTTTTGTACCATCAGCGAAAATATCAATTCAGCAAAAAGGCAAATAATGTCTTCGTATCATTATGAATATACTTTTGAACTTGTGGAGTGCCTCAGATGGTCTAGGGGCCTCTCAGTGTTCTGTGAACAATGCCTTGGGAATCACAGGTCTTGTCATTAGATACTTTGTTTTGAATGCTGGCTCCACTACTTATAATTTGGGTGACCTTCGTCAAGTTAACAAAATTTCTGAGTCTGTTTCCTCATCTATAAAGTGGGGTTGATCCTGGTAACTGCCACATAGGGTAGTTGTGAATAGTTAAAGAAAAAATTTTATAAGCCAAGCAGCAGATTACTCAACTATAGTTAATGTATTTTGACATAGTCCACTGCTATGGTGAGAATGTCCGAGTTGTTGAATTAGGCTGTGTGATTTGGACCAGTTAGGGGTAAGAATAAAGTACCTGCAAACCACATTCAATACAGAGATTCCCTGATTATTACTGACCTCTAAAAGTTACCACTACCACCACACAACTTAGGATACAGCTACAGTGAAAGATGTTTTTTGGGGGGGAGGAGTTTCAGGAGTTTCCCTCTCTCTCTCACCTCTAAACAAAATCAATCCAAATAAACATACCGAGTAAAAGTGGTAAGCATGCTATGTAAAAACAACTGCAAGCCTACCCCTTCCAGTAAGAATGATGTGTGTAAATCCCTTCTGTATAAAGTTGTAGCATATGTTTGCCTTGTTTCTAGCTTTTTGCAATATAACACAGAGGTTGATGAGGACCTGAGTATCTGGATATGAATCCCAGCTTAGCCTTTTTCCAGAAGTGGCTATGGGCATTTTCCTTAAGCACTCTGGACCTCTATTTCCTCATCTGAAAAATGAGGATAACATTTGCACCTATTTCATGGAGGAGCTCTGAAGATTCACATCCAGAAAGTGCCTAGTACAGAATAGGCACGCAGAAAATGTTCTCAAGTTCCTTTGTCAGAAAGACACTACTCCTGACAAACTTGAGTATGTGGCAATGTATATATTTCATGTTTTGTGGAATTGCCCTAGGCTTGGGATTTCAAAGACATAATGAACTCATTATCTGTCCTTTGAAGCTCTTAAAGTCAAAGGGTGAAGGTGGCTTTGCATGAATTGTTGGTGAGCATAGATCACATAAGTACATGGCAGGTATGGGAGAGAAAAGGGTGATATATTCACAGTGTTTACTAGCTAGTAATCCGTGAGTGTTATTCCAGAAAACTGATGCAACAAAATAAAACAAAACAAACAAACAAAAAAACCAAGTGCCAGTCCTGACCAGGGGCAAGGACCTGCATCCTCAGCAGGCATTAACCCCTCATAATGCTGGATCGCAGGAGATGTGCCTAGTAGTAGGACCAGCACATTTTCTGTGGGCTCAGTGTAGCTGGATTCCTGCTTGTCAGCTAATTCCTTCCAGAAAGATGGTAAGCATGATTTCACTGGCTGCTGATGAGTTTGTTTTGTCACCTCTCAATACTAGGGGAATAATTCTCAGAGTGAAGTGAAACAATTCATGGGACTGAGCACACAAGTTTTATTCCTAGGTTCTTATGAACTTGAACAGGTGGAGTAACTTTAAGAACCAGTCCATAGTATCACCAGGGCAAAGAACATACGCCCCTTTGTGAGTAACCTTTATGACTCGGACAGAGCACCGAGTTCATTGTGGAGCTGAGATGCTGGTAGTGAGAAAGAAAGATCATTATTAGAAATGATGACGAGAAACTATCATCACCTCACTCTGCATAACTATAGCTGGGGAGCCTTTGAGTCCTCACTGATAACTTCACTTAAAAAAAAAAAAACCTGCTTTAGTCCTGTGAGCAGACACTGCAGGAGCCAATAGATCTATGGAGGAACCAGCTGGACTCAATCCTGTCCTGCAACTCATCAAAAGCCTTGTGAGGTCAGTTACTATTTGCAAAATCTCCTAAGCATTGATCCTCACAGAGGCAGGGAGAGTTCAGCTGAGTTTTTTAATCCCACAAGGAGTCAGAGGCATTGGCACTTAGCAAATCCTCTTTTAATTTGCTCACTGAGAAAATTCAATTGAGACATCATTAAAAGAAAAGAGACCAGCATGGCACCATTGGTCTGGTCCATCTTTGAGCTATCACTGCATTCAAGGGGTGGTAGTGATGGGCAGAATTATATTTTCTTGCTTCTGGATAAGCTTCTGTAAAGGAGCCCACATTTCTTTCTTAATCCAGAAACCAATACAAATTATATATGTATAAAAAATACCCATTACCCCACCTGAGCCCTCCTCTCAGCAGTAGATAATTAAGCAGTACCCCAGTTCTATGCTCAGATATCAATTTGGAAACCCCTGGGGGAAATTAGAATCATGAATGAAGGAGTCCAGTTAAAAAGCAGGGATTTCTGAAAAGTGATTGGAAAACAAGCAGAGCAAAAATTACGATGAACGTTGAAGCCAGACATCGGAGGGAGTAAATAAAAATTTAGACTTTTGTTATTTTAGGCAAGTTATTAAACTCTCTCTGAATTTCTGTTCTCTCATGTATAAAATTGGAATAATACTTCCAGGTGTTTTATAATTAAGTATTCAATTTATATCAAGAGTCTGGCAACTGGAAGGTATTTCCTGAGACTGAGTTCCCCTCTGTTTACATGGACACGGTCAAGTTCACAGGTTTATGTCACCAGGCTAGGTGACATATTGCACCACTAGGGTTGGAATTCCACCTCTGCTATATGCTTGACCCAAGAGAGGGTGCTGGATATCTTCAAATCTATGATCAGATATAGCTTAATATAAAAAAATGCATCCTAGGGGCGCCTGGGTGGCTCAGTCTGTTAAACATCTGACTCTTGACTTTGGCTCAGGTCATGATCTCGGGGTCATGAGATGGAGCCCCACATTGGGCTCCATGCTCAGTGGGGAGTCTGCTTAAGATTCTCACTCTTTCTCTATCCCTCTGTGCCTCCCCACTTCCCTAAAATAAATTAATAAATCTTAAAAAATGCATCCTATATTAGAGGGTTTTTGTGAGAACTAAATATAGAATTATGCAAAAAGGACTTGCAGAGTTCCTAGGAAAGAGCCAACACTTTTTTCTTATATTATTATAACTTACTAATTATGTACTTAAGAAGCTGAAGCCAACCATTGGTTTCACCTTTGCATGGTGATATTTGTGACAAATTAGTCACTTTCTGATTCTTGTATTTTTAAATTTTTTTATTTTGTGTTCTTACATTTCATTACTTTTGTATTTTATGATTATAACTATTCAAAGGAAATACTAAGTATTGCTCTATAGATTGCACACATTTATTATTATTATTTTAAATTACCAACTACCTCTGTTCTCAAGGCGAATGGGAAAGATAATAACTAAACTTTCACCATTGTTCTTGTTTTATTGTGGTGGGCAGTAAAACTGAAGATCTGGGGTTTTTTTTTATATTTATGGATTATACAATAGCATTTCTACAGTTTTCCCAAGCTTGCCTGCATGCCTGATTCTGTTTGATTTGAACTTGTTACCTTTTCAAATCATGGGTCAGGCATTTCTTTACCAATTCTTTTCCCCACCCTTCCAAACATAGCTAGGCTCTTCTCACCAGGTCCACAGCACCCTGAACCACGCCTCTTTTGTGCTATACCTTTTGGTTTTCTTTTTTATTTTAAAACAATTTTAAATTTCTAGAAAAGTTGCAAGGATAATTGGGAAAACTCCCATATACCCTTTAACTACATTTACCAATTTTACTCATTCTACTGCATTTTAAAAATAATCTGTGTGTGTGTATATGTGTATATATACGTATACGTTGATAATTATATATGGTTAATTTTTTAAACATTTGAGATTCAGTCACATTCATCATGCTTTTTTACCCCTTGATGCTTAATTACAGTACAGTTGTCAAGTCCAGGATATTTAATATTGACACAATAACACTACCTAATGTATGATGACATGCTTGCTCAGTTTTTCCAAAAATGTCATTTATAGCACTTTCTTAAAACTCCCATATTGGATACAGTCCAGGATCATGAACACATATTACATTTAGTTTTCATGTCTCTTGGATCTCTCATATTGATTTTTTTAATTGAATTACAATTGGCATGCAATATTATAATAGTTTAGGTATATAAGATAGTGATTCAGTATTTTTACTAATTACAAAATGACCAACATGATAGGTCTAGTTACCATCTGTCACCATACAAAATTATTATATTATTGACTATATTCCCTATGTTGTACATTATAACCCTGTGGCTTATTTATTTTATAACTGGAAGTTTGTACCTCTTCATCCCCTTCATCTATTCTACCCATCCCCCACCCCTCTTCCTTCTGGCAACCACCAATTCTCTGTATTTATGCGCCTGTTTCTATTTTATTTTGTATGTTCACTTATTTTGTTTTTTTTTTTAGATTCCACATATAAGTAAAATTATACAGGATTTGTCTTTCTCTGTCAGGCTTAATTCACTCAGCATAATGCCCTCTAGGTCCACCCATGTTGTCACAAATGGCAAGATCTCATTCTTCTTTATGGCTGAATAATACTCTGTTGTAGGTCTGTATGTATATATACATGGGTGTGTGTTGTGTGTGTGTGTTTGTATTGTGTGTGTGTATACACTCACACATCTTTTTATTTTTCATTTTTTTAATTTTCTTTGGCTTTTTAAGTTTTAATTTTAATTCCAGTTAATTAACATACAGTATTATATTAGTTTCAGGTGCACAATATAGTGATTCAACAATTCCATACATCACCCGGTGCTCGTCCGGACAAGTGTGCTCCTTAATCCCAACACCTATTTAATCCACCTCCCTCCCCAAACTCCCCTTTGGTACCCAAACTTTATTCTCCATAGTTGAGCGTCTGTTTCTTGATTTCTCTCTCTCCAGAGAGAAATGAATTTTTTTTTTGTTCATTTGTTTTGTTTTCCTTTTTTTTCCTTTTGTTCATTTGTTTTGTTTCTTAAATTTCACGTATGAGTGAAATCATATGGTATTTGTCTTTGTCTGACTTATTTTGCTTAGCATTATACTCTCTAGCTCCATCCATGTCATTACAAATGACAAGATTTCATTCTTTTATATGGCTGAATATTCATATATATACATACACACACACATCTTCTTTATCCATTCATTAATCAATGGACATGTGGGCTGTGTCTACATCTTGGCTATTATAAATAATGCTGCTATGAACATAGGGGTGCATGTATCCCTTTGAATTAGTATTTTTGTATTCTTTGGGTAAATACCTGATAGTGCAATTGCTGGGTCAGTAGGTAGTTCTATTTTTAACTTTTCGAGGAACCCCCATACTAGTTTCCACAGTGGCTGCACCAGTTTGCATTCCCACCAATAGTGCAAGAGGGTTCCTTTTTCTCCACATCTTCACCAACACCTGTTGTTTCTTGTATTGTTGCTTTTAGCCATTCTGACAGGTGTGAGGTTATATCTCACTGTTGTTTTAATTTGAATTTCCCTGATGATAAGTGATTATGAACATCTTTCATGTGTCTGTTGGCCATCCACATGTCTTCTTTGGAGAAATGTCTGTTCATTTCTTCTGCCCATTTTTTAATTGGATTTGTGTGTGTGTGTGTGTGCACTGAGTTATAGAAGCTCTTTATATATTTTGGATACTAACTCTTTATTGGATATGTCATTTGTAAATATCTTCTCTCATTCAGTAGGTTGCCTTTTAGTTTTGTTGATTGTTTCCTTTGCTGTGCCAAAGCTTTTTATTTTGATATAGTCCCACAAGTTTTTTTTGCTTTTGTTTCTCATGCCTCAGGAGACATAGCTAGAAAAAAGTCGCTATGGCTGATGTTGAAGAAGTTATTGCTTATGTTCTCTTTTAGGATTTTTGTGGTTTCAGGCCTCACATTTAGGTCCTTAATCCATCTTGAATTTATTTTTGCACATACACACAACTTCTTTATCCATTTAATTTAAATAGGAGTCTGTTTAATAAGAGTTGTGCTTTAACTAAATGGAAATGCATCTGTCTTCCAAGAAGTATGCAAGCCATCTCTATTTCATAAAAGGTAAGGCAACAAAAATGGTTTTTTGAACCTTAGTGTATATTACATCAACATTCTGCAGTTCATATACATGGCTGTGATATTCATCTTCTAATGGATATTTCATAGCTATTAAAACTTAAGGAAAAAATCGTTTGGGGTTTACTTTTAATGACAAATTGGTTAAGACCTTTGAAATTTGCCACATCCCAGAGCTGAGTATCTGCTAAACTACAAGAAAAGAAAAGAAAAAAAAAATGCATCTTTGTTACCATAGTTACGATGAAGTACTTGTTTCCCCCATTAACTGAAAAACAATACAACAAAAACAAAAAGGGAGATAAATTTATCTTCTTTTAGTCAGCAATAATGTAGGGGAAGAAAAAGCCATGGACTCAGAACTGTGTAAATTTTAATGACTAGCTCACTCTTTCTGAAATGTGTACAAGGAAAAAAGTGTTTATTTCAAAAGACGGTGGTGTGTATTTCAGAAGACAGTGGTGATGACACTGAATTATTGTTTTCATGCTAAACTAAGCCCATTAGGAAGGAATCCTGAGAACTATTAATAAACCACATAGACCCCTTGTATTGTTCCCCTCCTTGCCTTGCTTTTCTCTCATTCAAAAGCAGGCACAGCTGGAGTTCCATTAATGAGTGTCAGCGAGATCAGATGGTTATTTCCAGACCACAGACCATCAGTTGTCATGACAATTCGATGTGGTTCTTTAGGTCAGAAGTTGCCTATTACTATCACACCAACTTATTTCTGACTTGGAGTGGGGGAGTGTTGGGTGTCAACTAGCTTTTCCTATGAGGGTTGGTAATTCTGTCTGTTCTCCCTGGGAATTTTATCATTATCCAATTGGTACAGAGATGGTCTCTTCATCTAGACCTTCTAACTAAAGGTGTAAAATTGCAGTGATATGGCAACTCAGAGAAAAGTATTTTCCTGTATTTGCAGGGGTATCCAGGACTAATCCAGACCTTGGCAATGTAAAATTCAACACGCCATCCCCTTTCCCTCCACCTTGCTTTTATTGTTCCAACCATATTTACAGGCTGCAGATCCCTTGCATTTGAGCTCATAGGAAAATTGAAGACCAGCATATTCAACTGGAACGTGTTGATACATCATGTCCCTTCATTTCCTCCTCTTCTATGCTTCCATGTCATTTTGTAAATAATACCATTATAGAACTGAACATATCACATCCCAATAATCTGTTTAAATATCTTCATCTCTATTAGTTGGTGAGTTCTTTTTTATGAGAATGTACTCTCCAATAATGTAGCTACTGGCCAAGTGTGGCTATTTAAATTTGAATTTATATAATAAGATTAAATAAAATCAAAATTTCTTCAGTCATTCTAGCCACATTTCACATGTTTAGTAGTCACAGGTGGCTACTAGGTTCCATATCGGACAGAGTTGACATAGAATGTTTCCATTATTACTGAAATACCAGTTGGGGGGGGGTGCCTGGGTGGCTCAGTAGGTTGTGTCTGACTCCTAATTTTGCCTCCTGCCATGATCTCAGGGTTGTGGGATAGAGCCCGGCATGGGGCCTGCTTGGGATTCTCTCTGTCCCTCTTCCTCTGTCCCTCCCTCCCCCAAAACTAGCACACATGCAAATGTGCTCTCTCTCTCTCTCTCTGTGAAAGAAAGAAGGGGAAAATACCTGTTGGGTAATTGTGATCTAACTTGGTACTCAAAGGGTGGTCCACAGACCGGCAGCATTGGCTTGATCTACAAATGCAGAATTGTGAACGCCACCCCAAACCCAATCTGCACTTTAAAATATTACAGGGTCATTTCTATGCATGTTAAAAGGTGTAAAGCATTGGTCTAATTAATAAATGTGTTTTTTTAAAATAAATAAACAAATGGATGAAAATGCCCTACTTTATTTTACATACAAGGGAGAAAAAAGAATCTAGTAATTCCATTTTAGATTAGGATCACCAGTTTCTACTTAGCATCCTTATTTGCCTTTCAACATCACTGCATTTTTTTAGGGAGAATAAAAGAAGGATTAGGCTATGTAAAATATGTAGTTGATATATGACTGAGTAAAGTACTTTACATTTTTCAGACACTGTTTCAGGGTAACTTATTCATCAAAGTATATTAGCATGTCTCCATAATCTCTATCTGCCATTTCTTAGCTGTTGATTCTAGGGGTGACAGTGATGTTTCTAGGTGCCTCAAGAGAAACACTGAATGATTTATCCAGAAATATTTATGGGAAGTTAGTCATAGAGAATTTGAGTTTGATTGAATAGAAAACCTCAGGTTATATCATTTTCTCCTTCTTCTGGGAACTTGAGGGAAAAAAAAGACATGTCAGGAAAATATTCCCTTTCTTTGGAAATATTATAAATATTAATCTTTAATGTTTTGTTGTATAAATACTTTGCTAAGCTGAAGGACCTGTCTTGAGATAAAGTTTGGTAGGAGGAAAATCCTTGATATTTATCTGTATTGGTATTATCACCTTGATAAATAGAATATTGTAGCTTATAGATTTTTTAAAAATCAATTTTTGTTTTCATACTACTTGATCCATCTCCTTTCACTTGTTTGGGTATATTGGGTTTGGGTATATTCCATCACTGGAATTTCAAGGGGACCGCCCATTTCCTATATTCCAAGGAAAGATCTCCTTGGTGTGAATACCTGCACGAATGTGTATGTGACTTCCTCTCTGCCCTACGAAACACTTCTGTCTGCATATCATCCTTGTCCCAGCCTGAACTGGAGAGTTGAGAGGTACTTTTGGGGGTGCTGAGGCTCTGGAGTAGAAAGATACAAACAACAAAACTCTCTTGGCTGGAAGTGAAGAAGCTATGGATGCTTGCCACAAATGAGCTGTATAAACCACAGTATGTCATATAGTTTGAATCTCAGCTCTGCTCTTCATTAGCTGTGTGAACTCAGGTATGTCATTCAACATCTTTTGGCCTGTTTCCTCAGATGTAAAGTGAACATAGTAATAGTACCTGTCTCATGGGATTGTTATGGGATTATTATATGAATTAAATAATTTAATATGAATTAGATGCTTAGTGCCTGACAGATATAAGTGTTGCTGTTTTTTGTTTTTTTTTTTTATTTGGACTGTGTTCACACTGAGCACAAAGCTGACACTAATAGGATTTGCCTAGTTTAGACATTTACATAACCTGGAAGAGATTTAACTCAGCCTCTTTTTAATATGTCACAAGAAATGATAAAGTATGAGTAACACCTTGTTCCATAAAGTAGACTACAAACTACTTACTGTAGCTCAGCAGTTGGGGACCAATCAGAAGCTGTCATACTGCACAAAAGATTAGGCTCTCAATCTGTTTCCTCCTCACGTGGGAAAGTTACCATAACCGATAACCGTTCCAACGAAAAGAAGTCTCTGTTATCGATCTGTCTCGATCCAATTCTTTTTGCCTTATTTTTGTTTGTTGCACGTTTACTGAGGTGTTTGCCTCAATTCTGAGTTTTGGTTTGCACACCTCAGAAATGGCTGCAAAGTGTGTAGTACCATCTGTGCTAGGGACTCTCCGCTTCTGTTCTGCTCCAGAATGCCCAGTGAATGAGACTGACTCTGAAGATGCTCTAACCTGAATTTGTTATAGACCCTTTTTAATCTACTCTACAAGTTGCCTTCTTTCCCTCTGCAGCAAGAGAGGAGTATAGATACCCCTTTGACAGGAACACACACTTCCGGCCCAGGAGAATATTTCTCCTTCACAAATGGCCAAGTTATCATTTCCTCTGTGGTTCCATTAAATGTCCTCTTGACGAAAGACACTGGTGTCATTTCCACTTCAGTATGTTTAGGCCCGATATTAATTAATTAGGAGGGTTGCCGATTGTTCCAATCACAACGGTATATACCCCAGAATACATCATTGTATCATTATCTGCAGCTTGAATGAATTGCTCCATGAGCTGAATTTATGTCTGTGAAAGCTATAGACAGCCACTTTCCTTTCATTTCAACCAAATGGAACTTTCCCTTGTGATCAAGATATTCAAATGCCACCTACTCTCTATCTGGAATTTTGAGGAAGCTAGTGGCTCATGGGAAAAACAAAATTTTCTGTCCCTAAGAAATTGTATAAAAATCTTCTTTGATTCCTTTGTAATGGGAAGGTATTATTTTTATCCAGAGAGAAGAAGTAGATAAATGTAAATATGACTAGAACATCATGTCAGAGAGAGCACTGTTGTTGGGTGCCTGGGTGGCTCAGTCGGTTAAGCACCTGCCTTTGGCTCAGGTCATGGTCCCAGGGTCCTGGGATCGAGCCCCGCATCAGGCTCCCTGCTCCGTGGGGAGCCTGCTGCTCCATCTCCCTCTGCTGCTTCCCTTACTTATGCTCTCTCTCTCTGTCAAATGAATAAATAAAATCTTAAAAAACACTACTGTTTTAAAGAGATGACGGTAGGAATGGGTATTTTAAAATCCAATTGTATGTGGATCTAGGTAAGAGATAGATTTATCTAGGTGAAACACAAAATGGCAGAACCATTTATTGTGGTTCCAAGAGAGAAACTTCTCATCTCTTGTTGATTTCACAACATTCTTGGTTATGGATTGTCAGAGACTTTTATTGGCACTGAGAGGTGGTAAGGCTAGAATTAGGTTTTATAAACTTCCATTCACAGTGAGGATACTTGAAATCGTACTTTCAAAATATAGATGCCACAGAATGTTCATGGATGTCATTAGTTAGCCTGTGGTCTATACTGGGAAAGGGATAGTGCTAATGGCAATTAGAGAACAACTGCTTCCAACATAGGCCAACTGTAATTTGAGCCAAGAGATGGTGTCCCAAAATTTTATAGTCTTAGAATTCGAATTCACTTATTCATTCATGCATGCATGCACTTAGTCATTCAGTGAGTACTTTATGCATATTGAGAGATTAATAGGAGGTTCTGGAGTTCAAGTCAATGTGGCTGACATGTCCTACCCTCAGGGAGTTTATAGTATTGTAGGAAAGGCTGACCATAAATGTGGAATTATGGGGGAAGATACTGGGTGTCTGTGAATATATGGGAAAGGAAACCAATCTAGTGTGATGATTCAGGAAAAGCTCCCCTGAGTAAGTAACTAAGCCGAGAACTAAGAATGAGGGGGAGCTAGTCAAGTCAAACATTAGGGGTTAGAGGGGAGAATGTGCAGATTATTCCCAGAGGAAGGAATGCCATATTGAAAAATTGAAGATGTGGTTGAGTATAGTGAATTCATGGAAATGAAAGAAGTAGCAAATAGCTGAAATTAGGGGAGTGAAAGGGAAGAGGTACATGAGATAAGGTTATAGCAGAGTTTATCAGCTTCAGCACTATTGCCATTTTGGGCTAAGTAATTCTTTGTTGTGAGAAAGCTGTCCTGGTAATGTAGAATGTTTAGCAGTATCCCTAGCCTCCATAAGCTAGAAACCAAATGCATACTCTTGAACATTATGACAAAACTACCTCCAAACATTTGCAAATGTCCCCGGGGTGCAAAAATCTATACCCAATTAAGAACCAGACAGTAGGGTCAATGAAGAATCAAAGCCTGGTTCTAGTCTTCCTTGTCGTAGCCTTGCTAGGAATTTAAAGGTTTATTTTTGGGGCAGAGGAAAACCAAGAAGAGTCTGAAGTTGGAGGGTGATATAGGATTTACACTGAAAAAAAAAATTGCTCGGATTATAAATGTGAACCTGTGGATTGTGGAAAGATAAGAGGATTTAGGATATCAGAGGGGAGACCAATGCAGTAATAAATGGACAAAATGAGGGTAGCTTGGACTAGGGAGATGGGGAGAGAGAAATAAAGAGATTTGAGGGCTCTCTCAGGGATAGAGAAGGCTGAGCTTCGTGATAGATGCAATGTGGGCATTGGGATAGGAAAGAATTAGGTGCCCATTCCCATGTTTTATGACAGATTTCATTGTTTGTCTTTGACTTCTGTACCTTTCTCCTATACCAACTTTATTCTGCCTTTTGCTTTCTCACAGTCTACTGTGAGATTTCTCACAGAGAATGCCCTCTGCATCCAATTGGGTTTCTCACTTGGGCAATGGATAGAAATATCAGCATATTATTAGTCATAGGCGCTAGAATGAAAAAAAAAAAAATAGATATGTTTGTCAAGAGAGCGATGATTGAGTTGCATTTGGGATTTGGTAAGTTGTAAGGGGCCTGTGAGATGCCCAACTAGAACCACAGAGCAGCAATAGAATACTGGCTGGCCTGGTAATATATGCACAGAGGCACTTCCTCATTGGCCCTTAACTAATTGACAGGGGAAGAACTTGTACAGCCCCAAATACATTGTAGTCACTGTGTCCCCTTAGCAAATGACTTGCACGCCATGTAGAAAATATTTGGTAGAAAGAGAATGGAAAGAAATATTTTACGGGACACTATAGATATACTGGGAAGGCACAAATTCAGTAGCGGATATTTGATACCAAACTAGTGGTGTATGCAAACCCCAGACTTGGGTATCTGAATTAGTGCCTTCCCGATTACCGAATGATCTAGAATATATACTCATGAGGGATGATTTCCCTCACAGTTACCCAGTCCTTCTTTCTGGAATCCTTTTCTACTCTCTATTTTATCATGCCCTTTAATTTTATGATTGGAGGAAAAAAAAAAAAAAAAAGCCCTCCAGTAAATCCCTGCCACCCTGTTACATTTCACTAGATGTTGAGCTCTCTACCAGCTGGATTTTGAAAAACTGTAGTTAGCATCTCTAGTTTCATTAGTGCCTTTCTCCACATTCTAAAGCTTTTCTCTGCCTTATTTTCATTGTGCACTGCTTTTGATAACCAATGGCATCATGCTGTTTACAGACATTTTGTGACTGGTATACACACCATGAATGCTTTGCTGACCTGTCAGATCACTGAAAATGCCCTCAAGCCAGGATCTTGCTTTCTTTGCAACCATCGTTTGTTAATATTCAAGGCTCCCACAGCTGTTTTATGAGTGATTAGAAGGGGAAGTCTGTCCAGACACAATTCCTCCAATCACTAATTTTACTAATTAGCAAAGTAGCAGACATAACATTGATAAGTCAGTTCACCTCGTGGAATTAAAAAAAAAAAAAGAAAAGAAAAAAAATCTTTTCTCCAATCTGTTTTAGCTGCAGAACTGTGGGAAAGCAAAGTGAGAGGTGATAGCATCACTTTCATTAAACAAATGCATATGGGATGTCATGTGATAAAAGATCCGTGAAGAAATATGATCCGAGCCAAGGAGCATATAATTGGCTGGATGGCTGTGATCTTCTTTCTGAGTGAATGCATAGTGATTGTTTTCTCTGCTGCCATTCAAGTTCATGGAGGGCTTTATAGTCCCCAGAATTTTAGAATCCCTTTGAAAACCAAGAACTTCCCAGATGAGACACCTCTGTACCTCTTAGTAGCCATTGTGGAAACTGTGTGTACCATAATACCTTTGGTTCAAATCAGCAAGTATTGAAGCACCAAGATATTCTCTGTGCTCTTTAGGGAGTTTGCAATATCAAGAGGCATAGTACATATAGCTTCTGGAATCTGTCTGTCTGGATCCAAATCCCTTCTAGCTCTGTAACCTCTTTATGCCTCTGTAAATGGAGATGACAATAATACTTCTGTTCCATCGAGTTGAAAGCTGAAGTGAGTTCATATAAGTGAAGAATACTTGCCACACACAAAATGCTATATTGAGATTTGCTATTGTCATGGAGGCAGAGCATATATGCCGTCATAATACAGTGCAATGCCAGAAGAAGGTACACAGCAAACAAGTAACAGAGAGGTGGGCTACATTACCCCATCATGGAAAGTAATGCCGAGGCTGTGTTTTAAAGGATGCAGAGTCATTTACCATGTTGGCAACTGGTGGAGAGAGAAGCCATACATGGAAAAGCATTTGCAAAGATATAACAGATCAAGCAGCGTGGCATTTCTGATGAACTATGAAAACTTTGAACAGTATTTCAAAGTTGTAGATGGTGAAGTAATGGGACACAAGGCAGAGTTTATGGGATGAAGGGACGTGCTTACCATGTTGAAGAGCTTGAACTTTATGGTGAAAGGATAAAGATTCTAGTTGGTAATTTTTCTAGCCTACGAATCATATTGTAATTTATCTTGGCTTTGTTTATTAATCCAACATTCACTTTAACCTGATGCTGCAAGCATTTGGCACCATTTTAATGGTGATCTAAGGGAGCTATCCTGTGTCAGAAATGGTGGTCATCAAATGTTGAGATTCATCAGCCAGCGAAGCATAATACAATGCTGGAAAGAGAAATGTACTGATCTCTGAGCCAGAATACCAAGAAGATCTTCATCTGGTCGAGACTAAACTAAAAACTCAAGAAGTCAAATGATTATTCGGAAGCAAAAGTCCCCCTGAAATATTAGAATTCATGTCAAATGTTAATAATTAAGTGAATGATATTCCTCGAACTTAAGTTTCTCCAAAGAAAAGACCCAAATCAGCCTTCAGTATATCAATGTATTCTATATTGGATGAAACAAAAAAATGTGAATACTGTAATGTTCACAAGTATAGAAATAATTTTGAGATCATTTAGAGTAGTTCAGTTGTATAATAAAACTCTTCACCAGGTGTTCAAATTCCAGCCTTCCCGTGGTGGCTGGTTGATTTCCATGGCCTTGAGGAGCCCTGAAAATTCTCCATCAGTGACTCAGGGGAGTCAGGACTCAAGGAAATGGGGGATAGGGTTCCATGTTCCCTACTCCATCCTGAACTCAGCTATAGGGACTCTTATCTATTACATATGAAAATGCCACCTAAATAGTTGCTTGAAGAAAGGAAGTGAAGCAGGAAAGGCTTCAAAAACCAACAATTGGATTGAGTCATTTCCAAATGTCTTCCAAATTTAAAACAATTCTAGTTCCAGTTTTCATCTCTGCTTCAGTAGCCTTTGAATTCCTCCAGCACTAGCTGTAATCCTAAACTCTGATTTTTTCCCAGTAGAAGAATTCACACGTATTTTTAAAATAATAAATAAACCAAGCTTTTGTAATTTTGGCTCATTTGACCATATTACATTTTCCAAATCCTTCCTTTGGCCAACAGCAGTGGCTTTTCTCCCTCTCTGCATCTTTCCTGTTCCAGGTAATTCTTAGACCTTCTGCTGAGGTCTCAGAGGCAGCTCCGGCTGCCCTCCTGAATCATCTTGGGATTGCTTCAAGGAAAACAGTTCACATCTCTAGACAAGACACTGTTTTGCTCTCTTTTAATTTTTTTTTTAAATTCCTTTCTTGCACCTAAGCAGTAACTTGTCTTCTTGTCCTCTTGCCAAGTAGTTCCACAACTAAGTGAGCCTTGTATCAGTTTTTCAAGCAGACAACCGCAATGAGTGAGCAGGCAACAACTAGCATCTATTTGTTTGGGATCAGCTGGAAGGTTCTGCTGATTTTGACCTTCTCATTCACATGTGCAAGGTTGGATAAATGTCGGCTGGTGTAGGCTGGCTTCAGCTGGAGAACCCAGGAACTTGGGTCTCTGCCCTTCCTGTCTCATTCTCCAACACTTCACCAAGGCAGGTTTTCCTGGACCAGAGCCAGAGAAACTCTTGAGTCATAAGCCTGGAACTGGCAGACTGTCACTTCTGCCTTATTCTAGACACTGAATCAAGTTTCTTCGTCAAACCTAGTCAGAGTGTGGGCAGGTCACTCCACACAGGGTAAGAGGCACTGCAAAATTATAGAGCCAAGGTAGAGTCAAAGAAGCAGGTCTCTTATTTCTAGGTTTCTATGCAGAACACCCAGAAGTATAATGAGCATCTCTCAGGATTATGTAAAGTGTGTACATACATGTGTGTCTGAAGAACCGTGCTGGGGAGAATGGGGAAAATCTTATGACTTTTGCTCATAGAGTTTTGACATCAGACATAGAGAAATCAAATCTCTGCTTTGTTTAACCTTTGTATTTACAATAATACACTGCTAGATATAGCAACAGCGTATAACCTGATATATTAACTTTCCACGTGTAATGATTAAGGGAACATTGAACAATCAGAGGCTATCTTATGCACTAGCACTTTCCAAAGATGATAACTAGGTTCTGAGTCATCTTAAATTAAGCCACTGAATCTCCTCCTGCTTGTGTCTGACTATGTCTATAAAAATGATGAGGCCATATTTTTTTTATAGCTCTGTTGACAGACAACCTGTAAGTGGTTTTTAGTATTTAGGCTCTTCTCTATCACTTTGAAGTGGCTAAGATACCTTGAATTTAGAGAATTTTTTTTCTGTAGCAGATAACACAAATGTAAATATATTTGTATATATATGTTACATATGCATATATACAGGTGGGTGCATATGCACACGCTTATGTATCTGTATACACATTCATGTATACATATATGGATGGATATGTATGTATCACAGGATGTATACATTATATGGCACGTATGTAACATCTATAAAATAGTTTCACATTGATCTGAAGAATCTGCTCAGAGAGAGGATCTGCTCAGAGTAGGGCCTCCAAAATTGTTGACTGAATGAATCTACTATGACATTCATCTTCAATCAACATGCACTGATTACAATATTAAGGTCAAATTCTACAGTCCAAAATATACTAGTTCTGTAAGTTGTTTAAGCACCAGGACTTTATTTTTCCATCTATAAAATGAATATAGATTTAAGCATTCAATATGTTTATATATGTAAGTTACTTAGCACACTTTCAGGCACCAAGTAAGTTTAAAGGAAGAGAAAGGAAAAGAAAGAAAGCGAAAAGAAAAATGTCACCAACAGACGCATTGCTGGCAACAAAACCTAGAGAGAAATTCCACTGGAACATCCTTGTGTGATGAGAGTGTCAAAGGGACTGATGCAGAGTTTGAAGGGTGGATGCAAAGGGCATTCAGGGAGGGCAGGATGGGCAACAGGGAGCTTGTAAAAGGAATGCAGGACAAAGGTGCACGACTGAAAAACAGCCTCTGCAATCTGGTTATGGGAATGGACAATGGGCCTGAGAGCCATCGATGAAGCAAAACTACATAGATTAAGTAAAACAGATGGGCCCCTACAGTGACTAGCAGTGGCCAGGAGAGCAAGAGTATCATTAGGGCGTGTTTGGGAGGGTGGAAACCAAACAGAAAGAAAACCCAGAGTCAAATATGGACAAGATCAGGAATCTAGTAGCATTGGGGACAATGGGAAGGGTTTCTTTCTTTCTTTCTTTCTTTTTTTTAAAAGACTTATTTATTTATTTATTTATTATTTATTTATTTATTTGACAGAGAGAGAGAGCACAAGCAGGGGGAGTGGCAAGCAGAGGGAGAGGGAGAAGCAGACTCCCCGCTGAGCAGGAAGCCCAACAAAGGACTAGATCCCAGGACCCTGGGAACAATGACCTGAGCCGAAGGCAGATGCTTAACCCACTGAGCCACCCACCCACCCCAACAGGAAGAGTTTTTTAAGTTCACATGCAAACTCCTGAATTAATTTCTGTTATACTTATTATACACTCTTTAAAATTCTGGGCTAAAAGTGTTTTCCTCTGCTTCAGAGAGTCCCAGCAGTGCTGAAAATAAAATAACCACAGCAGCAAAAGAGTACCCAACTTCTTGTGCCCAATTCTGTGTTCAGTGCCTTCTTTCCTGTCCTCCCCACAACAGACTTGATGGTGGATATTACCATTATCATTTCACAAATGAGGGAAGTAAATTCTCCTAGATAAGGTCACACTGCTTACTAGGTAGCAAACAAGGGACTCAGATATTTCTCAATTCACAGCCCTCAGCCTGCTTGCTGCCATGAGCTGCAAAATGAATAGAATTAGGGTAAGGATGCCATGCAAAAGAAAGGGTGACCAGAGACGCTGTGCTGAGAGAAAATACTGTAAGGACGGGGAAGGGCAGAAAGCAGGAGAGAGCTCATGAAAGGCATATGGGGGAGAGTCTGACAAAGTGAAAGTAATTTATCCAAGGTCACACAGCCAGTACCTAAAGACTAAGTTTCATTAGTGCCAGGCCTGCAGAACTTGGGTGATGTCCTCAGGGTCTTCGTCAGCATAGTGAGAAAGACAAGGACTCTGACAAGCTAACGTGACTTAGGTGAATCGGAGAAAGAATTATCCAGTTGAGTAGTAAATTTAACAAATACATAGTAAACAAAAATATAAGAGACAAGTGTACTTATGTCTCTGGAGAAGAGGCAAGGCTTAGTTAGCTGTTTGAGTCTTTTATTCCTTTACTTTGGCATTTCCCTTTTAATTATCCATGGACACTTCCTAGAGGAGAAAGTCTTTAAGAAAAGTGCATTCTTGGGCGCCTGGGTGGCTCAGATGGTTAAGCGTCTGCCTTCGGCTCAGGTCATGATCCCAGGGTCCTGGGATCGAGTCCCGCATCAGGCTCTCTGCTCCTTGGGAGCCTGCTTCTCCCTCTGCCTCTCTCTGTCTCTCTGTCTCTCATGAATAAATAAATAAAAATCTTAAAAAAAAAAAAAAAAAAAAAGAAAAGTGCATTCTTAAGCACACACCTCTCTAGAAGCTGCAGTTGTTTTACTGATGACTCTTAGACTGTATAACAATTTTGTATGCAAAGCACCATACCAAGAGCCTTTATGTGGAATGTCTTTGCTTAAATCTCTTCCCTGACCAGTGAAGAAGAGATGGGTGTCAGAATGAATAACACTGGTCGGAGTATTAACTGTTCTCCTGCCTTGTCTGAAGATGGGTGATTTACAGAAGCCTCTCTACAGTGTATCTGTTTGGCTCCCTAACCCCCATAAAAAATAGCTCCAGGTAATTAGCTGCTTATTGCACACTAGCTAGTACCATACAAAATCTCACTGAATACTCTCAATAACTCATGGAGGAAGTTTCTATTATTTTTATCTGCATCAGACTGATACTGTCATGGAAGCTTAGTGCAGTAATTTTTTTTTAAGATTTTTTTTTTTTTTTAATTCATTTGAGAGAGAAAGAGAGTGTGAGTGAGAGTAGGAGCAGGGGGAGGATCAGAGGCAGAGGAAGAAGCAGACTCCCTGCCTAGCAAGGTGCCTTATGTGGCTGGTTCCCTAGACCCCGTGATCATGACCTGAGCCAAAGGCAGACGCTTAACCAACTGAGCCACCCAGGTGCCCTGAGAGTGAAGTAATTTATCTAAGATCACACTACTGGTGAGTTTCAAAGCAGGATTGCTAGCCAATTTGTGACTCCCAGGCCTACAGCCTTTATGTAAAAATTACACGTTAATTTTTTTTTCCCCAGGGTTGTACTTCTCATTTTCTGAGCCTGTATTTTTAGTTCATACTACCAGTTCTTTGTCTTGCTACTTCCTGTCCCCCTAATCTTGCTTTCCTCTCTCAGGCTTTTCTTTCTTTCTTCCTTTCCTTACCTTCTTTTTTTCTTAAATATTTCCAACTATTAAGTCCAAGGTGGAGTTAGCCAACTAAATCCCAGTGACAAAATGAATGATAAATATCTTAATTTCCCTGCCCAAATATCACCTCTTACATGAAGCCCTCCTAGGTTGCCCTAATCATAAGTGACATCTCTACTGAACTGTCACAGACCTCTATTCATCTTCATAGGGCTGCTTTTTTTTTTTTTTTAAGTAATCTCTTTGCCCAACATGGGGCTCAAACTCACGACCTTGAGATCAAGAGTTGCATGCTCTACCAACTGAGCCAGCTAGGTGCATCATCTGTAAAGTTTTTCTGCTTTCTGTCCCTTCCCTGGCAATAAGAGAATCCCAGGTGAGTGGAGGGCCAACGTGGACTTCTCCAACCCTAAACTCATTCCCTTTCTTCATTGCCAGTCTGTAAACTTAAAAGGATTTTCGAATTCTCTATTTCATAAAAATATATATAAAGCTGCAAACATAAAGATAGGTAAGGTATGCATAAGGTTCTTTAATGAAATGTTGTCCTGTTTTGCTTCTGGTTAAGGATGAGCCTATGACATACGAATTGCCCCACATTTATTCTAGATCATCTCCACTCACAAATACTTCTATGAGACTGTACGTTCACAGACTGGCTCCTCCAAGGCCGAGTCAGTGTTTTGTGTCTGTTTTCTTTTGTTGCTGTTGGTTTGTGTGTTTTTGGTGATGGTGGTTCTGATTGGTTTCTACCCCTCACAGCTTCTCAGCACAGCATCTGGGGTGTCTGGTGTAGAGCAATCATAAAAATAACAGCTACCACTTTAGGCTGCTTTGCCATGCATCAGGTTCTGTTGTAAATGTTTTGCCCGTGTGATGGCTCTTCATCCTCAGGATCTTCTTAGGAGGTGGATTCTACCATTAGGTGGATTTTCTAGATGATGCAGAAAATGAGATGTATTAAGGAATAGAAGTAGATATTTGTAGTAATTCTCATTGACAGATGAGAAAACTAAGGCATGAAGAGGTCAAGTAATGAGTCAAAACCACAGAGTTAATAAGTGGAGGAACTGAGATTCAAACCCAGATGTTCCCCCTTTCATTGATTTCTAAGGATTTCCCAAATATTGGCATTTCCGTATTTTGTGATAATAAGGCCGAGAAAACATTGCCTATCAAATTCTTTACACGTAGACATGCCATCCCTGCATATGCCTAAGTAAGACTGAACACTTCAAAATATTATTTGTGTATGTGGTTCTCCTCAGAATGTCCCATCTCTCTCCAATATTTGCTTAATGACAAAAGATGTTTTTGAGATATGTTCTTTTGTGGAACCCTGCGCGCTTTTTGGTTGGAGAGCTATATTCTTTTAAAGGAAGACTCAGTGCTAAGTAATAAATTTCCAATTATATATCAGCAATATGCAAATCATTATTTACAGTTTGCAAAACACTTTCTTTTTATATCCTCTTCTACGATTCTTAAGCTATATTTTGAGGTAGTCAGGGGAGGAATCAGATGAGTTCAAAGCTCATCTCTTCCCCTTGCTATATGACATTCGTAAATTGTTGAATTTCTTTGTGAGTCACAGGAATACGCACACCGGTGTCTGAAATAATTTATTCCATTTGAGTTTTGTATCATTGATGAGACTTATTTGAGGAATTAAGTTCACATGTGCAACCAGAGATCTGTAAACACTCAGTCTGCTCCTGTATACCACTCGCAGAAGAGTGTAAAATTGAAAGAACTGACAGATGTTTATTGTGGTGGCATTGCATCATTCTAAAAGTATATTAAGGTAAATCATCAAACCTATGTGAACATGGCAGACAATTTTGTAATTTTTTGAACATCATTTAAAAAATGGTGGTAATAAAAGTAATAATTGTGGACTTGGAAAATTATCCTTCCTGGAAGCCTAAAATAGCACTGCGATTATTCCAGACAGCTGAGATATTAATCTTTTGCATTTGTAGAAAGTGTCTAGGTACATATTCCTTATCACACACTAAGCATATCAGCCTCTGTATCCTGTCTTAAGTCCACATAGTTTAAATTCAGAATTAAGTCTTTATAGGTTTACTTTGCTATTCAAATTGCTAATAAGGCATGTTATTTTCTTCTTCCTGGCCTGTTTATCTTAAATAGTATTCCTGCAGAGCTGTGAGACTGTTTCCGGCTTCCATCTCAGAAACGGTGAGTTAATTAGAAGGAAAATTAACCTGCTCAAAAGTTCATGGTGACTTCTTAGAATTCAACCAAGTGAGTTGTCTCCTGTTGGGATAGGTGAGAATATAGGTAGATCTTTGTATCTGTTGAGGATATGACCAACACCCTATATATTTGCAGAAGGGTTAAAGTTCCTTCACTTATCTAGCCTGACTGGTGTATTTTAAATGCTTTAACATGGATTTAGTTGGGTAAGTTATTTGCCCAAGACCACACAGAAAGGCAGCTTTATTGACCTTATCAGTATTTGAATTCCTTGCCCTGGGTGAAGGTTTTTGTTTATTATAGCAGATTATTATTCTGGATACACTAAATCCTAGATCAGGGGTCAGCACATATTTTCAGTAAAGGGTCATGTTTTAGATTCCTATTGTTGGGGCGCCTGGGTGGCTCAGTTGGTTAAGCGGCTGCCTTCGGCTCAGGTCATGATCCCAGAGTCCTGGGATCGAGCCCCACGTCTGGCTCCCCACTCAGTGGAGAGCCTACTTCTCCCTCTCCCTCTGCCTGCCTCTCTGCCTACTTGTGCTCTCTCTCTCTGTCAAATAAATAAAAGCTTAAAAAAAAAAAAATTCCTATTGTTGCGATAACTCACAAACTTAGGGGCTTAAAGCAACACATTTGTTATCTTATTGTTCTAGAAGTCAGAAATCTTGAAATCATTTTCACTGGGATAAAATCAAGCTGTGAGCAGGCCTGCTTTCTCTCTGAGGGCTTTAAGGGAGAATCCGTGTTCTAGCTTCTCAAGGCTGCTTGCATTCCTCGACTCACGTTTCCTTCTATCTTCGAGGCTAGCTGTGTAGCATCTTTTCTCCTTCAGGACTTCTGCTTCTGCTGTGGCATCTTTTCTCTCTAACTCGGATTCTCTTCTGAGGACTCTTGTTATGGTTCATTTAATCACAGCTGCAAAAATGCCTTTTACAGTATAAGGTAACATATTCACAGGTCCTGAGAATCCTCAAGGGGACAGTAGTCCACCTACCATAGGCCGGATAGTAAATATTTTAGGAGTTGCTTAACTCAGCTATAGCTAATTTGTGAACAAATGGACATAGCTGTGTTCCAATAAAACTTTATTTACAAAAAGAAGCAACTGCCAGGATTTGGCAGGTGGGCTGTAGTTTGACAGCCCCTGCCTTAGACACACAACGTCTTGTATGGATGTTCCTAAAAGATATTTCTTGTAATGTTTTAATAAGTAAATAAGTAGACAGATAATCAATGGTTTAGAAGTCTTTACAGATTTTTGGGTTTGGTGTTCTAAGGAAAACTCATAGCACAGAATTTTTTCTCCCCACTCATTCTTTTCACAGCTCCTAAATCCCAATCTCAATATGAAATTAACTTTTATGCTGTCAGTCCTTCCTCTTTCCATAGATCCTGTGGAGGTGCACTCATGCAGATGGACCCTGGGAATCATGATTGACTTCCTTTTTATTCTCTGTATAATACAGAGCTGTTTTGAGAATCGTAATGCCTATTGATAGACCAGTTATGCATCTTTCAGAAGTCATGAAAGATATAGGTATGAAGAAATTAAGGAATTGATATTAAAAAGTTTGCTATCCCTTTATTTCCTAAACTCTGAAACCTAAAAGAGTTTGGAACACAGCACAGATACCATGGAAGAGTATTTTACAGCCCACTTTTTTGCCTCCTCATATCAAAATGGAGATTCAATGTTTCAAGTAAAGTAGAACAACTCATCACTTGTACTAATCATCTTTTGATCCTTGCCATGTGAATACATTCATGATCTGACATTTGCTATTCTAGTCACAATAGCTCTTGTCTCAGCAATTCAATTTTCAGTGTCTCATGAATTTAATACCTGCTCTTTTATCAGAAGACTTGTAATAACTTATACAGCTGAACCTTTTCCAAATTTCCTGTTCATCTTAACCTTACCACCCTTCCTTCTGGGTGTAGAGGATGGCCTTGTGAAAAGGCAGATTTATTCAACATACTTTTCTCAAGCACTACCATGTGCTAAAGTTACAATGTGATCAAGACACAAGATATCAAATGTGTCAGAGAACCCACAGCTTCAGTTGGATTTAGGCAGAAAAATAGGAAGCAGTAAGCAAAGACCATGCATATCATCTAACTCTTTGAGGACATTTCCCAGAGGAAAGGGTTATTATCTGCTTTTCCTTTGAACCTCTTTTCATCACAGCAGCACCCTCTAAGACCTGGTAGCAAACTACCCATCTCTTCCCCTTTCAAAACCTGTGCTGCTTTTGGGTAAACAGTCAAGCTTCAGAATCTAACTTGAGAGATACTCTCGTCTCAGCAATTTGCAGGCAAGCGAGATCTACTTTCAGCCATGTGAATATGTGCAAATTCTTTGGCTTGGGTGACCAACATCTTCAGCTTTCCTCTTATGCTACAACATGTAATATCAGGCAAATATTACAAAGGGAAATATTAATTTCCAGGAACAGATAAAGAACAACCAATCATCTCATGCATCTAGAGGCCAAATTATATTCTCAAGCCATGAAATAATCCTTTGACCTCCACATAGAATGGTTCCAGAAGGATTAAACATTAATTATAGAAAGGTAATTTTATAACATAATAATAAAAATATTTAAAAAAATAAAAAAAGAAAGGTAATTTTATACCTTGTTCAATGTCACTTTAGCCGGAGAACAGTTAAATGTATGTATATATACACACACACACATATATATAAACATATATATATGAAACTATAAAATAAAAAAATAAAAGTAACAATTATAGAATAAATGCCACTTGTTCAGGTCAATGTCACTAGCTGAAGAATACTCCTTCCCTCCCTCCCTCTCTCTCTCTCTCTCTATATGTATATATATAACTACAAAATAAAAATAAATAAAAGTAAGTATAAATACACTTATAAATTAGAGTTTATAGTTCTTCTATTAGAGAAAAAAATTAAAATCATTATTTTTATTTTATAGGAAACCTGAATTCATATAGATTAGAAGTTTGGTAATAATCCCTTTAAAAAGATTTTATTTATTTATTTACTTATTTAAGAGAGAGAGAGAGAAAGTGAGAGAGAACACAAGTCAGGGCAGGGAGAGGCAGAGGGAGGAGAAGCAGACTCCCCACTGAGCAGGGAGCCCTATAATGGTGGGGCTCAATCCCAGGACCCTGAGATCATGACCTGAGCCTAAGGCAGATGCTTGACCAACTGAGCCAGCCAGGCACCCCTAAAAAAGATTTTACAATGCAATTTTAAGATACTTTTTTATAAATACTCTAATCCAGAACAACTTTCAATGAACATTGTAGAAAAGTCAATCTCTTCCCCCATTTTTATTTTTTACCTTCTTTTTATTTTTGTTTATTTTACATATCCTTATTGATTGCCTACTAAGTATCGGCCTTTGTAAATAATTCAAAGTAGAATTACCATCATCTAACATTTAACAGTTACCTTTGTTCCTTATTAAATATAAAAGTCAGAAAAAAGCACCTAAACTTGAACAAAGCCTGAATGTCTATAATATGATACCACTCTATATTGTTGTGTATTTACTTATTCTTGCATAACTGGCTCTGCTGCTGTTGAAAGAACAATCATGGAGCAGATGTGCTTAAGCCTTCTCAGCATTTGATTGAACATGACACACTTTTGCTAGAGTACTGTGCTCACTGATAATTTTATGAGAACAGATTTGCTCAGGAATGAATTTAAAAATAAAGAAAAGTGCAGGGTAACACTCTTGCAAATTGGAAATACCTTTAAAATATGTTTAAATATAGGCACAGAAATGACAGTAGTCATTTCATTATAAAGTCTGATACATACACTCAAACAATTAAATTTAATAAAAAATTACATTGGAAATTTCCATTGTGTTAAAATTTGTCATGACAGATAATTGATTATGTTTATTGATTTGCAATGTATTTTAATACCAAATATTGTAAATAAAAGATATTTTTGTCATTTTTTTGTTTTACCTAGGATGACTAACTGTCTTGGTTTGCCTGGGACTTCAGGGATTTGGCAGACATTCCAGGGACATGGAAGTTTTAGTGATAAGCCTGGGAAGTTCCGGGCAAACCAGGACAAGTGGGTCACCCTTGTTTTACAGCTGAACCATGTAGTTACATGAGAAACAGTGTTAGAAACCAGCATGCTAAGTTCTGTGTCTGTAATGAGGCTATAATTATCTGCAACAAGTTCACCTGGTCCATTGGGTCTCAGCTCTGGCAATGCATTATAATTATCTTGTGAGGGCTTTAAAGTATTGATGCTCATGCGCACCCAAGTCCAATTACATTAGAGTCAATACATTTTAAAAGCTCCCAGGTGATTCCAATGTATAGCAGACTCGAGAACCACTGCTCCTGGGTCCTCTGACTGCCATTCTACAGTCAGGCTCACCCTATCTCTATTTGACAGGCAGAACAACAGCAGAATGAAGGACTAATCCCTGTCCCGGGATGACTGGACCTAATCCTATTGTGTCCAATGCACTTCATAGCAGGTGGTTGCAGGCCCTCAATTTCTTTATAAAGCCTGATGCCCTCCTCCTCTCCAGCTCCTGTCCATGTAGCATTCCTGTTTTTTTTTTTTTTTTAAGATTTTATTTATTTATTTGACAGAGAGAGACACAGCGAGAGAGGGAACACAAGCAGGGGGAGTGGGAGAGGGAGAAGCAGGCTTCCTGCTGAGCAGGGAGCCCGATGCGGGGCTCGATCCTAGGACCCTGGGATCATGACCTGAGCCGAAGGCAGATGTTTAACGACCGAGCCACCCAGGCACCCAGCATGTGGCATTCTTGTATTTCTGAATTCTGTAAACTGTTCTAGAAGCTGAGAATTCAAGATGTGAGATGTCAAGGATTAAAAGAAATTACTGAATATATTTCTAGAGAACAAAGATTGTGACTGGCTTACTTCTATAATTCCCTCTATCATGCACATGATATTCAGTTATTTGTCCAGTCACAAAATTTGCCCTTTTCCAATATCCTTTAAGTAAAGAAATGAGGGGATTTATCCAAAGAGTTCATTTATTTATCCAACATTTACCAACTATCTATTATCATGGGCTATTTTGTCTAGCCTTCATGGGATTTACAGACTTATGGGGAATATTAAAAATATAATCATATGGAGCACCTGGGTGGCTCAGTGGGTTAAGTGTCTGCCTTTGACTCAGGTCATAATCTCAGAGTCCTGGGATGGAACCCCATGTCAGGCTCCCTGCTCAGCGGAGAGTCTGCTTGTCCTTCTACCCCTCCCCCCACTCATGTGTTTGCTCTTTTTCAAATAAATAAATGAAATCTTTAAAATATATATATAGGGGTGCCTGGGTGGCTCAGTCATTAAGCATCTGCCTTTGGCTCAGGTCATGATCCCAGGGTCCTGGAATTGAGCCCCGCATCGGGCTCCCTGCTCAGCGGGAAGCTTGTTTCTCCCTCTCCCACTCCCCCCTGCTTGAATTCCCTCTCTTGCTGTCTTTCTCTGTCAAATAAATAAAATCTTAAAAAAAAATAAGTAAATAAATAAAATATATATATATAATCATACAATGATTTCAATGTGATAAAAGCTCTAATTTGTCAGAGAAGCTCTTCCTTATTATCAAATTTTATATTATATAAATTATGTACCTGACTTCCTCCAAGCACTTAAATAAATTTGTTTACTCCTTGTTACAGACTTTTGACTTAAGTAATATTGGAATCATTCCCATTTTATAGTTGAGGAAAGTGGGGATATCAAGAAGTAATTACATTGCCAAGGCCACCAAGCTAGTATCTGAGAGGACCAGATTTCAAACAGAGGCAGTCTTGCTCTGGGGTCCATGCTCTTGATAACTTTTTTATACCACCTCCTGTCCAAATGGAAGTTGGCAGAAATCTGTACTGGAACCCACCCTATGGCTTTATATAACAAAAAGGGAATGTAAGACTCCAGGTTTAAAAATTCTCCCTGGCATGTAGGTGCAGGGAATATAAGTTGAGCCTTGGCACCCACACAATATACTTCTAGCACCATCTTCTCTGTCGTTAGATTCAGAAAATCACAATCTGATGATTGTGGAAGGACTTTTATACCTGACATAGCCCTGATTCCTCATTTATCAGATGAGAAAACAGAATTTTAAGTGAATCTGGAAATAGTTCAGAAAATACAGCTAACCACGATGTCTCTGAAAAAGAGATAAAAAAAGAGGGAGAGAATGGGAGAAAGAGAGGCAGAGGGACAAAAAAAAAAAAAAAAGAGAGAGAGAGAGAGGCAGAGGGACATAGCCGTAAGAGAGAGTCTAATGTTTATCCTGATTGGATAAACTTAGAGTTGGTTCTCACCCCCTCTCCCAAGTGCTCCTACAAAACACAGAGTACTCCCCAGGGATGCTTCACGTGTGGTACTAGCCCACCTGTTCCCTACAATTGCCATGCATCTGGCAGCCTACTTTTCCTGTCTCTTCCAACTTACACATTTCCTTTTTGCAAATGCTTTTAGAAAAAGACGTTCACTGCCACTCTATGTCTAAGGAAAGTCTATGTGCATGTCATAGTTTCTGTCTTTAGATTTACCAGAAGTATTGAGTATGGGTTCTGTTCCATTGTGAGTGAGAAGAGTTTCTTCCTGATTTTGTGATATGCTCTGTCTGTCTCCTGGGACAGAGTCAGATCAACATATGCCCAGAATTTTCATCTCCTTACTAAGGATTGCTTCCATTAGATTCTGCTACCCAATTCTCTTTCTTCATTGGGAACCAAAAAGCTGCCCAAGGTATCTGACAGCTAGCTCTTTCTTCCAATTAAACTCTTTCCCTATCCTCGTCAGAAAACAAAGTCTTCCATGCATAAAAAGAGATTAAAAAAAAAAATCCTTTGGGGTCAGGGTGAGAATGGGGTGGGAGTAGAGAGTTTATACTGATAGGTGAGTGAAAGAGAGCACCAGTCCAAAATGGCTTGCTTTAAGAGTACAGAAGGAGTAATGTAGAGAAGAGCTAAATCAGGAATTTTGTTGATGTCCAGACAGACATCTGTGGACATATGGAAGTGTGACACAATACTATGTTTCTCATTTTTTCAAGTTATTCCAACTTCTTCATCCAAACTCCCTGAGATAGGTATAAAAAGTAACATCATCCTCTATATTCAGATGAGGAGTTTCAAGTCATTTGCTAGTCATCTTATTAAAGTCCCTTGGTAAATACATAGCAGATCTTGTATTAAACAGTGCCCCCCCCTTTTTTTTCCTGGATATTGAACAGGGAACACCAGAAGTTAATATTCTCTTTGCGGATAGTGTCTACCAGCAAATCGCAGTGCTTACTATCTAAAGCACTGAAATTCAGGCAGAACGTTTGCTGATAATTTATAAGAATTCTTTCTTAAAAGACTCTGGACAGAATGTTAGTCAGCAAATAAGTACAAGAACCTATTTTAGTCTCTAGGAATGAAATGAGGAATTTAGAGAGCTATTGAGTGTACTGAATTTTCCCAGTGGATCAGCAGAAAGTTATTTGTTCCAGGCATCCTGGTCACTCATGCTACCCTCAGATGTGTGATATTCCATGGTGCTCAATTTAATAGCCCTCAGCCTCACTTTCTCATCTCCAACGTCCTCTTTGTGAGGGAAGCACAAAGGAATACAATAAAAGCCAAAAAGATGGTTGGTTTCAGGGCTGTGTCAACAGAACCTCAAATTCTAATCTGGAGAAGACTGCATCGGAGCACGTGAATGAGAATTGCCCTGTGTTCATATGGAACGTGATCCACCGAGCAAAGCCTTTTGTCTCCTGTGTATGTGGAACATATAGTGAACATCTAATGAAGCAGAGATATTAATCTAGATTTTTTTCAAGAGAGGCATGGTAAAAGAGTCTCCTGGATTTCTGAGCTCTTTTCTATACCTATCAATACATATAAGATTTGCCAAAGCAACAGAGAATCTTTGTGAAGTTACAGTCGTCAGTTTTCAATGTATGTTAAGTAACTTTTTATTTTAAGTAACTTTTGGAAACAGAACATTCCATAGGTTTACAGACTCTATAGACTCAAAATAGTCTTTGACCAGCAAGCCAGATTCCTGATTCTGCACTGGTTTTAGGTTATAATCACGGCCAAAGAGATAATTCAGAGAAGATATAATTATTTCCTATTTTACATCTTCTAAAGTACATTTTCGCCACTGTGATGAGGAAAACAATACAATATCACTGTAGGCATTTTGGAGAAAGAAAATGCTGAGGAATAAAATGGAAATTGTCTCTTATATTTCCTCCTAGAAAAAGCAACATTCCATTTTTTAAGTTCTTATTATTTTTTAAAATTTTATTTTATTATGTTAATCACCGTACATTACATCATTAGTTTTTGATGTAGTGTTCCATGATTCATTGTTTGTGTATAACACCCAGTGCTAAATTCAATACATGCCCTCTTTAGTACCCATCACCAGGCTAACCCATCCCCCCACCCCCTCCCCTCTAGAATCCTCAGTTTGTTTCTCAGAGTCCATCGTCTCTCATGGTTCAACTCCCCCTCTGATTTCCCCCCCTTCATTTTTATTTAAATTCCAGTTAGCTAACATACAGTGGAATATTAATTTCAAGTGTACAATATAGTGATTCAGCGCTTCCGTACAATACCCGGTGCTCATTACAAGTGAGCATTCAATTTTTTAAATATTCTGTTCTGGTTTCTCATTATATCTCTCTATCTATAATCACATACACCACACTATATGTGTACATTTGCTCCCTGTTTCTTTTTTAATGTAATCTCTCATGAACCAGTTTCTTTTTTTCCCCTAAATGTTTTATTTATTTTTATTATGTTCAGTTAGCCACTGTATAGTATATAATTAGTTTTTGATGTAGTGTTCAATGATTTATTAAGTGTAACACCCAGTGCTCATCACAGCACGTGCCCTCCTCAATACCCATCACCCTGCTACCCCCTCCCCCCACTCTCCTCCCCTCTGTAATCCCCAGATTTTTTTCTCGGGGTCCATGGTCTCTCATGGTTCATCTCTCTTTCTGATTTCTCCCCCTTTGGATTTCCCTCCCTTCCCTATGGTCCTCCGTGCTGTTGCTTATGTTCCACACATGAGTGAAACCATACGATAATTGTCTTTCTCTGCTTGACTTACTTCACTAAACATAATCCTCTCCAGTTCCATTTAGGGAAATGCAAATCAAAACCACAATGAGATACCACCTCACACCAGTCAGAATGGCTAAAATTAACAGGTCAGGAAACGACAGATGTTGGCGGGGATGCGGAGAAAGGGGAACCCTCTTACACTGTTGGTAGGAATGCAAGTTGATACAGCCACTCTGGAAAACAGTATGGAGGTTCCTCCAAAAGTTGAAAATGAAGCTATTCTATGACCCAGCAATTGTACTACCCAAAGATACAGACGTTATGAAAAGAAGGGACACGCGCACCCCAATGTTCACAGCAGCAATGTCCACATGACTCAGTTTCTGTATCAATGAAAAGTCTTCAAAAACATGACTTCACAGTATTTTTTAATATGATTGTGACATAAATTAGAACCTCATGGCAGCATAACATTTAATGTAACTTCACCCAGCATTGTTTTGCATCTTCTGCACAGCCCTTGTTCTGAAAGAGGAGTGGGCTAAAAGTTTATCAACCTGAAATTGTCAGGAAGAAATAATGAGACAAAAGCATTTATCCCAGAACTGCAACTCGTTAGGCTTTACAGATCTGAGTAGTAACCCGATCCTGTCCCACTAGGGAGCAAATATCAGGAGTTTTTAAAGACAAAATGGGAACACTGGTATATATTGTTCATAACGATTTTTGATTGGTGTTGGAGGCAGAAAATGAATCTTGGCTAAACAGAATTGGTTACTAAGGCTGTCACTAAGCAAAAGTTTGTTACTGTAGCAACTTGCAGGTGTTTGTGCAGAATCTTTGGCATGTTTGCTGCTGTTAGGCCCTGTTCAAAACTTCAAGTTTCCTCCTTGTGAGGACGTGTGTAAGGCCCATCTCCTTAATGGCCTCTTGGCTCCATTGTAAAAGCCCTTCACATAAGTTAGCTCATTTCATTTCATCTCTTACAAGTCTTACCTTCTAGGATGGAGGGGGGTGTGGAGTCAGGCCACCTGTTTTCCCTGAGTTGTTTCGAGATTCTCCAAACCCAATCTCTGGGGATCAAGCTGAGGCAATGGTGACAGAGAATTCCTACTGTTGTCCAAGAAGCCCCGGGCAGTCCAGACCTCAAAATCAACCTCAGTGATATTTAAGCTGGGGGAAGAAATTGCAAATGGCAGCACCAGGTCACAGTCAATATTTGGGTCCAGGAGGGGAATTCTAAGACCTGTTAGCTTTCAAGAATGCACTCTATTATTGCCTCAGCCTCATAGTAAAATGACCCCTTATTTTACATGATTGAATTATTTGGGCTATTTTATTACCTTGAGACAGTGGTAAACCCTGTAGCTTCATTTTAATCAGAGATTGGGTTTAAAAAAGTGATGCTAGAGTATTAACATCCTGGTATTACCAATAATCCAAGGGACTAATGCTACCTAAAAAATAAGGGTACTCTCCAGATACTTAAAGGAGGATAAATGTTGGCCCCTGTGATTGGAATCATGCAACTGCCACAAAGCCAATTTATAGAGTTTCAAACTGATAATATAGGAGACAAAATAATTATAACTTGTCACGTCTTTCATTTATGTTAATTTCCAAAATTATGGTACAAAATTGATTATAACGGGAAGGTCCTTGATCATATCTTGTTTGGTAGAGTTGTTTACCCCAAGATTTACAAAACAACAACTATGTTGTTTCTTGTGTTTTAAAAATGTGAATTTTGTCTAAATTTACATATTGGTATGGTTGGTGCCAATGGGATCCAATGCATAGAAGGAAAGTTTTTTTTTTTTTTTTTAAAGATTTTATTTATTTATTTGAGACAGAGAAACTGAGAGAGAGAGAGCACATGAGAGAGGGGAGGGTCAGAGGGAGAAGCAGGCTCCCCGCCGAGCAGGGAGCCCGATGCGGGATTCGATCCCGGGACTCCAGGATCATGACCTGAGCCAAAAGCAGTCGCTTAACCAACTGAGCCACCCAGGCGCCCGAAGGAAAGTTTTTAAACAATTGCTGGAAGAAAAACAAGAATAAAGAAAAGCCTTTTGCAGTGGGTGGCCTCATGAGTTTTGCTGTCATATTACCCTGATAGTATACGGGCAAGAAGGAGAAAATTTGCTACTTCTCACCTGTGTTATAAGTCCTCCCTACAATTAATGTCTAGCTATCTTTGTGTAGATTTCTGATTTTTGCATAGGATGAGTTCCTAAGACTCTTGATCACATCGGAGTTAAGAATTATTCAAGGTAAAAGGTATAGGGATGCCTAGGTGGCTCAGTCGGCTAAGCATCTGCCTTCGGCTCAGGTCATGATCCCAGGGTCCTGCGATCGAGTTCCGCATCAGGCTCTTTGCTCAGCGGGGAGCCTGCTTCTCCCTCTGCCTGCCACTCCCCCTGCTTGTGCTCTCTCTCTCTGACAAATAAATAAATAAAATCTTAAAAAAAGGTGCAAGGTACAATAGCATGTCCCTTTTACCTATGACATGATGAAATAAGATAGAAAATATAAGAAAGCTTGTTTAAAATTATTAAAACCATATGTTATCCTAGGGTTAGCTTTGACTTACTCTAGAACAGGAAAAAATAGTATTAAAAGGACAAATACTGCTCAAAGGTTGTTGGCTGTCCCTGTGCTTCTGGAAAGTTCCTTGCTGCTTTTTCTTCCTCCTTTTTATGCCATGTTCCCCAAGTTGTTCAGAAAGGTGAAGTCCTCTCAGGTTCAGCCAGTGGTTCGTTTTTATCTATGGGGCATCAGTTAAGCGTTCACTGTATCCAGTAGCATAGGCAGGATGCTGAAACCCTGAAGACAGGCGTGTAAGTCATAGTGATGCCTTTCAGGAGTGTAAGAGCTAATGGGGGAAATATGCCTATGAAATTGCACAGAGCTTTGCATTTTTATAAAGGTAAAACAACAAGTAATAATGGACTATGCTCCAAGAGGTTCAGAGAAGGTATGGATTGCCAAGTTAGAAGGGTCAAGGAGGCCTTTCTAACAGAGATGGTGTTTAAGTTTGGTACATACGTTTGCCACTGCCTGTCTTGTAAAAGTCAGAAAAAGGGAAAACCTTGGTAATAAATTGTAAAACTTACTGTACAGTAACTGGCCTCAGAAATAATTTGTTTTTCTCTCCTTTCCTTTACTTCCATAAAAGTTCATATTTTCTAAAGAGGATCCCTCCCTCTAGAGAGCTTTTCTAATGAACTGTGTTAGGAAAGTGGGATACTGTCTCACATCTGAAACAAAAATCATTACAGTTTGAAGAATAAACATCTTAGAAAAATTTTATTTCATAAGGACTTCCTCATTAGTACTTTTCTATGCTTATTAGTACTGTTGCATGCAGAGCACTATATTTACCCTGCCTTGAAGAAGTTGATCTTGCAACAGTGTAGGCATGAAAGCATCTGAGAGATACAGACTTGGGCAAAGCAAGAGGACGTGTGCATACGTGTGTGTATGTGCACATGCGTGTGTTTGTGCTTGGGGGTGGGAAGAAAAGGTGTATTTCAGGGACAGAAGGAGTCATAGAGATGCCTTAAATAAGCTGTTGGCTTACATGTACAGGAAGAAATTTAGCAATTAATTGTGACCTAGTTCTGTGTGAAGAACTACAACAGTATTCAGTGGCACTTAGGATGGTGGGCAAGTGGTGTCCCTTTAGAAGCTTCTTGGACCTCTGCCCGTCTGCTCTGTTTCACCCTAATCATATATGTGGCCAGTAGGCTTCATGTTAGGGCCATCTCAATAAATCATTACATAACTTACCTTTGCTGAAGAGGTACCCTTCAATTACAGTAATACCTTAATTCCGAAAAAGGGAAGACAACAAGATGACAAAGGTAAGAGAGCTCAGAAATAGAACAGAGAGCAATAGTATTAGAACCTCTAAGCTGCATCTATTTCACAGTAAATACTAATATGGAATGAAAAGGGAGGGTAGGAAAACTAAGTTTTAAAACCAGTCTCCAAAGCCAGTGTATATGCTTTCCAAGTTCCCAGAATGAACTTGGGAATGTTTTCTCCCTGGAGAAAGTCTTTTTTTTTTTTTTTCTTAATTTTATTTTATTATGTTATGTTAGTCACCATACAATACATCATTAGTTTTTAATGTGGTGAACCACAATTCATTATTTTCGTATAACACCCGGTGCTCCAGGCAGTACCTGCCCTCCTTAATACCCATCACTGGGCTAACCCATCCCCCCACCCCCTTCCCCTCTAAAACCCTCAGTTTGTTTCTCAGGGTCCATAGTCTCTCATGGTTCATCTCTCCCTCCGATTTCCACCCCTTCATTTTTCCCTTCTCCTAGTGTCCTCCATGCTATTCCTTATCTTCCACAAATAAGTGAAACCATATGATTATTGACTTTCTCTGCTTGACTTATTTCACTTAGCATAATCTCCAGTTCCATCCATGTTGATATAAAAGTTGGGTATTCATCTTTTCTGATGGCTGAGTAATATTCCATTGTATATATGGATCTTTATCCATTCATCTGTTGAAGGGCATCTCAGCTCTTTCCACAGTTTAACTATTGCAGACATTGCTGCTATGAACATTGGGGTGCATATGGCCCTTCTTTTCACTACATCTGTGTCTTTGGGGTAAATACCCAGTAGTGCAATTGCTGGGTCATAGGGTAGCTCTATTTTTAAATTTTTGAGGCACCTCCACACTGTTTTCCAAAGTGGCTGTACCAACTTGCATTCCCACCAACAGTGTAAGAGGGTTCCCCTTTCTCCACAACCTCTCCAACATTTGTTGTTTCTTTCCCTGTCCATTTTGGCCATTCTAACTGGTGTAAGGTGGTATCTCAATGTGGTTTTGACTTGAATTTCCCTGATGGCTAATGATGATGAAGATTTTTTCATGTGTCTGTTAGCCATTTGTATGTCTTCTTCAGAGAAGTGTCTGTTCATGTCTTCTGCCCATGTTTTGACTTGATTATTTCCTTTTGGATGTTAAGTTTGAGAAGTTCTTTATAGATTTTGGATACCAGCCCTTTATCTGTAGTGTCATTTGCAAATATCTTCTCCCATTCTGTGGGTTACCTCTTTGTTTTGTTGACTGTTTCCTTTGCTGTGCAGAAGCTTTTTATCTTGATGAAGTCCCAAAAGTTCATTTTTGCTTTTTTTCACTAGCCTTTGGAGCTGTATCTTGAAAGAAGTTGCTGTGGCCGATGTCAAAGAGGTTACTGCCTATGTTCTCCTCTAGGATTTTGATGGATTCCTGTCTCACATTGAGGTCTTTCATCCATTTTGAGTTTATCTCTGTGTCTAGTATTAGAGAATGGTCAAGTTTCATTCTTCTGCATGTGGCTGTCCAATTTTCCCAGCACCATTTATTGAAAAGACTATCTTTTTTCCATTGCATGTTTTTTCCTGCTTTGTCGAAGATTATTTGACCATAGAGTTGAGGGTCCATATCTGGGCTCTCTATTCTATTCCATTGGTCTATATGTCTATTTTTGTGCCAGTACCATGCTGTCTTGGTGATCACTGCTTTGTAATATAGCCTGGAGAAAGTCTTACCGCCTAAGGAGACAAGTTTTTGAAGACAGAAAAGCTTAGGTCAGTTTCCTCCTCTGTGACTTCCTAGCTATTCTATGTGTATTACTTTGTTGCTTGGATTGCTAATTGTACCATTCTTAATATCAGAAAAGTAATGTCTACCTTATAATAGCACATAGAGGATAAGGAGCATAACATGCAAAATCTTGGACTGTGCATGCATCCCACATATGAATTAAATAAACAGTAGTTAACTTTTCTAGGCAATTGGGGATTAAAAAAATTTAGCACTACCTGTATGAACTCATTTAGCCTCAGATCAAATTTTAAAATAGATACTTTCATGCCCATTTCAGAGATTAGAAAACTAAGGCATGGAAAATTAGGCATCTTTCCCAGGTTATAGAACCAGGAAGTAACTGAGCCAGAATTCAAACTGAGGCTATCTACCCACAGACCCTCTGCACTACTCAGTAAATAGTGACTATAAGTAATGTTATGACTACTAGTTCTGTCTTCTCCTACTGGGGTGGTGTCACATCTGATGCTCTTCTTAACTTCACCTTGAAAAAAATTCCTTGATTTAGCACTTTCTTTTAGGATTATCACTTTTTAATGATTATCTGTTTATAAGGGATTAGCTTATCATAGAACTTGTTGCAAACAATTATTGATATTGTCTGAATACTCGAGAGATTTAAGATCCAAGTTAAAAATATTTAAATGCCAACATATTCATTTTTTTATAACTCTAGGCAACAAAATGGATATATGCACAATTTATGTACGTAATAAACTCTGTGTAAACACTTGCTGGTGACCTACTTTCCTCCAAGTCTGTCTCATTTTTTAAATCTGTACTCTTTTTGCATCAGGAAAAATCTCTTTTTTTTTTCCCCTCCCCTAGTTCCCTCCTCCTTGTCAACTGGAACTAACAAATGCAGTAGAATGCACTTCATGTCACACAGTGTGGGTTTCAGTATTGAACCCAACTGTCTCATCCTAGGCAATGAGTCTGTATGTAATATCCATTTCTTTACCTGGGAAAAGTTTTGGAAAATAAGCCTTCTTTTTGTAGCCTTTTATTTGAGAGCTTAGCATAAATAACACAAAACAATTCACCATCAAAGTTTCTAGAAAATCAATGCACAGTTTTGCTCTCCGTCTCTGCCCTCCATATTTTATTAGATATTATAATGCCCTTCTTTCTATAAAGAAGAGTGCTGCCTTACTTCCATAATTTTCTCTATGTTCCAGCTAATACTTCACCTTAGTAGAAGGATAGTGGATGCTAGGAGCTCATCTAAGTTCATCTTGTACTGATTCATGCATTTATTTATCCAAAATAGTTCTGTATGTTCTGACATGAAAAGATGCTCAAGATATGTTAAGTAAAAAAAAAAAAAAAAAAAAGTTGCAAGACAATATGTTTACTAGGGTCATAATTTTTTTTTTCAAAAGAAGTAAAATGATTCTATGCATATATGTACCTATAGAAAAACTCTGGAAGGTTGTATTCTAAAATGTTAACATTAGTTACCTACCTCTGAGAAATACTTGGGTATAAGGACAGTCAGGGAGAAGATGAAGCATTCTTTTTTATTCATACACTTCTGCATTGTTCAGTTTTGTATGGTTATTTAACATTACTTAGCACTACTACCTTAATCGGAAATAAGCAATTTATATCATACCTGTTATTATAGGATTCTGTGGTTACACAGAGAACAATGGGGCATGTTTGCATGCATGGTGATACTGCAATCTTAACACATGGAATAAGATAAGTGAAAACAGTAATTATAACACAGAGAGAAAAATATAACAAGTTCCATAAGAGAAGCGCACATACATTTGAGATTAGGAGAAAAATACATCTTACTGTGCATGTTAAGGAAATAAAAAAAAAGATAAATGGCGTTCAGTTGACAGTGAAAAGTTTTTAGCAGGCAGAATTGTTTAACTTGAAGGAATGTCTGTTTTTCCTCCTTTCTGTTGCTAGTGCCTAGAATATAGTAGGTGCTCAATAAATGTGGCTTATAGGAAAGAGGAAAGAAGGAAGGGGAGAGATATGAAGTATAATGAAATAATCATCTGCTCATAGAAATTTAGAGCTAGGTGGGATATAGAGATTAGCTCATTTTGTTCTTCAGTGCTCTCCAGAAGAACAATATGATTCCAGCATGGTGCCCTGTGATGGATGGGACTTCACCCAAGTTCCACCCTGAAACTTTTATTTCATCTACTTTTATTACTAAAAAGTTAATGATCTAGTTCAACCCTTATTTTAGCCATGAAATACATTTTCATATAAGTGAACTGTTTCCTCTGTTACAGGGATAGGTTGTGGTACATGCACTTGAACCCAGAATTTCTGAATTCTTAGGAGTTCTTAGTAGTGTCTTTTCAATGAATACAAGCCCAGGCAAAACAGCTAGCTTGTCCAAAGTTATGGGGCATGAAGTATATTTAAATATAAGATGTATTTAGGAACAGTAAACAGCTCAGATGGAATAGAACACATGACTTATACCAGGGATTCGTAAGAGAAAATCCAGGTTCTACTTCAGAGCCACAAAGAAGAGTAATGAGAAGTATATGCATCAGGATGTTTCATGAGGTAGGGGAAGGAGTGACTTCTGCTTTTCACTAAAATGAAGGAAAAGAGACCAGAGCTAGCTTCCTGCCTAAAATGTCTAAAAACAAAAAAACAAAATACAAAACAAGATAAATGACATAACAATGCACAAGACATTGAATATTGAGCCACAAAGGATAGTGACTCTTGAAAGACAATGAGAGGGGTGCCTGCGTGCCTCAGTTGGTTAAGTATCTGCCTTCAGCCCAGGTCATGAGCCCAGGGTCCTAAGATCGAGCCGTGTTGGGTTCCCTGCTCAGCGGGGAGCCTGTTTCTCCCTCTCTCTCTGCCCCTCCCCCTGGCTTGTGCTCTCTCTCTCTCTCTGACAAATAAATAAATAAAATCTTAAAAAGAAAGATGATGAGAGACAATTGAGAGCACCAGATGTGAATTCTGCAGTTGTCTCAAGCTCCCTGACTGCTGTGAGTTTTTAGGATCTGGTATGAAAAGGGGGAACTGAGGCAGAGAGGCCGTCAAGGGAGCTAGATCAAAGAGGCAGGGTATCAGGATGGAGAGAACTTCAGACAGAGATAGCAAAACAGAGAGGGGAAAAAGAGAGCAGAATACTACAGAAGTCTGCAGAGGTTTCTCCTCCACTTTTCAGCTGCTCCGTGAATGGGTGTGAAGAAATACTCTGGCTGCTGGGGACTATCCTAAAGGATAGAAGGAATGCTACCCGGCCTCACCCTTACTTGAGAATATAGTTCTCTCCTGCCAGCCAGAGTAGAAGACCTCATAATTCATGAGGCACATAATTCATGAGTCTACGAAAAGGACTTACCTCAGCAGGAACAAAATTAGCCCTAAACTAGCCTCTGCTGTATTACCAATAAACAGAAATTAAAAGCCCAATTCAAAAGGATCAAATTATTTCTAAGAAACTTCACTGCCTCCCAGAACAATAACAACAACAACAAAACTAGAATTGGTTTTAATTTTCTAAGTAGCTCTCATTTCTCCATTTTTAATCATAAAGATTATATTGTCAATTGGTGTATTTTACAATTGAGATTTAAATATTTTTATAAGCACAATTATTTAGAAACCCAAAAAGTTAACATAAAAATAGTAATACATGTTATAATGTAGTTTCTATGACCCAATTTCATAATTCCCCTAATTTAAAAAATCACACTATTTGCTTATTTTTTTCAACATAATTAGTTGATAAAAAGCTTGCTCTGATAAAAAAATGCTCAGGCTGAATTTTTGAAATCTGACCCATATGTATTGATTGCTGAATCTTTGGGCACCAACCAAAGTTGTTTGAACTCTTCTTTGGGGCTTACTTAGAAGTGCAAATGATGTGGTTTTGCCTTTTTGATAAATCTGTCCAGAATGTACAGGAGCAACAAACTCCATTCCCCATGGAGGGTGGATTGCTTCATATACCTACTGCTCTCTCTTCCTTGACCATGTTGAAGTTCTAGATGCTACAGCTAATTCCACTGTAACAATAAAAATTTGCCTTGAAAAGACTTGTAAAATAATTTATATTCATCTTCATGCTTATGACTGATACTTGCTTCATGAGTTTAAAATTGGGGTCGAGGAAATTCCACTGGATACTATGTTTAGGGGGTGGGATTGTGTTTAACTGCTGTTTATTTTCCTGAGTCTATATAGTCTGTTTAAAGGTTATTTGCTTTAATTCTGTGGTAAGTTCTCCAGAATCAGTTGGTATCAAATTATGGCTAATTTGGTAGAGTATGGCCAGCTGAGAAGAGAAATGGCAAAAGTGAATACCACAGAGGAGAGCGTGGCTATTAAAACAGATAAAATGAGCATTATTGCACAGTTCATTTGCATGATAACACTGTGAATATACAAGCTGAGGTGAATAGGAAAGATGGAGGAGTCTATATTTTTAAAATTTGCCACTTCTTTCTATTGACAAGCATTAGTCAAAAGCCAAGTGTTGTTTAAAGGGTAATATATGAACCAAGATTACCAAGACCAGAGAAATAGCCTTGACTTATGCTCCAAAACTATCCAAAATGATCTTTCCTGGAGCATAATTTCAGGGGAAAAAATGATCAAGTGATGGGATCTAACCTATCAGGTGTTTGCAGAATCATCCAGGAACCGAGAGCCTGGTGCTTTGGAAGTCTCCCCATTGCATGGCTACACTTTCCAGAAGTTCAGGAGAAAGGGAGCCACTTCAGGAACCCATGTCACTTCCCCAGCAGAGAGGTTTTAGGAGTCAGAGGTCCTAGCTAAATCGTCTAAAGCAGACTTTTTTTAATAGAGTCAGCGAGCTTCAAGTTATTTCAGCCTGTGAGTTTCTTAATGCCAGAGGCAATCTCTGCCTCCTTTCCGATGAAACTGAAAAAAAAAAAATTGTATCTGTTTTGCAAGTCTTGCAGATTTATAAGTTTTTGTATTGAAGGTGAGCCCCCTCATAAGATTGTTCAACAAAATTATTCTTGAATATAAAAATCTCACAGTTGATAGATGAAGATAAAATATTGTCTCCTCAAGCTGTATGGTCCAAATCTATTGCTGAAGCATCTGTGAATGGTGAATATTTCTAGCTTTTCTTTGTTTTAATAAGAACATTAATAATGAAAACTTCAACCCTTCTTGGCCTAATATAAGATATTCCCTTTGTTTACTGATTGAATTATCTTCAGATAATCTGTTGATTTTCCAAGTCATTCTTTACTGTTCATCCAAGGGAAACTAAAATTTGTGGAGTAGCTAATAGGTATTAGACACAATCATGAGTGTTCACAGTTAGTACTAAAGGCAACCTTAAGATAATGCTATTTCGGCTAAGGGAACTGAAGTTTGATGAGGTTAAGCATTTTCCCTAGTAAGAAATGTGCCAGGACCTCAGGCCATTCTTTTCTCTCAAAGGAAAGATGAAGAAGAGGGGAGGAAGCTGCATGGATGAGGGCCTTGTGCCTAAACTCTATAGACCTGACCCAGTAGGTCAGTTTTTCTTGGGTTTGATTACCTGTATCAAGACTGCTCTTTATTGGGAGTGAAGTATATTCCTTGTTAGAATGAAAAGACTAATAAGGTATGTTAACATTCCAAAGACTTCTGCCTTCATCATGTTCACACCCACTCTGTTCATACCCCCCTCCTCCCACCATCACCAATTGAAGCCAGTTTCAAATGGTGGAACCCAGATTATATCAGGATCTATATGATGTCTGTCATATCCCATTTAAATGAATTGGATAAAACCTCTCTTGGGTCTAAACAGGAAGTTTTGTTTCAGTTGTCCCTAACTCTGTTTTAAAGCCTCCTGATAATACAGGGAAACCCAACTGTAGCCCACAAGTGAGTTCTTAGAATTGCATTTTCCTTGGCAGGTAAATAGTTTTGCTTCATGCTGGAATGGAGGGTAATGGAGAATAGTGGTTAAGAATATGGGTTTTGAAGTCAGGCAACTGAGAATTGTAATCTTGTACAGTCCTTTGTGTGGTTGTGAGCAGTTATTTAAACTCTTCAAGCGTCGATATGTTCCTCAACACTTGGGGAGAAAATAGCCTGGCTGCAGAGATGTGGTGAGGACAGAACGTTACAAGTATGCGCAGCTCTTGCAGAACAGCTAACACTCAGCTGCTGAGCATCTCCTTGCAAGGAGTCAGCTGAGACTTTGCACGTATCAGCTCATAGAGAACAGCGCCAGGAGGTAGATGTGATCTTGTTGCCATTTTACACTTAAGAAAGCTGAGGTTTACAGAAGTTTATATAAAACATGACTCTAGTTACATCGTGACGACAGGGTGTGGATGTAAGTTTATGTCTACTGTCGATCTGTGAACACTTAAGCACGGTCCTAGTCATCTTATACCTGTGATCCTCATGTCACCTTGAAGTAAGGAGATGTGTAATTCGTGATATAGGGAATTAGTAATAGAGGCTCTGGCTTGTTAAAAGACTTGTTTATGGTCACATGGTTGGTAAAGGGTGGAGTCAGGATTAGAACCCAGGTCTGTTTGATACTTCCTTGTCTTCACTACTGTTATCTCCCTCTGCTTCACCTCCTGGAACCTCCATCTGGATATACTCGATACATGATGGGATTCTTTCTACAGTGCAGTACCCCTATTGTCTCTGTCCAGCATTAACCCTTCAGTGACTCCAAATTACCTACAGAGTAAAATCAAATATCTTTGTAGAACTTACCTGACTCTACTTGGTTGGAATCCTGCCTCCTTCTCCCTCTCACCTCTTGGTGCACTGCCTGCTAGCTCCCTTGGGTGTATCCTACAGCGTCATGCACTGCTTCTAACTCCCCCACACTTGTCGTGGTGTTTTAGGTCTCTCTGCTTTGCTTCATGCCTGGAAGGCATTTACCCATCCACGTTGAGACCTCATATTAATTTTCAAAACCTTTTCTGAAATCCTGGTCCACAAGTAACACAGATGCCTCCCATGGTGGTGTCCATCATGATTGATTGGCAGCCCTAACTGCTGCTTTCAGTATTCACCAAGGCTCTGGCTACTAGGCTACATTGCTCCTGGAGTGCTCCCAGCCAAGGGCTGCTACTGGCTCAGGTCTATTTCGGTGAAACACAGGACTCCCCTCATGGGGAACTCTAGCTCAGGGATGTCCCATTGGCCTAGTGAAATCCTTCCTGAAACTGCAGCACTTCTAGACTCTTTCCATCCAAACTTCTGTCCTTCCATCCTCCTTTCCCTGTGTCAGACTTCTGCCATATTCTGAAAGCTGCCTTTGTTGCTACTGATCATTCACCCTTTATCCTTCACAGATATTTTCCCCAATAAATTTATTTTATGTCTGTTTCCATCTTGATGTGTGCTTCTTGATGGACCTGAACTAACATACCCATGGGGGTGCCCTTCTCTATCCTGCACATATACCATCACAAACAAAACAATCACAATTATGACTTATTTCTCTTTCTTAATTAGATGGTGATGGCAGTAAAATCAGGGAAAAAACCATTTTATTACATCATTTATTTTTAGTACTTAACACATTTCTTGGTACTTAGTGGATACTTAATAAGCACTTGGTTAAATGAGTGCTAAAAGTATGATCTCATCTAACATGAGTTTATTTAGGTCAAAACAAGCAAAAACTACATGTTTACTTCTCAGTTAATACCGCCAACCAATGTGGAGATACCTGGAAGTTAGCTTAGGGTCACTAATGCTAGGCTTGTGTTTCAGAGTATTACCACGTGGCTTCTATATGCCCAAAATATTTTCTTGAGTTCAGATGAGTTTTCGTGCTTATGAACTTAATTTAACCAAACTGAAATCTTGAAATCTCACTGAATATCTCTCATCACTAAATGAAGCAGCCTTGATTAATCACTCTAAGCATTTCAAAATATTCTGTCAGTTAACCTATATTTAACATAAGCATCTGTAAAATCTATATGAGAGCATTCATTAGAAGGAAAGCATATTCTTGGAGAGCTATAAAATCAGATAGTAATTCTTAATATTTCAAGTGAGGAGTAGGGTATAGAATATTTCTATTTATTACTAGCAAATCTATTACAAATCTGCTCTAATCTAATGATAAAACTTATTTGTTGTCAGGTAGGCTTATATATTTAAAAATATAAATAGACTTTATATATAAATTAAATAGTCTACTTATAATTGAATTTTCTCTTCACATAAAATTACACTGGTTTGGCAACCTAACTCTGAAATACTGTGTCATTGCTTGATACCAGCCAATTCTACTATTTATTTCTCTCCATTTTTCACACTTTGGATCTCTGTTAGTTTTTTTTTTTCCATGTGTGATCTCTTAAATATGGTTTGTGCTGCTCTTGCACTGTGGATGATGGTAATAATAAACATCACTTACTAAGTATGTAGTATATGCACCGAAAATTATGTGTTAAATGCTATTATCCCCATCTTTCAAACGAGATACTAAGGATCAAAGAAGTAAAATAATTTGGAAGGCTACTGCCTTATCAGTGCTTTGAACACAGATCTGCCTGAATTTTGGACTAATCTTAGTACAGTTGTTTAGTATTTTGACTATAAGGTTTTAACATTATCTATTGAATATGTTTTAATATTAAAAGCATATAGTGATTTTCTAAGAACCTTGAAGTTTTTCTAGAAGCAAAAGAAACCACTTGGGTTTTAATACAAAGGAAAATAATACAATTTGTTATGTGCTTAAGTAACATGTGGAAAGTGGATAGTGTGAAAGATGTAAAGGATGTTAGATGAAGCTAGAAAAGGAGAGGCCCGGAAGCCAGTTATTGACAAGACTTAGCGGGAAGGGATTAAGGTCTAATCTGAGAATATAGGCAAGGGTATGGACAAGCAGGGAAGATTGGAGAAATACTTCTAAACTCAGTGACCCAACAGTGTATGAACTATGGGCCTTTGGTCAAATTGTTTAGCCACAATGAGTCTGTTGACTCCTCTGTAAAATGGAGATAATAAAATCTATTTCAAAGTGTTATCATGAGCTTTCAATAATAGTATATTAGCATGTATTTGGATGGTACATGCTACGCATCTAGGTGCTTTTCTAAGTACTACAAGTACCAAGAATTTATTTATCAGAGTTTCAGTAATGAAGTACTGTCATTATCACAGGTTTATAGAAGTCAGGAAACTGAGGCACAGTGAGGCAAAGGAAAAAGTAATGGAGCTGTGGCAATATAAGATTAAAATAATGGCATATATTATATATCTGATATACGGTCGGTGCTTTATAAATGCCCGCAATTAACCACCTGGATTAATGTCCTTGAGAGGTAGAACCAAATATGACTCATTTCTGTAACAGGGTAATCTAGCACTTGGTGTGAACTAAACTGATTGGATCCTCATGGACACAGTTCAGGTCCTGTTCTTGTGCTGGGAATAAATACAGTGGTGAAATAAACATGCTCCCGCCTTCATGAGGTTTTTTTTTTTTTTTTTTTTTTTTTGGTTGGAACAGATGTTCTGATGACTAGGTGATTGAATGAAGGAAGCAGAGTTGGAAAACTATTTCTAAATTATTTTCTGCAACACATTTTTTTTCTGGAAACATTTGCTCGAAAAGCTGCCACAGGAAGAAGACTCTGCAACCTCTCTCTACTGCATTTTCAGTGAGGGCTAGGGGAATAAATTTGCTCCAGATTCTTTCATGAACTCTTTCCCTTTTCACAGAGTTAACTTTAAACTCTGGGCTGTTACACGTCCAGTCCTAGCTACAAACTAGCTTCTTTTCTGGTAAATCCTCAGCTCTTAATATAGTGCCTAAAACAGTGAGCACTCAATGTGTGTTGAATGAATGGATGAATGAATGAATAAATAAAGGCAATTTTTTTTTTTACTTTGTATACCATTCATTCCTTACATAGATTAAGATGATTTCCCAGGAAAAATTGAGTATTTAAGAATTAATGACTAACTGGCATGTGCGCTAGGGTTTATGGTTGTACAGAAAAGATATAACAGTTTGAAAATGGTTCTTCAGAGTCATTTATAACAAGCATTGAGAAGATAATTTTGGCTATGTTTATGTGGGCACCAAAACCATAGCATTTCTTTGAATTTTGGAATTACCATTATGCCATCTTTGGTGTTTTTTTTTTTTTTAATTAAATCTCACTTTCAAAATTCACGTCATGAACAATTTTGTAAAAACATTAATGCTCAGTATAAATGTGTCAGCGTTACATCATGCCCAACAAATCATGAGAAAACTCTTATGTGTCCTTCCACCTCATTCTTCTACGTGGACACATATATAGCACATACATAATTATAGCATATATGCTATTTAGAAATTTCCTTTTTTTCACTTGATATTGTATTGTAAGTGTGTTTTTACAGAACTATGTAATTATATAATTATCATTTTATATCTGGATGATATTCTATTGACCCCAACCCTACGTGGCTGCCCACCCATTCACCTTCAGTAGAGTTGTGCAATTTCATCAGTTCCAAATTGTGTCTAAACACATGCATTTGTAAGATACACTCCTTACATTGTATCATCTTGTAGTTGGAGAAATGCTTGAAATTCATACAAATAAATAATTCTTTCCATTTAAGGGTGAAGATATAAAAACTGTGAGGGGGCAGTAGAAAGCAGAGTAGCCTGTTAGGAAGAATGGTGAGTGCCAAGTAGATGTGAATTGTATTATCTGGGACCATCACTTAATTCCTTTGTACCTCAGTTTCCTTGAGTTTGTCTCACCTAGATTGTATTTTTAGGGAAGTCATGTTTACATGCCTAGGATATCCTACCTGCCTCAAACTAGCCATTGGGATTTTTAAACCAATCTACATAACACAGAATCAAAATCAATCATGTAATGCACTTAGCCTGATAGTGAACATAATGTGTGTGTTCAACATACGCTACCTAGCGCTGTGATTAGGATTATAATGATCTCTCCTTGGTAAGGGACAGGTGTATTCTGAAACTGTCCTTTCGTTTGTTGTCAAGTAGAGTGAAGTATCAGTAGGATTTCCTCACCCTTCTCTTGGAAATTTTTCCTGTGACAGTTGAGAATCATCGTCGTGTTCTCATCCAAATGAGAAAGGTCAGAGAAGATCAAGGTATTCTTTCCCCCCCTTCCATTATAGCTGTCTATCAGAAGGAAGCGAACCGTCAGAACTGGAGGAGGACCCAGGCCTGCTCATTTATCTTTGCCGCCTTCTTCCAGTGCAAGGGCACTGCTGATACAACATTCTCAAGCGATTCTTTTTAGGTGATTCAAGCAATATCAATTAGACTGGTATTTGTCATAACTCTTTTATTGGCTCTTGGTAATCATAGAGTGAGTAACTGCCATTACTCTCCAACATTACAATGAATCAGTTCACAGAAGCAATTACAAAGAAGAGTGAATTACTCTTGAGAATACTTCGCAAATAAATACTATAAAGTAACCAGGTCCTAAAGAATGTCACCACAGTATCAGTTACTCCATTTTTTTAACTCATTATTAGGCTTCTAGATACTCACTAAACTTCCTCAGGTGTAAAAGTGACTAGCTCTGGGGAACTCTGTCATATTGACTCCAATTGATATATTCTGGGAATGGCAACATGACTGTAGTTAACAATATTGCATTGTGTGTCAGAAAGTTGCTAAGAGAGTACATTTTAAAAGCTCTTACCACAAGGAAAAAATTGTAACAATGTGAGGTTTTGGGTGTTAACTAAACTTATTGAGGTAATTATGTATATTGTGGCTATATATATATATACATATATATATATATATATATAATCTTGTTTACCTTAAACTTGTACAATGTTATATGCTAATTATATCTCAATAAAACTGGGGAAATGATTTTGAATTAAAATTGGTTTTTGTAAACAAGCAAAACAGAAACAGACCCACAGATACAGAGAACAAACTGATGGCTGCCAGAGGGGAGGGAGATGGGTGGGTGGGCAAAATGGGTGAAGGAGAGTGAGAAGGACAGGCTTCTACTTATGGAATGAAAAAGTCACCTGGATGAAAGTTACAGCATAGGGAGGGGCGCCTGGGTGGCTCAAACAGTTAAGCATCTGACTCAGGTCATGATCTCAGGGTCATGAGACCAAGCCCTGCATCGGGCTCCACGCTTAGTGTGGAGTCTGCTTGAGAGTCTCTCTCTCCCTCTCCCTTTGCCCCTCCCCCCACCTGCTTGCATGCTCTCCTAATAAATAAATAAATCTTTTTTAAAAAAGAAAGTAATAACATAGGGAATATAGTCAATGTTGTATGGTGCCAGATGGTAGCTATACTTGTGAGCATAGCACAATGTATATAATTGTCAAATCACTGTGTTGGTCACCTGAAACTAGTGTAACATTGTGTGTCAACACTACTTCAATTTTAAAAAAAAACTGGTTTTTGTATTGCAAAGCTACCTAGATTGACATGTTTCACCACTTACTAGCTGTGTCCCTGTGCAAATTACTCAATCTCTCTATGCCTGTTTCCCCATTTTCTATGGAGATAATTATAGTAGCAACCTCACTGGCTCATTTGAGAATTAAATGAAATAATATAGGAAATCACTTAGAGTAGTACCTGATGTGTAATAAGTGCTCAAAACTGTCAGCTATTATTGCTATCATTGTTAATTTTATTATTATAGGACATATTTTCCTTGCTCTATAAATCTGGCAAATATAAATCACTTATTTTTTAGATGTTAATAATAGTTACTATGGTCGAAAATAGCCTGAGCTCACCACAAATTAACTTTATGAACTAAGTCAGATCTCTGAAAATAACTGAAAAACATGAATGTGTAGATTGTAATACATACACGATTTGTATCAGGATTGAAGTAAGACTCAACTATGTTGTATATTCAAGTTGTCATGTCTTTTTTTTTTTTAAAGATTTTATTTATTTATTTGAGAGAGAATGAGATAGAGAGAGCATGAGAGGGGGGAGGGTCAGAGGGAAAAGCAGGCTCCCCGCCGAGCAGGGAGCCCGATGCGGGACTCGATCCCGGGACTCCAGGATCATGACCTGAGCCAAAGGCAGTCGCTTAACCAACTGAGCCACCCAGGCGCCCTGTCATGTCTTATTTAGTGCCTTTTGATACTCAAATTACATTTTTTACTGATTGTTTCATTTTATTTTACTCAGCTCCCTTGGGAAAGTGATTGAGCTAATGTTATTATGTTAGTCTTATTGCTAAGGATCTAGGACTCAGAATGAAGTTACACAAGCAAAATATGGTGAAACAGGAGGTGGACCTTAGGTTTTCTCACATCGAAAGAACACAGTATATTTAAGCCCCTACCATGTATCAGCCATAATTCAAGGCACTAGAAGTACAGCAGTACATAAAATCAATGAAAATTCTTGCCCTCATGGAGTTGATTTGCTTTTAATGGGAAGAGAAGAATGATTTTTTAAACTTATTCTTTTGAAGATTTTATTTATTTATTTGAGAGAGGGGGAAGGGCAGAGGAACAAGTAGACTCCATGCTGAGCACAGAGCCCTACGTGGGGCTCGATCTCATGACCATGACATCATGACCTGATTGGAAATCAAGAGTCAGATACTCAACCAACTCAGCCACCCAGGTGCCCTGAAAAGAATCATTTTTAAAAGTCTATATGTGAAAGGTGTAGTTTATCAGAAAAATTAAGGTATAAACAAGGATAGACAGTACAAGGTGCTGGGTGTCCCTCTTTTAAATAGGGCAGACAAGGAAGTTTTACTGAAAAAAGTGAATGGATAGCAGTAAATACCCAGTGGAGGTCTGTAAGAGGTTCATCTGGATCAGTAGAAGAGCATTTCTTGCAGAGGGAACAGCAGAAGCAAAGCTCAAAGGATGAAACATACCTGGGAGTTTTGAGCAAAAGCCAGGAGGCCATTGTGGTATAAGCACAGTGAACAAGAAGAGATGTCTGAGAGCTGACATGGGAGCAGATCATGTAGGATTTTGCTAACCTTTTGGTGATTTTGGTTTTTATTAGAACAAGATGGGAGCTACTAGAAGGTTTTGAGAAGAGAAGAGACTTAATCTGATTTATCTTTTAATAAAATTATTCTGGCTGCATTTTGAGAATAGACAAAAGGAAGAGATAGAATAAAAGAAGAAGACTCCATTGCCAAAAACTTAAAACTACTTACAGTGGCTTGGACCAATATTTTAGAGGTGAAGATGGGGGAAAGTAGTCCTATTTTAGACACATTTGGGATATCTTTTGAAGTAAACACCAGTGAGATTTTTTTTTTTTAAGATTTTATTTATTTATTTTGAGAGAGAGAATGAGATAGAGTGAGCATGAGAGGGGGGAGGGTCAGAGGGAGAAACAGACTCCCTGCTGAGCAGGGAGCCCGATGCAGGACTCGATCCCAGGACTCCAGGATCATGACCTGAGCCAAAGGCAGTCGCTTAACCAACTGAGCCACCCAGGTGCCCTACACCAGTGAGATTTTTTAACATACTTGATATGGGGTGTGGAGGAAAGAGTAGAGGCAAGGTGACTCTGAGTGTTTTGGAATGAAAAAACAAATGGTAGAATGAAGTTGCCCTTACCTGAGAAGAAATTTTAGGAGGAGCAAACTGGAGCTCAGTTTTAGATATACTAATTGTAAATTGCCTATTAGCACTGTAAGTGTGTCTATCCAGTAAACAGTTGACTTAAGTATGGTACTCATGCAGAAGTATGGGCTAAAATAGAAATTTGGATGTAAAGATATTTAGATTTTTAAGTATTTATTTGACACAGAAAGAGAGAGTGAGAGAGAGCACAAACAGGGGGAGTAGGGGAGGGAGAAGCAGGCTCCCCACTGAGCAGGGAGCCCGATGTGGGACTCCATCCCAGGACCCTGGGATCATGACCTGAGCCGAAGGCAGACGCTTAACTGACTGAGCCACCCAGGCATCCCTGGATGTAAAGATATTTAAAATAATAAGCTTGGATTAGCTCTTAAAGGGAGGTGGTCTAATAGAAAATAGGGGATGTTCAAGACGTGAGCCATGGTGCACTGTATTAGTACAAGGCTGGAAAAATGAGAAGAAACCCTCAGAGTAGCCTAGAAAAGTATAACAGATTAGGGATGGAAAACTGGAGGGAATGATGCTTTGGAAGCCATGTAAATACAATATTTCAGTTGAAAAGACATATCTGGTGGGTATAGTGTAAAGTCTTGACTGAGTATTATTACTAAATGCCTGATTTACACCAAGATAAAGTAAGAATCAATTGTCCATTATATTTGAGTGTCCATTATGTGCACAGGGCAGATAGTGATTAAGGGAAAACCAACCAAACAACTTTCACAGATGAAACATTCTTGCTACCTTTAAAGCTCAAAGGCAGAAGGATAGAATTACGAACCCTGCTTAGAGGTCTCATAATAAATGACAAAAAACACTCTGTGGGACTATGAATAAGATAGAGATTAAATTTGATAGACAGCTTCAGGGGGAAAAGGTCATATTTGAGCTGGGTATTAATGAGTTTTTGGGGGTAAGAAATGGGAATGGACAAATAATAATGACATTGCAGGCAGATAAGATCGCATGAGCAATGCCACAGAAGCAGGAAAAGGCAGAGCATGTTCAGGGATGAGTAATAAATTGATTTGCCTAAAACAGAGTGTGCAAAGAAAGAAGGGAGTAAATGGTAGTAGATACACCTTTTTGCCTTTATGGAACATCTTAGTCAACTGTCCAGTAGAAAGAAAAATTTGATAAACTAAATATTATGATTACTATCATTTCTAAAAAGCCTTTTATATTCTGGAAAACACCTGTCAACCTCCAAAATACAATAGCCAGTTATTTTACTAGCAAGATGAATTTATTCGAGAATAGCAGAGGAATTGTAATTCAGGACAGGCAAACTATGGTGAACTACAGACAAGTCTGAAGAGACAGTGGGGTAATCAGCTTTAATTAGGCTTTAGGAGGATATTGGGGAGGATTGTTTTGAACAAAAGTTCATTAGAGAGGAAAAAGTTTGAGCTTGTATTTGCCTCCCTGAACCTCCTTGGCTGCAGGCAATGGTGAGCGTGTGGCTGCTGAGGCAGAAAGAGAACTTTCTTCTTTTTCTTAAAAGTGGGAGATGAAGTTCCCATGTGAAAAATGGGCTTCCTTATGGAAATAATTTTCATCTTCCTTCATTTTGCTGGTTACACAGGCTTCAGGGAGTGGCACCCTCATGAGAGCTCCCCTTTTAGGGCCTCTTGCCTCCATTGTAAATGAGGGTTCTTTGATTTATTCTCACAAACCTCAAACATGACATACTGTAAAATGAATATACAGTTGGAAAACATAGAGAAATAGAAATTCTTCCCTGTGAGTTACTCTTTTCGGTAGCTTTTCACTCCCATACTTTTTGCTTGGGCTGTTTTCTAACTTCCTTAAGTGTAATGTTGTGTTTTAATTATATCTCTTTCCTAGAAATGGTTCTCTGTCCTGCAAGGCTGCAGGATCACCCAGCGAGAGTGGGACCAAATCAACTGGAACATCCGACACACTGAAGGTATTTGAGTACCACATTAACAGCTTTTAAAACATGAGAAAAAGTATCTTGTATGTGATTTAAAGTGTCTTGGAGTCAGCTGTGAATTAATGTGCCTAATTGCTGGATCCTTAGTATGGGTGAGCTCTCACTGGTACGGCGAGGTTTGCTTGTGCACCTGTGACAGAGCTTGATTTTCCCTCAAAGCACACACATTGCACTTGTACCTGAGACCACTTTGTCTCTTGTAACTGCTCTGCTTCCAGTAAAACTTGGAAAGCCTGCTTTCTGCCAGCGACTGCACGTGTTCCCACCTACTCCCCTCTCTGACTCCTACTGTACCCTCTATTTACCCTCCTTTTATCCTTCTGTCATTCTGGTCCACCAGACACCATGCTGAGTTTTATTTGCCTCCCTGAACCGGAAGTCAGCCAATTGTCCTGGGGTTCTCTCTTACCGTTCCGTTCTCTCTCAACCTTACCCTCTGTTATACTTCCTTAGCCAGTTGCCGGAGTAATATTTACTTACGTTATTATTGGAATATTTTATGGATCTTTCACCAGATCAAATGCCCCATGCAGGCAAGGATCCTGCCTGTTTGCTAACACATCGGTTAGTTACTCACCATTTCCATGTTGCCTGACCCTACTGGTCCCCAGTGGGATTTGACCACTTAAAGTGTTCCGACACTTTCATGGTTATTCAAAATATCTGTGCTTCTAGGACTCATATCTTTCCCAGACTTGCTCAGTTTCAGATAAAAAAGCCTCCTGCTTTCTAGGAAAGATAAGGCTATCCGATGTGAACATCACTAAATTTTTCTTCATTGGACCTTAAAATATCTCTGTTTCTATCTGTAGTGTATTTCTTGTTTCCCAAAATAACCTCTTACATTAGATTTTAATCCCAACACTTTCCATTTTTTTACCAACTTTATTAAATCAGCTATTCCTCCCCGATTTGCATCTCTCCATTTTCCTGGTTCCTTCCACACAGACAAAAACCAGACATATATATGTTGCCCCTATCATGGAAAAATTCAACCAACCAAACCAAAACAAATCTCTTTCATCTCACTGTTCTCAGTTTTTCTCCCAACTTAGCTCCTTTTAGCCATTCAAACTTCCTTACAGAACTGTCATTGTTCTTTGCCAAGTATGGTGAACTCCACAAGAGAAGGGGTTCTTTTTATTCTGTTGTGCAGTATATTTCCAGTATCTGGCATAATATCTAAGATGGTAAGGGCTCAGTGATTAAATGAGTTATTTTTAGCTACCCTTTCACTTCCCACTCTCTACCTGAGTGTTAAAATTTTGCTTCAAGCACTGCTTAAATTACTCTCACCATAATAGTTCCCTTTTCTGTCATTCAATCCATGGTCATATTGCAAATACTTCTCTTACATACTATATCATAATCTGTCTTAATTCTTATTAACTGTATATGCCTCATCATTTCCTCAGCATCTCAGGAGGTCAGTACAATAATTTGGTTATTTCTTTAGCTCTCACATCTCTTAACAAAGGGCTTGCCAGTTAATAATTATTACTGAGTTGAATTAATACTTTAAGCCTTAAAGGATCCTTTAACATTGTGCTGACCACATTAGTATTACCTTTGATAAAATATTTTCTCCCAGAAATAAAACTATGAACATGAAATAAGATAGCCTTTTAAAAACCATTTCAAATCATTAAAATAATTTTTAAAAAATGCTATGCTGAATGAATCATGATATAGGTGCTTTGTATTTATGATCCCTGCATTTAAATAATTAGAATTATCTATCCATATATACACATATGCATGCATAAAAATGTGGTTGTGACCACTTGCTAAAAGAAAAACCATTGATTACATCATTTCCAAGAGAATAAAACCATAAAATCCTTTTCTGGGTCCTTTAAATGTACCCAGTAAGTGCCCACTAGATAGAAAATCCTCAAGAAACTGTGTTAGACACCTGAACAGACTTAGGAATTACTCCACACTCACTTTCTCTCTGTTTTCCTGTTTGTCTTTCCAAAATAGGTTCTCATGTTTTTCCCTGTTTGCTTCTCCTCTTCTTCTAACTCATGTGGATCAGCAGCCTGAGTTGAGTATATTTTCCCCAGGTCCAATCTTCTAAGACTCCTTTTTGAAACACTATTTCCATTATTACCTACAGGCTGCACGCACTGAAACCCATGGATTAAATGTTCTCCACCACGCACCTTCCTCAGGCCTTAGGAGACCTTAGGAGTCTCTGGAAAGGAATCAGGCAAAACCAAAGTGATTGTTTGGTGGCTTGTGGGCTAAATAATTTATTGTTTAATTAACTTTTCTATTTTCTCATTAGCTGTAATTTTATGTAAAGAGAAATCATTTATTTAAGAAAAGCATGGTGGATTTAATTTGTTTTTCCCCCAGCAGAAAGTGGCCCATGTACAGACTTAAAATTTGAATTCTTTGCTTGTGTCATGCTCACTCATAGGATCACTGTTTATCATAGGGGAGTCTGCAAAATCTAAATAATTCACAAAGCAAAAACATTTTAAAAATCTAGAATCATTAACAATTAAGGGGGACCCATAAAGACTTAATGTGGGAGGTCTCTCAGTTTGTAATTCAGTGACTTGGATGACTATGGTCTATGCCTCTTCTGTAACTACTTGGCGCATGCATTAGGCTAATCCCTGCAACCCTGAATGTACAGGATATATCACAGACACTAACCTATAAGAACCCCAGTTTACTCTCTGGGCTCCATTTAGTTGTTTAGTTGGATATCCTTTGTTTACTCGTTTTATGCTGCCCTCTGCTCTGGAGACTGACCTGCAGATGCTAGATCAGAGGGCTCTAGTCCCTTTTTTGGCCAAAGGAGAGCACCACCTAGAGATAATAAAAAGGAAAAGTGAGATCAAGGTACTCTGTAGGATCCCTTTCTGCATGTTTATCTAAGACTGGCCAGATCCTTCAGCCACAGATCTGTTTCCATCAAAGCTACCTTCCATGGGTGAAACCTATGGACACTATTTACATGAACAGCTCCCCCACTTACTTCCTTCTGACCTAGAGGTATTAATAACTCCTTTTGTCTTACTACCTCAGAGCCCTGCATCCCTACCTTCTGGGTACCTCTACATTCTGGGTACCTCTCTGTAAATAACCCCCTTTAAACTTAACTCTCCTTGAATTACCTTCATCTGAACATGCCAGATATTTCCTATCAGGACTGTGTTATAATGTCTCTCTTTGAGATTCTTTAATTACTGTCATATTGACTATAAGTCTGCAAAATTGATCACTAATAGTAGCAAGCAACAAATTAAATGTAAACATTTAGATAATAGTCATGAACTACATGTTAATACAGAAAGAAGTCTTGGGAAAATACGAGAAAATATTGCCTTAGCCATGTTTGTCATTTCCTTCCATACATGGAGATTGGCCCCTAAAACACATTCTGGAATTGAATTATTAGAAGGTGGTACCATTTCCTCTGTACTTTTCTTTTTCCCAGTGGATGGATAGCACTGAATTTCTGCTGAACCTACCAGGGTTATAAATTGAACTTTCACCCATTTAATTTTTCCTTATAAAAGTGTTAGGAGGTAATTGACTGATATGGCCAGTAGTGGAACTCTTTTAAAAGACCTTGATAGGGCGCCTGGGTGGCTCAGTTGGTTAAGCGACTGCCTTCGGCTCAGGTCATGATCTTGGAGTCCCAGGATGGAGTCCCGCATCGGGCTCCCTGCTCCGCAGGGAGTCTGCTTCTCCCTCTGACCCTCCTCCCTCTCATGCTCTCTGTCTCTCATTCTCTCTCTCTCAAATAAATAAAATAAAATCTTAAAAAAAAAAAAAGACCTTGATAAAGCCATTAGTTTTGTGGTGTGGGTGCCCCTATTTACCAAAAAAACAAAAACAAAACAAAAAAAACCCACAAAGGAAGTCTTGGCTATCTTGGTATTCGCATTTAAAAAGTCAGAGATTTGTTTTTTTTAATGCTTTGCTATTTATTTATTTATTTTGTATTTTTAAAGAGGAGATGTCTCAAAGCAACAGAATTGGATCTTTTCCAGCTGAGAAGAATTCAAATGAGAAATATGCCTTTTTGTTCAAATACACAAATTACCCTCTGAACATTTTTTAATGTCTGTATTAAAGGAAAGAGGCAGTTCTTAATATTAAACTTAGTCCTATATCTAATCACTGACCAAAATATTTCCACAGCATTTGAGTGTTTGAAATTTGCTTTCTGCTTTAAAATTATAAAAGATTATAGACCTGTTGTGGAGAGTTTGAGAAATTGAGAAAGAAAAGTTTATAACTCTGACCTAGAACTATTATAATTTTTGTACATCATTTTAATATAGTTTTAATCTTAAGGTATAAACAGTATTCACATCTATAGGCCAAGAATTTTTCTGAATTACTATATAGTTTTTTTTTTTAAGATTTTATTTATTTATTTGAGAGAGAGGATTAGAGGAGAGAGAGAGCACATGAGAGAGGGGAGGGTCAGAGGGAGAAGCAGACTCCCTGCTGAGCAGGGAGCCTGATGCGGGACTCGAACCCTGACTCCAGGATCATGACCTGAGCTGAAGGCAGTTGCTCAACCAACTGAGCCATCCAGGCGCCCACTATATAGTTTTATAATAATTAATTTTAGATATCTTTAAGAAAACTATTTGTCACAGAGTAAGTGTTGAATAGGAGCTTTTATTTAATGAAACAGATACTTGGTGCAGTTCAAAAAAAAAAAATAGATGCTTCCATTATAGTGGCATTCACTGTTGAACACCTACTTCCATATTGTGAATTAGCAAATTCCACAAGTTTTAAGATGCACATATTGCTTTCAAAATTTTCCAGTGTGTGTGTATGTGGTCCTATTGGACCACATAAATTTTATCCCTCTCTGTATTAACCTTGGTACTCTATCTGCCTGAAGATTTTGCTGCGTATTAGAAGTTGGACTAATGCCTGTGGGTATTGCCTTTCACCTATTCAAAAATGATCTCTTTTAAATGAAGGAATTGCTCCGCTGTGCGTATGTGTGTGGGGAGAGAGAGAGAGAGAGAGGGAGGGAGAAAGGGAGCAGACTAGGGATTCAGGAAGATTTGCAGTTCTAGTACAAAGATAGACTGCAGTCAGAATTCCTTCCTGCTCTGGGAAAATCAGCCTTTGTTCTATTAAGGCTTTGACTGGTTTGAGGCACCTGGGTAGCTCAATTGGTTAAGAGTCAAACTCTTAATTTTGGCTCAGGTCATGATCTTAGGGTCCTGAGATCAGGTCTGCATCGGGCTGCTCACTTAGCATGGAGTCAGCTTGGGATTCTCTCTCTCCCTCTCCCTCTGCTCCTCCCCCTCCTCGCTCATGTTCCCGTGCTCCCTCCCCTCCCAAAAAAATATATAAATAATTAAAATCTTTTAAAAAAAGGCTTTGACTGGTTGGGTGTGGCCTGCCCACATTGTGGAGGACAACAGGCTCTATTCAGTGTACACAGATTTAAATGCCAATCTCATCCAAAAGTCACCTTCACAGACACATCAATAATATTTGATCAAATATCTAGGTATCATGGTCCCATCTAGTTGACACATAAAATTAACTATCTCAGAGTCATCTGAGTATTTGTTGACGAGAGTGAGGTAACACAACTTTGTAGCTTTTCTTTCTCCTGTGCACCATCCTCACACCTCTTTCTCTGATCTGCTTCTCCTGCCATCCTCTTTCACTTCTACTTATGCTTGGAATTTCCTTGGGCCCACCCAAATTCACTTTCCCACCCTCCAGGCACCATGAAGTTTCATGACACTCAAGACATTAAATGACTTCCTTTGACCTGTGAAATGTGACAGATGTCACTTCTGGCTGCATCTTTAATAAGCTAAGACAAAATCTGGCAAACTCTTTGTTCCTTAGCCTTGGTGACTATAAATGGTCTAGGGAGTATAAACTACCTAGAGGGTCCTCTGTCAACTTGCAATTGTTGCCCAGTATGCACAACAGGGAACCCTCCCTGTTTTAAGTTACTGATGTCACTGGGTTGCTTCATAGTATAATCTAGCTTATTTTGCCAGAAAAAAAAAAAATGTATAACAAGAGGAAAGTAAGGAAGAGATGTTATAGGAAATATGTAGAGCATAGAGTTTAGGTCAGAACAAATTGATATTGAATCCTGAGACTATTTCTTCCTAGTTGTGTTACTGTGTTAAAAATGGTTCCATCTCAGGGTGCCTGGGTGGCTCAGTTGGTGAGGCGGCTCCTTAGGCTCAGGTCATGGTCCCAGGGTCCTAGGATCGAGCCCCGCATCAGGCTCCTTCCTCAGCGGGGAGCCTGCTTCTCCCTCTCACTTTACCTGCTGCTCTGTCTACTTGCATTCTCTCTCTATCTTTGTCAAATAAATAAATAAAATCATAAAAAAACCCAAAAAGATCCCATCTCTCTGATCGTCAGTTTTTAAATCTAAAAACTGAAGATACTTATGCATTTATTGAACTTCTACTATATGCCAGGCATTATTCTAGGCCCTGGGAGAATAAAGATGGATAAAATGGATGCTGAATATTTACAGGTCTATTGGTAATAGAATATAACAGTAAATTCTTACTCCCCATTCTAAAACACTGTAGATAGTTGATAAATGTTTCTGATTTCCTTTGAACACTTACTTTAATGTAGAAGGATCCTAACCTTTACTGTTAATGGTGCTGATATCACCTGCTAACAGGTGGTTAAAAAAAGAAAGTCAAAGTCTAACTTGTTTTTCCTTTAATCAACATAAATGCCAAGAACCAGTCAGACTAGAGTTTTGCTAAATTGCATGTTTGCTTTGGCATTCAGTACAAATGCCAAATTCATCACAAGTCTCCAGGGGAAGAGATTACTTTCCAGCAGGCAGTCATGCTTTACTGGGGAGAATACCTCCTTTGCTTCTTCCCCATGACCTCTATATTGTACATTATGTTCTCTCCTCTTCCTTTGTCCTCAGTAAACATGACCCAGATGAGAACATAAATGGGCAACTAATAAAGGGACAAACAAAAAGAGACAAGACATGTATGAAAAATATTAATGCTTATTAATGATAAAGAAAAATGAAAATAATAGAACAGAACAGCATCGCCATCTGCTATACACTGAATGTTGGTGTCCCCCCTCCCCAAAATCCGTATGTTGAAACCAAATCTTCAGTGTGATGGTATTTGGAACTGGGGCTTTTGGGAGGTGCTTAAGTCATGAGTGTGAAACCCTCATAGTGGGATTGGTGTCCTTAAAAGAGCCCCCAGTAAGATTCCTGGCACTTCAAGCAATGTAAGGACCCAGCAAAAAGACATATGTCTACGGACCAGGAGGGGGCTGTTCACCAAACACCAAACCTGCTGGCTCCTTGATCTTGGACTTGCCAGCCTCCAGAACTGTGAGAAATACATGTTTATTGTTCAAGCCACCCCATCTATGGCCTTTTGTTATAGAAGCCCAAATGGACTAAGATAGTATTCATCAAATTAGTTAATATTTAAACACTGAATCATTCCCCTACATTGTTGATAAAAACTTTCTAGATTTAGCAAGGATGTAAAATACTCAAATTATGTGTGTTACTCCAATATTTTATTTGGGGTAATTGATTCAACTAAAATAGTGAAGGCTAGCACCCAACGTTATGAGCATGTTTATTCCAGCTCAGTTTCTAATAATATAAATTTGGATACAATATGCTTTTAACACTAGAATATTGGTGAAATGAGTCAAGATCGATATCTACAAAGAAATACCATAGAAACTTTTTAAAAATCTTGCACACATACCTATTAAAAAGAAAACATATACAATAAATTGTTGAATACAAAAATCATTGTAAATACATTTTCTTTTTAATAGGAATGTAAATACAGAAAATACCCGAGTAAACATGCATCAGTGATAATGGACCTCATGTTTAGCGAGGGAGTATCCTGAGTGTTAAGGATCTTAAGAGCTTTTTTTTTTTAAGAATACTCTGATATCTCTTAAATGAATATGCATTGCCATTGTACTAAATAAAATCAATAAATAAAGAAAGCCACAGCAGGCATTGACAACTAAAGAGAGCTAAGAAAATGTGTATTTGTTGATAGCTGATCGAATTTGCATCACCAGTAAAAAACACAGAGGATTTTTTTTTAGTTGCCAAGAAAGGCATCTCAAGTACACAAAGAAATGCTAGGTTCTTCCAAGAATATCAAGAATACAAAATATATATGTCAATTCTGTACATGGTAAGTTAGAAATAAAAGGGATTCCAGCCCTTCTCTCCTTGGAATTATTCGTTAGCTGGGTGATTTTTCCTAACCTGTTATTAAAGGCTCTTAGGACAGGCGAAAATGGATTAATAGCAAAGGGCATATTGATTAAAATGTAATTTCAATTATAACTAAGTGATGATTTTGCCTGCAAGTGGGAAGTACTCAGAGGCATCCTTTTGACATTTATATATAGTTCACTCTGGTCTTCCACACAGAACTTGATTTCCCCTGAATTACTGGGAGGAGAGGTATGTGTGTTAGACCACTCTTTTTTTTTTTTTTTTTTAAGAGAAATATGTTCTCTCAGAGAGAGGGAAATCTTTTCATTTATTTTTAATACTTCTTTCTAAGGAATCAATGTAAATACTTTTTTTCTTTGTTAAGTAGACGTAAAGCATACATGACTTTAAACATTTGAAAGTTTGAAAGAGAAATGCACTAAAAAAATTTTGTAAACCCTGTAACTCGAGCAGTGAAATTAATGACTTCCCTTTTCGATTTAACTATCTAAGGTTTATGGGTTTTTTGTAGCAATTTTTGTGGTTTAAAATAGGAAGGACTTCTTTTCCAAAATTGATGGCATGTGAGTGATGAGGCATAATCTATCAGAATTCACTGCTACATCTGACCTCACAGAGAGACAGACAGACACACACACACACACACATCCTGTTGATTCTGTTTCTCTGAAGAACTCCTACTGATAGAGACTCTTGTTCCCATGCAGAAGCACATTTACTCCTTCCATAAGAGAAAACTCAGAGGAGACAACCAGTTGCTGTGTCCAGCTCAGAGTCTCAGACCCTAAAAGAGACCCTAGGGTTTCTTAATTGGGTCTGGCCGTGGAACTTCTTGGCCTGGAGATCTATGAATCTAAGGGAAAATTCTGTGTTCCTCTTACAGCTGAAAGGTAATGATCAAATGCTGATGGGAATAAACACTTCCTGAGGCTTAGATATTTTTTCTGATTAGGTATACTTCCACTCTGTTGGAGGGGTTGGCTCCTCTTGTTATGGATTCCCAGTCCATATTCTTTTGGTTTATCCTTTTGGCGAGGGGAGGGGAGTCTTCTTTTTTCTTTTTTATCATTCTCCTTGGTCACATCTGAAATGCACCTGTGAGAATATGCTCTCCTAGGAGGGATGAGCAGCTTTTTTAACTCACCTTCTGCCCAGGGGTCTTTTTAAAATTTTAAGCATTCGGAGTCTTTTTCTCAAAAACTTAGTTGGCTCCTTACCTGTTTGACTGGTAGATTCCATGTGCTGCTTTAGTTTCTGACTCCAATTACTTCTTTCTCTTTCTAGGCTGAGTTATGGGCACCTAGGGAGGTCCTTTTAGGTTTCATCAGGAGAACCACTCCCTCTGCCTCTCTTTCCACAGCAAATGTGTCTAATCAAAATGAATTACAGGACAGCTGGATCCTTACTCTGAGACACCTTAATCCCTTCAGGGCTTTTAACAATGGGTGTTAAAACCCTTAGTATACTTTTGATGACTACATCTTGAGTTTTAGTGGACTTTGCCCCTGAAGGTATTGCTTTATATTTTATGCTGTAAGTCCCTGAATCCATGGACTGTCTTTATTCTCTTTAACTACTAATTATATGCTGATTAATTATTTTCTGAGCTTCTCTCTCTCTCTTTTTTTTTTCCTTTTTCCTGGTACTTTGCCAAATACAGACAACACAAAAGATTAACATTCTATATACTTATTTTGCCCTAAAGATACAAGTTTATTATTTCTCTGGAATGATTCCCAACTTAGAAGAAGTAACATCTTCATCAAATGCTTTGCCATTATGTAAGACAGGTTATCATTTTCTCACTTAAATAATTTGTTCATTATTTGCGTCTGTTAGCCATGGTCAAACATTTTAGATCTTGATATGGCAGCATTCTACTTCTAGGTATCAAGCTCTTTATGAATCTGACTAGGATAGTTTGGTAAAAACAACTTTCACCTGTCTGTGGCTAGAATAACAAAGGATTATTGTTGTTGTTGTTGTTTTAACTTACACTGTATGTGCATGGTAGATCTGCACTATTCCCTGTCTTTCTTATTCATGACTGCAGGCTGAGGGAAGTTTCATTTCTATGCTTTCATGGTTGCTGAGGAAAGATAAACAGGAACGTGAAAATTACACACAGACTCTCAACCCTTCCACCCAAAAGTGACATGCATTCCTTCTCCTCATGGTTATTGAACAAAGCCATGAATGTGGCCACATTTAACTCAATGGGATAGGAAAGTGCAATCCTGGCATATGTCTGGAGGGAAAACTAGAAATATTGAGTGAATAATACTAATGGTTGCCACATTCTCATACTCACCACTCCTTTATTTTTGAGAATGCCAGATTCAGATCTCCAAGAGGGCAATGTCATTTTTCTTGGAAAATTAATGAACTTGAGCGATTGAATTGATGAAATTGAATTTTTTTTTATTGTTTTATTTTATTTTATTTATTTGACAGAGAAATAGCGAGAGCAGGAGCACAAGCAGCAGGAGTGGGAGAGGGAGAGCAGGCTTCCCGCGGGGCAGGGAGCCCGATGTGGGACTCGATCCCAGGACCCTGAGATCATGACCTGAGCGAAGGCAGCTGCTTAACCGACTGAGCCACCCAGGCATCCCAAAATTGAATTATTTTAAGAATTAATGAACTGCCAGGAACTATCCTATGGCAGTAACAGTGAAGATTCACCAAATTCAGGACTTTTACTTTCCATTAGCAATATTCTTCTTCCTCTGCTGCAAACATATTCACATGAGTTGTAAACACTGATCACACAACTCCACAAAACTAGTAGCTGTGGTTGAAGAAATGGCTTATTCAGTGTTAAGACAGATGAGGAAAGTCAATCATTTTCTGGGAGCCAAATATATTCTTATCATACAGTACAATAAGTTTTCATGGAAATGATATTCATTATCTCTATTCCAAAAATCTGAAAGCTTTTATGATGTGATGGTGGGTGTGGGGAGAAAAGGAAGGGGAGGGAAGAAAGGAACGAAAAGGAACGAAAGGAGATGGAGAGAGACAAAAGAGGCTTTTATTGTTCTTAATTTTGAATCACATATATCTACCTTTTTTCTCCCAAATTAAGAATAAAATTACTTTGCCATATACAGAACTAGTCTGCAAAGTATCTGATAATCAAGACTATTCCCAAACTTTGAATTTGCTGTACTTAACGAAATGTTATGCCATTTGTCTTTAGCAAGCATGAAGGAGTGAGTTTATTGTAGGTTTGTGTGGAATAGCACAAAATAGAGGACTCAGAAATGCAATTCTGGCTTGTAAAGAATCTATAATTTATTGAACTATATCCCCCTCAGAGCGCTGGTACTAATTTACAGGGATCCAGGCTGTGTTAGTTTTTCATTGCGATGTAGTAAATTAACACAAATTTAGTGGCTTAAAATAACCAAGTTGATATCTTAAAATTCAGTGTGATTGAAATCTGACACAGGTCTCACTGACCTAAAATCAGGGTGTTAGGAAGTGCATGTCATCCTGGAGGGTCCATTTCTTTGCTAATTAAAATTCAGTTGCTTGAAATTGTAAAACTGAGGTCCTTTTTCTTTGCTGCCTGTCAGCTGAGGGTCACTCTCAGCTTCTAGAGGCCATGAATTCCTTAGCTTATGGCTGTCTCTGTCTTCAAAGCCAACCATAGCAGAGGTTAGTCCTTCTCACAATTTGAATCTCTCCAACCTATTCTCTCTATTCTACTTTCAAGGACTTATTTTATTAGTTTGGGCCTATCTGGATATTCCAGGATAATCTCTTCAGCTCAAAATCCTTAACTTTAATTATATCTGCAAAACACCTTTTGTCATGTAAAATAATATATTCACAGTTCTGGAAATTAGGGCATGGACATTTTGGGGAGGGGACACGTTATTCTGCCTACCACAAAAGTCTAAATGTGATAGCCATGTGATATCTGAGATAAATAAGTGAATGGAATCATCATTTTCCTATTAGAAGAAAACATGAGACCAGGCACTCAGATTTGGAAAATCGTAAATATGGTTTACCTTACCAGCCTTGGGAAAATAATTCCATGCCTTCTTCACTACAAAAGTATAGAAAATTTATCATGCTTAGTCCAGAACTATTTTCTAGCTGAGACCCCATAAACTACTGCCTAAAGGAATGTGCAACCAAGATGCTATCTCATTAGGAACGTGAAAGTGCTTTGTGGGACCATAAATAATTATAGAAATAGAATGGGTTCATTTAATATCTTCACTATGTTATGATTCTGAACGTGTGGCCATATCTGCTGAATATGTCCTACAAATATGACTACAAATATGGATGTGTGATTAAATTGACTGAGGTAAAGTTAATTAACTTAGAGAAGAGAAAAATTAAGGAGTATTTGAAAGGTGTCTTTATTTTGATAAGGGGCTAATATAGGAATGATAATTAGAAATGTGTTATGCATTCTTGGGGGTTGAAGTGGTTCCAGTGAGTTCTTCCTTCCAGGATACTGATTTCTGCTCAACATAAGGAAAGATTTCCTAATAATCTGAGCAGTCTAAAAATGGATGGAACTGCATCATAAGATTGTAACCTACCTGTCATTAGAGGTCAGTTAAGCAGTGGCAGATGAGCCCTTAGCAGGGATATTATGGATAGATTTCAAGCACTGAAGAGATGGATTATATGCAATTTTTAGCAATATGGCCCTGTTTTCCTGATCAGTTATCCAATTCTTAGTCTGACAATATTTTTTCCTAGCTTTTTATATTTTGTGACAATGTAAATATTAAATCCCAAGTTGTCTGAAATGAATTAATGCCCATAATTGTAGAGGATAACACTTACATTCAACGTGTAGATGCTTATACAATAAAACTAATTATTATGATGATAAGCATTTATTAATTGATTACTGCACACTATTCATTGGTTAACATTTATTTCATGTGAAGCGTTATCCCAGCATTGTGCTTGACAGACCCAGACCTCACAGAGTTTACAGATTTGTTGGAGAGACAAACAATAAACTACTGAACAAAAGAACAAAATCAATAATCACTGATTATGTTATAAAGAAGATAAGCAGGATGATAGGTTAAAAAGAATAGCAGGTAGACCAATTTAAATAAGGTAATCAGGGAAGAACTTTCAGGGTGGGCTGACATTTAAACTAAACTTGCAGCATAAGAAATGGCCAAGTCCTTTATATAATAACCTTATGAGTTATTAATCCTTGCAGTAACTCTATGGGTTAGGAACTGTTGTTGCCTTAATTTCAGAGAGAAAGAAACTGAGGCTTAACAAAGATTTACCTGCTCAAGTTTAAAGGCTAGAGACTGGGACCTGAATCTGTAAGATCCCAGTGGCTTATAAAGCTGGAACCTGTGACATTTGGTTGTTTGGCTCTTTCTGACTCTGCATTTCTGAGACTGAAACTGACTACAGCAACTTGGAGAGAGTGAACACATGGGGCCAGGCCTGTGAATTAATGGCTAAATTCAAGAATCCTAAACTTTAATGAAGTTAGAATACTAGGATTCAGAAACATACCCAAAAGCAGCTGGAGCTAGTTATCATTTTTATTATGGACATGGATTGTGGGAGACACGTAGATAGGGTAAAAGATAATTTCCCACTTTTCTTTGATACCACTTTGATATTATGGAGTAGTATAAATACACTGGTCTAATAAAAGTAATATAGGTAATGAGGAGGGATAGTCTTGCTAAAGACAAGTTGTTCCTTCTGTTGGGTTTAAACTCACTGTTCAGGGTGGAATTACGCAGGGTTACGAGTCCAGATGAGGAAGAGTGCTGCTCAGCAGTCCCAGTTACCTCTGCCACCGTAGACCATTTGGGGGAGCCAATTCATTTATCTGAAGCTCAGTTTCCCTATCATGCTCAAAGATCTTCTGACGGTGTTAGTGGCCAATCTGTTAAAGCCAATCTCTTCTTCACATTTAAAAAGTCAGTGGAAACAGTAAATGTGAGTTTCAGAGTCAAGATTCACGCAGAAATGGATCTGTAGGGAGGAATGCCATCTTTGGATGAGGCTGCTTAAAGGAAGCATAATGTACCTCATAGATGCTCAGCAAGTAAGGGGACCAGAAAAACTGATAGAGACAGTTCTGGACAATATCATTGGTATAAATTTCCCCACAAAGTAGAATATAGGCCACATTGTTAACTTCACAAATGAGATTTTATTTCTTCTTTTGAATGTTTGCTGAGATTTCTTTAAGTATGTCTCTGCTTTAATGCTAGCATTATATACAGATCTTCTTTGGCTTATGATGGGGCTATGTCCCAATAAACTCTTATTTTCCTAAGTTGAAAATATGAATTGAAAATGAATTTAATAAACCTAACCTACTGAACATCGTAGATTAGCCTAGCCTACCTTAAACATGCTTAGAACACTCACATTAGCCTACAGTTGGGCAAAATCATCGAACACAAAGCCTACTTTATGAGAAGTTGTTGCATATCTCATGTAACTTATGGAATCCTATACGGAAAATGAGAAACAGAATGGCCCTGTGGGGACAGAATGGTTGTCAGTGTAACTGCAGTTGACCCTCTTGATTTTCTCCTGACTGGGAGTTGTGATGGCTGCCGCTGTTCAGCATCATGAGACAGGATCATATTATGTATCTCCATTCTGGAAAAAGATACAAATTCAAAATTCAAAGTATGGTTCTTACTGAATGTGGATCACTTGTTTAACATCGTAAAGTCGAAAAATCATTAAGTCAAACTAAGTCAGGGACCGTTTGTATTGTTTGCCAGACATCCTACACTCTTTTTAAATGCAGAATACACACACACACACACACACACAAAACAGTATTACTTTAAGTTTGAGTAATGCTATGTGTATACCATAAACACACACATTCTCATAAGAAAAACTGACAAAATCTTACTTTGCTTTATGGAACTAAAGAGCTTTGTCTCAGATCTTACTTGTCCTTATGCATAAGTTCATCGGGAATTCTTACTGAAGGATAAAACTTTTCGAAGGGCTCCTGATCTACCAATCATACAAGATTAATGTGATCTTCATGTATTCAACATACTGATACTGAGTTATTTCTATGAGCCAGGCATTGTCCTAGGCATGTAGAATCCAAAGCAGGCATTAACACATTGTAGCTATGCTCAATAAACAGAGTTTTGATATGCAAAGTATGTCAAACCCACACTGTTTTCATTATTGCAATGGTACTGAATAATGTAAATACTGAATATCTGTTTTGTGTGTAACCCTATGGTGAGGGCTTTGCACTTGTTACCGGAGCCTACTATATTTCACAATGCCAAGGGGCACTACTTTTATATTATATAAATGGTGACTCAATTGTGGAATGTGGAAGTTCTCAATTATCTTGCTTAATTATCACAAAAATCAAACGGGCAGTTTTTGTTATCCCTTTTCCTAAGATGAAAACAGCCTCAAAAATGTGAGAATTACTTAACTGTTAAATGGCAGAGCTGGGTTGAGATTTGGATCTGACTAATGCTAAAGTCTGAATAATTTTATTACTCTGTGAAGTCTGTTGTTATAACGCTATCATATGCAGAATTAGTAATCTAAGTACCCCAAGATTCTTTTATAAGCATAAATCGTACATCAGAGGTCATTTATATCATTTATCTTAGGAGAAAAATAACGCCTTGCATCTGCTCTCAGCTCTAGGTAAATGCAATAGCTGGAGGTCCTGCCATGTTTTTAAAAGAGGAACATTCACACACTGAGAGGCAATGTAGAATGTTTTCTTAACCTTCTCCTTAGAGAGAGCTACCTGGGAAATCTCTTAAGAGTACTCTATCTTAGTCACAAATACACATTTATGTCTTTTCCTAGCCACATTGTGGAGATAAGAAAAAATAACCTGATGGCAGGTTTAGGGCTGTCAACCCAAAATTTTAGATTTTAACACTGAAAATTGTGTTTGATAAAGAGAGATATATATCAAGGTTGATGTTTGTTTTTGTTTTTGTTTTTTTTTGTCTGAACCATTACACTCATCAATTCTTATTGTAGTCGTTTTGTTTCTAGCATAACAAAAGAGTATTTTTATGTGGCCTCAGTAAAAGTTTATGTAAATATATATTTAATGATAACACACAACAGCAGCGTGGGTCGGTAGAGGTTAAAAGAAGCTAAGACACATGAAAAATTTAAAGAAGTGGATTTCAATGTCATGAATCACAATTTATGTTCTAGAATGGGCAGTGGAGTACACGGTGCTGGTTGTGCTGTCCCAACATTCGCAGACTTGCCTACCCACACAGTTTACACCTTTGAACATACCCAAGACAGTTCATTAATCCTAAGTTTATTTTTAATGTTTAATATTTAATAGAAGCTGTGATATCTCAAAAAATAAGAAAAGTTGGTGCTCATGATGATTCTGCAAGGAAAAATCATCTTTATTTAAATACAGATTAAACTAATGAATATGTCTACTAGAATGTTAATATAGGTATTTAGCAGAGCAAAAGAACATCAGCTAAAGGAGTCCAAAAGCTTTGTTCCTCCTTTGACATAGTTGTGTGATTTTGTTTTCATGACCATGGTTTTGCATGTCTGCTACTTCCTTTCTTCACTTTTAAATTCCAATGAAACTGCAAATATTCTAGTTTGTGTGAACAAACTAGACAAATATTATTATTATTATTATTTTAAGATTTTATTTATTTATTTGACAGAGAGAGAGATAGCGAGAGCAGGAACACAAGCAGAGGGAGTGGGAGAGGGAGAAGCAGACTTCCCGGCGAGCAGGAAGCCCGATATGGGGCTCGATCCCAGGACCCTGGGATCATGACCTGAGCCGAAGGCAGACGTTTAACGACTGAGCCACCCAGGCGCCCCTAGACAAATATTATTGGAAGAAACTCATTACCACTTTTGGAAAACAAAGTATGTACCATGGGCGGGCGGGGGGGGGGGGATCAGTAGCTCTATGATTCAATTGGTATACATTTTCACTATGAAATAAACCATATGATATAGTTCAAAAATATATTAGAAAATATTATAGCTTTCCTCTAAAAGAAGGCTTAATTGAATTTTGTCCACTGCAATTATCTACATTCATTTAAAATTGACTTTTATATACAGATTTCATATTGCTCTTTATAACTACACTTTATTAATGCATGAATATGAATATCAACCAATTTTCCACCTTCAAATTAAGGTTGATTGAATGTTTCAAATAGTCTTTGTGTTACCAGAGGGTGTGTGTGTGTGTGTGCGTGTGTGTAATTCTTCCCCCCTTAATTTCAATTAAGGTGTCTTATGAAGGTTTAGACTTACGCTTCCTTCAAAGGATTGCTTTACTTTTTGGACCTCAACTTCAAATGAGTTGTAGGAAGGCTACGTTTTCCTTGAATTGCTTCACAGTTAGTTGCGTGTCTATAATCAGATTATACACTTCTTAAATAATAGCCGTAGTCTTTTCCATCTAAATATTCTTCTGTTGAAGTTCTTCCTGATTCCAAGACTCTCCCCTTTCTCTTGGGTAATGTGTTGAATAAATTATATATTTTCTGGATCAAATCATGTTTTTTTTTTTTTAAAGATTTTATTTATTTATTTGAGAGAGAATGAGATAGAGAGCATGAGAGGGGGTAGGGACAGAGAGAGAGGTAGACTCCCTGCTGAGCAGGGAGCCCGACATGGGACTCGATCCCGGGACTCCAGGATCATGACCTGAGCCGAAAGCAGTCGCTTAACCAACTGAGCCACCCAGGCGCCCTCAAATCATGTTTTTTTTTAATCTCCTGTAGTAACCATGGCATTCTAGATCATATAGAAGGGACACAGTAAATGCTTATTAACTAATGGGAGATGTTTCCTAAACCTACATGTGAGAATCTTATCCTCAGTAGAATTACACCAACATTCCTATCAGATTATATAACCATTTCTCTCTCTCTCTCTTTCTTAGAGAGAGAGGGAGAGAGAGAGTGTGTGCACTATCAGGGGGAAGGGCAGAGGGACAGGGAGAGAGAATGTTAAGCAGGCTTCATGCCCAGTGCAGAGACTGACATGGGTCTCATGACCTTGAAATCATGAACTGAGCTGAAATCAAGACACTTAACCGACTGAGCCACCCAGGTGCCCCCACATAACCATTTTTTTTTAAAGGTCTTATTTTGATCTTTGATGTGTGTGACTCAAAAATAATCTGATTCCTGATTTTTAAAGTACAATTATAAAAGGAAAGAAATAAAAAAATGCAGGAAATTCCCCAGGGTTACTTAAAATAAAATTTTCACATTTGTCTTTTATATTTTCTGATTATAATCAAGGCAGCCAGGTAGAGTGAAAAAAGGATTATTTTCTGAGATTCTAAAAACTTGGCTTGTCATTCAAGTATTGACCTTCAATACTTTTGTGAATTCAGGCAAACCATTAACCTTTTTGAGTTTCAGTTGTCTCCTTTGAACAAATAGTGTAATAATTATATCTGCTATGCAAAATGGTTTATAAGAAAGTAAATTGTATCTCAGCTTCAAATTTTATCTGTTGAAGTCTATACTAAGGTAAATTCAGTGAAAGCAAGCTATAATTCATCAACTCGGTTAAAACTGCAACCTAAAATATAAAACAAATAGAATTTTACATAAAGGAGGATTGATTCAACAAAGGATAGAGTAGACCCAGAGTTGAGACCCAGAGTAGAGAAAATTTACTAATTTAAGCAAGAAAGAAAGCATAATAAATTGTTTTCAACCCCTAACCCCAAAGCTTCAGTGGAGATGTAACAGGGATATCCACACTAAAAGATTATAATATAAAGAAAAAGACACCTGCAAAATATTAGCTGTTCCATGTGTTATCTCATTTTGCATTAACTGCTAATGTGGTTATAATGTCAGGAGCAAAATTAGACTTTATTCTGCCCATCTCACCTGTTAGTTGTATGTTCCCTAAATGGCATGGGTAATGTTCCCGTAACACGCAGCACAGTACTTTGCTAGGAGTTCAATAAATGTTTGTTGAATTGAATTACCACATTAAAATTGTCAGATTGCAGGGTTTACAGCCTATAAATCTTATTTTAAAATCCAGGTTTACACAAATTTGCATATTATTTAGAAAATGAATAAATTAAGCCCAAATCAGTATCTAATTTATATGCATTTCCACAAACTCAGTTTAATAGTTGGAAGTGTTACCACTGACCAACAAGTTGGATAGGACACCAAGATGACCTAACTCACTTGGGAATTGACAGTGTTTAGAATATTGCCCAGAATTTTGTTTACTTACCAATGAATTTTTTTCCAGATGAACTTTCTTTGGAGATGTTTATTTTTGGTTACTTATTTAACACTTCTTGAATCCTGTTGCTTTGTTGATTGGATGTGTTTAGTTTTTACACACATTGCTGCATGCTTCTGCAGTAAGTAAAGCTGATCATGCTTTATGGGTAAATGATAGTAACCAACACAGTTTAAAGAATTACCTCCACCCCCCCCCCATTTTTTTTAAAGATTTACTTTCTTGCCAAGCTGTTCTACTGAATAGTCATTTTTCATTCAAGAAAGAGAACATGCTCGTGGCTTGTGGCATTGCAACTCATGTACCTTTCTTTCGAGAAATTCATGTAAATTTATGATAGGGGCTACCCTCTTTATTTGTCAGACTAAAATTAAACTGACTTCTTCACAATTTCCTCCACCTTCCTGCCCATTCTTTTCCTTAAGTATCTAAGTTCTGCAAATTTTTATATAAAGTCTCAGGGAGAAGCATCCAACATGATGTTTATCAAGTTGCAGCACCAATTCAATATGCAAAACAGAACAAAACCCAAAAAACAAAACCAAAATTGCCATTTCCTAATGCGGTGCCTCTAACTTGAAGTTCTCTGCCTGGTTAGGTAAAAACAAGACTTATGTCTCTTATGTCATAGCACCTAATCCCAGCTTCCTCTATCTGCTCAAGTAATTTTAAGTGAAAGATGAAGGAATTATTTAACAAGATGAGATTTAGCAAGACATTGTTGACAGGGTTTCCAAGGAAACAACAAAACAAAAGGGCAGTGAATCCTGATTTTAAAACGGATTCAACTTTTAAATGATGTAGAGAAGTAACATTGATACTTATGAACTTTAAAAATTTTAAGGAAAGCCCAATCAATCAAGATATTGAATAACATATTTCTGTTGGGAATAAAGAAAGAAGGGGACTCTATAAAAAGAAAGTGCTGTAAAGAGGAGGAATTGTATTTTGAAGGCTACAGTGTTTCAAGGTGTTCAGTTGATGAAATCTTTGTCTTGTAGTCACCAAGCTTCATTCTGTGTTTCTATAATCACAATGCAGTTTTTACACTCTACAATTATCTTTAATTGTAAGGATACGCAACACCTTATTAAGCTAAAAGGGAGATAGTAGTTGTGCATATTAAAGAACCTGTGAACTCCAATAGCCTATTTTGATTACTGAATGATTTTGACACTCTTCTGAAGAGCAGTTGCCTCATTTTGTTCCCTACCTTCAGGGAGTTTGTTAAAGGAAAAAATGCTGAGGATATCCTCTTAACAATATCTGAAGATGATCTGGTCCTATACAGCCAACAAGAGGAACAAGGAACTCAACACCACAGATGCTAGTTATGTTGTTTGGAAGAAAAAGAAGGAAGTTCTACAACATTTCACTCAATCATGACTGTAGTTTTAGCCAAAGACCTTGGGAGATTCCCTTTAATTCAGAAGGGATAACTAAGTTGATAAGATCAGAGTAACTGATATTTTGGCGTATCTCTAACTTGTAGATGTGGAAACAAACCCTTCCCCTCCCAACAACAAAAACACCACCAAACACACATGCGTGCACACACACACACACACGCACACACACAGATCACCACCATGACTAACCTGTCTAGCCTAAAATTTTGCGTAATGAAGCCCTATTATTCCAGGTTTAGCCGACAGTACTTATTTTAAGAGTTTCTTTGTTTTCTTTGTTCCTCTACTTATTCTGTAAATCAAAATTAATCACCACTTTCACTAGTGTTGCCTTTATACAATATTTATAACTCTATTTAGCCTATATCTTATGCTGCTTGGTATAATTATATTAACATGTTTGTCACCCTTAATGAATTGTAAGCTCCTTGAAAGCAAGCATTAATACTTTTTACCCCTTTTCCTTCCTTTCTCTGTGTGATATATATATATTTATAAATTTTTATATATAAATATAAATAAATATTTACAAATAAAAAATATATACAAATACATAATATATATATGAAACACACATACAAATATCTAGATATCTATGCACACACAGTTATATAGAGTATAAATAAAGTATTTACACATATTAAATGGTGTATATATATGAATTATAAAATTAAATCAGGTTGCCTTTTCTTGTATATTAGTCTATGAAAAGGCAATAAAATCATTCTACTTGTCAGTATATTGTCCCTATTTCAGTGAGAATATTAGATCAGATTATATTGTACATTTTATACATTTTTAAATTAACACTGTAACACAACAGCTAAATCCAATCCCTCCTCCTGTTCTCCAAAAAAAATAAATAAATAAATTACTTGATCAATCCAGTTGATAGGATATTTCAGTATTTTTTCAGTATTGTATAAGGTTCTCCTACAAGATACTTGGGGAAGTCAGAATTGTATTGCTTCCTATCCACTTTACACTCTGTGCTCCCCTCCCTTTATGCAGACAATGATCTAGTCTCTCTTCTCCTCCTCCTCCTCACATTTAGGTTCCACTTAGAAAGTTTACTTAGAGTACCCCTTAGGCAGTGATTTTTTTTTAGGTTGGAGGAAACTGGTAGAGGTGCACAACAACTCTAACAAAACCTTTGAAAAATTCCCTATCAAGTAAGGGCACAATTTTACTTTCAGTTGTATCAAAACATTCTTGTGTGGGCTTCATGGATGTTTAGAAATATCACATCTGCCAGTTCCTGCTTCCGAAGGAGGATGAAAAGCTGGAATGCCAGTTTGTTTTTGCCAACATATAGGGTGCATGGCTCTGAGATTTTACCATTGGCCTTTGGGATCCATTCTGTGGATTCCATTACTTTAAAAGCTTTTTATTGCATAGTTCATAATCACAATTGAACATTAATTAGTTCATAATCACAATTAAACAAATTAAGTGTATGACTTAGGCAAATGCATGTTTCATTGTGGTTTCTGTCTATACAGGTATCATTACACTTTTCTTATTAGAAGGAAAGATTTAGCCAGTTTGTGAAATTTGTACCATATTTCAGTATCTTTGAGAAATTTTTCATAAAGAGACTACCTGTCAGAAAGGTCTTATCAAAGAACTATGCCAACAAAGCAACAAGCCCAGATGGTTTTATAGGGGAATTCTATGGAATCTTCAAATACCATACCATACCAAAGCTATATACATTTTTACAGAATATAGAATGACATACCTTCCTAAATCTCTTTATAATACAGCTGTAACATTGATACTAAAGCCCTATAAAGATAGAGAAAAACCTGCAAATTAACCTCACTTATAAGTGTTTGTGGAAAAATCTTAAATAAAATAGTAGCAACAGAATTCAATACCATATTAACATAATTGCACAAAATGGCCCACTAAGATTTATTTCAGGAATGCAAGATGTTCAGTATCAAAACATCTGTTAATATAATCCATCACATTAATAGATCTGATGGAAAAATCACATGAATATTTCCATAAATATTGAAAAGAATCTCCAACAAAATTTAACACCCATTTCCCACAAACACACTCAATAATAATATAACAGATGGATACTTAGCCTAATGAAATAGGAATACCTCAATCCTAAAGCCATTAACTTCCTTATTGGGGAAATTCTAGAGACATTCTGAGTAAACTCAGGAATTAGGCAGAGATACCTCCTATTTCCACAATTATTTGACACTAGGAGATATTAGCCATTAGAATTAAGATAACACATGTAAAAGTATAGAATTGAAGAAGTAAAATTATTTGCAAATGATATATAATAGTATACCTAGAGAATTCTAGAGATTTAATGTTAAAAATAACTCAATATAATAATTCAATAAGATAATAAGGTATAAAATTAATGTACATAGTCAAAAGTTATTTGTATCAATCAGCTATTACTGCATAGACAACTACCTAAAAAAATGTAGATTTGAACAAATGGGCAGTTTTTAATAAAGGGAGGGAATTTTAGATAAAAAGGTAAGTTTGCATTTACACCCATTCTTGTGCATAAAAATTAACACCAAATGCATCAGTGTAATACAATATTTTTTAATCCATCACACATGTATTAGCAACAAACATACTAGAATTTGTTTGTAATTTGGCTGACTCAAAATATTTTAAATTGATAAATTTGTATAATATAAAGAAATGTTCTGTGACATTATTAACATTTCAAATATTAACAATTCAAAGTTAAAGGACCAGTGATGAACATGAAGAAAATACTTTCAAATTATGTCACAGATAAAGGGCTAAAATCTCTTAAAATATCATTTTTTAAAATAATAAGGAAGACCAAATGCCCATAAAATGGGCATAAAATGGGCAAAAGACAAAAATAGCCATTTGACATAGTAGAAGACATACAAAAGGCTCTTAGATGAAAAAATAGTCAATTTTTTCATAATGAAAACAATCCAAATAAAAAAATGCAAAAAAAAAAATGAAGTCTATCTTTCACCTTTCCAACTGGCAAAAATTTGATAGCTTGACCATACTGTCTGCTAATATGGCCCTAAGAAAATAGGCCATCTCATACCTATCTAGTGAGAATGTAAAATGATAACATCCACATTGGAAAGAATTTGGTAAAATCTTACGACATTCTCTATGCAGTTATTATATGACCCAGCGGTCCTACCTCTAGAAACTTAGCCTGAGTATATACTCAAAATGATGAGAAACATACATGTGAGTTTATTCATTGCAGGATTTTGTAAATGCAAAAATACTGAAACAACTTAGATATACATTCAGTGGAGTCCTATGCAGTTGGTCCCTCCTTCCCCTAAAAGTATGGATAAATCTCCACTACATGATAAATAGGGATTTCCAGTATATCTTCTTAAAAGACAAAGCAGAGTTCAAAACATATATAGAAGATATCATACTTGGGGCACCTGGGGGGCTCAGTTGGTTAAGTGTCCAACTCTTGATTTTAGCTCAGGTCTTGATCTCAGGGTCATGAGTTCAAGCCCTGCATTGGGCTCCACACCCAGGTATATATAAAATACCATATTTTACACATGCAAACACATATATAATCATATATTTATATATAATGCATATATATGTATACATATATGAGCATGCATTATTATGAAGTACAGGAATTAGAGAAGAAGATGGGACTTCTCTGAGCATATTTTTTATATAATTTTGCCTTTTACTACATACTAATTTTTACTCATTCAAAAAATAATAATGGAATAAAGAAAACATTAAAATTGAAACAAATAAAAACCAAAGCCTAACTTTTTGATCAAATGTATCGCAAAAGATTTAGTCTAAATGAGTTTTGAATACAGTATTGTGCTGTATACTTTCAATGGGATTATAATCTAAAGATAAAGAAATGCTCTTTATTTAGTAGGCTTGTTTTTGGTGATAGAGTAGTTGTTTCAAAACATTTTATATATATTGTAAGATTGGTAAATATGTTATCATTTTGGGGACAAGAAATAGAAATATGAAATGGGGTAAAGTGGAGAAGAAATCCCTGAATTAGCATGAAACAGTGATTTAAAATATATTTCTATTATCTATCAATTGGTTTTCCTTTGTACAAGTGTACATCTTAAATTCAATGATACCCAGTAGCAATTAGCACCTTTAGCCCCAGGGTCTTGGTTTCTAAGTACTGCTTATCATTAGAAGGAACCATTGGGCTTAAGAGAAGTGTTTCATTTCATGGCTAAGTTGGGGAAGTACAAATTGAACCTGGAACATCTTGATCCACAAAAGAAGGAAATGCTGAAAAAATTGATGGACACATTTCAAAACAAGACAGAAACTAACCTGAGGGTGTTTCAACTGGCCAAATTTAGGACAATTTATACATCAAAATGAATAATGGAAATATTTAATACAGAATATATGAGTCTATATGGATCCTAAATCTTTTTAAGTGAGTGTGAAGAGGGGAAAGTCACCATTAACAGAAGAATGACATCTGATGCTTTATGGACAAAATGAAAGAAAGTCAAATTTTCATACCCATAATAGTCATAATTAATTCAGGCAAGAATTATCAGTGGATACTAAAATCATTGGGGCAAACTAATATTAATCCTTTATTAAAAGGATAGCCACACAATCTCTAGGTATTCTCCCATTAACATGCAATTTAATTTTTATTTACAAAGGGATGTATCTTTAAAATGGAAAAATTTGGGAACCATACTTAAGCCAAATAATCAAATATCATCAGTAATGGCACACGCAGACATCTTGTTCTTTAATCCATTAATTTCTCCTGATCCTAAATTGTGTTTCCATCTTTTTCCTATAGTAGTGTTTTTATTCCTAAGAATAAGACTTCACAAATTAATCACTTGAGCCTCTCTACAAAAACTGCTGCGTGTGCAATCACTATGAAGTCTTCTTGTGCCTGTTACATATAGCTCTCCTACTCAGAAATACTTTTCATTAAGACACAGTTCTACAAAGAACACAATGTTTTATCTATGATAATCAGAATTAGAATTGTGCTAGCTTTTGTAAAAAATACACACAAAATTCCTTGTTTCAACAAGATAGTTTATTTCTCTCTCAAGAAATTGTCCATTATAGGTGTTCATGCTGAGAACTCCTGGAGGCATATCTTCATCTGCTTTTCACTAGTGTCAGGGAGAGGAGCACAGAAAATCATGGCATGAAGGTCTTTACAGGCCAGATATCATTCCAACTTGTATCCCATTAGAGAAAACTTAAGTCACGCGGCCATTCCTAGGGCAAGGGAGGGTGACAGAATGCAGTGTAAATGCATAGCCAAAGAGAGAATGGATTTAAGGGTACATCTAACAGTCTCTGAAATATGGTCCATTCCTTCAGTTTGGTCATCTATAAATGACAATACTTAGAATGGGTCCTTTACCAAATAAAAGTAGTTTGGCTTTTGAAATGGCTCCATCCATGTTCTGTAATGAGAATTCTATATATTTGATTGTATGTGATTAAATGCAATAAACCGTAAAGAATACTAGAATGTGTTCTGTTGTTCATTTTCAGGAACGTCTTAAAAAGAATTCAGTTCTTAATCTTAATGCCTGTATTTAAGGAAACAGAATAAGCTGGTTCTAAAACTTCTTCTGTTAACTGCCATAATATCACTGTTTGAAGGCTTTTATTGTTGAATCAAAAAAAAAAAAATCCAGTGTAACTGGGATTAAGTAGTTGGTCAAATATTTTTTTAAATCAAATAAAACAAGGAATTATTAAAACTGATAAAATTCATACTGTAAACATTTTATGTTAACTTTGAACTCACTAATAAACATTATCTTGCCAATTTTTCAATCCAAGGACAAAGCCTACCTAATGGAATGCTAAATTTTCTAACATTGGTAAACCAGCCCTCAAAATGTATCTACAGTTTCTACATTTTTTTTTCAATTTTCTTTTCTCTTTGTGTGGGAACAAACTCACAGCCATTTGATATGCAATCTGACATTAGATACCTTTTGTATTTTTCTCATCTTTTATTAGTCTTACAGAGAACTAATCTTCAGCAAAAGTTTACTAATTCTCCTTATTGAATTTTGACAAAAAAGTCAACTTACGTTTTGTAGAAACAAGTTTGTCTTTTTGCAAGACTAATTTCGTAAGTTTATAAAATATTTAATTCTTTAATTATAATAATAAAGGTAAAACTGCATAAAACTATTGGAATCAAGCAAAACATTATTCTCGCTAAGCACACAACCCAGCTGTGGGGATAGAAGAGTACAGTATGCCATAGATTTACCTGTTAGCCATACTTGGTCAACAAACTGTTAAACATCAATCAGTATGCTTTACAGAGAAACCAGGGAGCTTTAATTAATCTGGCCAGGTCAGTTAAATGCAGGTCAGTTAAGAGAGCTTAGGTTGTAATTCATGTACTTTGTATCTTCCCCAATAGTAATATCTGCATACTGCTATCATTCCATCTCTAGAAATGTTTCCTCTGAAAGTTAGCTTTATTATGTGATCTCTGAACATGGGGTAAAATTTTTAGTCATTTTGTATGGGAAAAATCATTTCCTACAGAAGTCTAGAATTAAATTCTTCATTTACACGATTTCTTGGTTCTTTCTGTGAATTATAAATTTTCTCCCTGCAATGGTAGATTGGGACATTTACTGTTTAATTACTGAATCCCTGCTATCATTTGGATTACATTAGAATCTATGATGAATTAATTAATGAACTGGGCCATTATTATGCATTGCATGGCTGGCTTTCTTCAAGTCATGGTTCAATTAACTCTTCATGATTTTGTCCAGGGTTTCTGAAATCCAGGGAAACCACTCCCTGTGCTTGCCAGAGTCAATCCTTAATCCCCCTGTTTTTAAACAAAATTAGAAATAAAAATGTACATGGCCCTTGGCTTTGCTTTATTACATTTTTCTTTTGAACTCCAACAACTGTTTACAGAATACTGAGCATTGTTCCTCAGCATGTCAATATATTTCAAGTATTCCTTCTGAAAAACTTAGGAGGAGGGGAAACACTGATCAAACAAAATTAAAAATTCTTAAATCTGGACACTGGATAGTCTTCCCAAATTTCCCTTCTATCACAAATACGCATAGGTTAGACGGTTAGAAATTTTCTAAATTAGAAATTTCCTCTTACCTTTCTGGGTCCATAATCATGGTTTCTCTTCCCTCATAATAATGGTAGTACTTTACATATTTGCTCTTCTGTTATTAAGCCCTTAAGAATTTCTCTTTGGAAAAAAAAAAGAATTTCTCTTTGGAATTACATGTCTCTATTTCACTTCTGTGATCTCAGCAAAGTCAGGGGTGTGATTTACACACATCTCCTTCACAGTGCCCAGCACAATGCCTTATAAATTGTAAGTAAATGAGCATATACATGTATGAAGTCTTCTTAAGTATGCTATTGGATAATTCCTTTGGTATTTTAAAATAATATATTGTTCTTTCACAATATATATTTTTGTTTTACTCTATACATGTTATACATGTATGTGTTTATATAGATATATACATATGCATGCACATATAATTTTGCTCTATGTATATATGACAAAAGGAGGGAAATGCCATGATTTAGCGTCCCCAGACAGCAGCCTTCTTTAACTTCTTTAACTTCCAATGCATTTTAAAATACAGTTTTAAAGATATGGATATTTTCTAATTGTACAGATTCTACTTTCTATCATTTGCCACAATCTTAAGCTACCTGAAATTTGTAAAAGGCCTTATAAATATTAACGTACAATCCACTGGATTTGAGGTGCACTTGTACAAATTGGAACTAAGATTCATCAGTGAGAAGATGTGATTTTCCTCCCTCGTAAAGAGCTCAAGGAAATCTTGAAATGATGTATTTCAAGGTAATGCCACGAGTGTTTCCTTTCTGCTTAGAATGGCTATTTATAGTTGGTTCAATTAATTCCTAGAGAGTGCAGGGCAAAGAATCCCTTTATCCTGTCATCCTATAGAGCTAAGGGTATGGTCTGTGCTGAGCTAGAGCAAACTTTAAAGCTGATCAAACTTCTAAGCAAAATCCTATATTATGATTAGTGATGGACCCAATCCTGTGAAGTGAATAGAGGTGAAGGAATCACAAAAGGTTCCAAGGTTGGAGTTGGATGAAAGAATCCAAAGGATGAACTGTGTATCTAAGCCTTATCTAAACCCCCTTGGTGGCTGGAATTGAGGCTGAAATCTTGTTAAGACACACCTTCTCTGGAGATTTTATGCCTTTTCTCATTTTAGTCAGGTCAGATGAGCCGAGAGCTCAGTTTTTTGGTTCAAAAGCACCAAGGGAAATGTGACTGAAATTGCAGAGGCAGCTTCTAGGATTGGGGTGTAGGGTTCAGATGTCAGGACCACTTCAAAGCCGAGGGGACTATTTGGACCTAATTATTAGCAGATAGCAATATATAAAAAATTGTTTTGTAAGCCATAAAGTCAGTTATATGTACTTATAACAGAGAAAGCTACAGAGGGTAGCCAATGGTCAGATGAATTTCACCTTTATAGAACAGAGAAAAGAATAACAGAGAATGAAAAACAGTTCTTATTTGTTTGGGCTCAGAGGGAAAAAATGCAAAGTTGAGTGTTTTGCGTATTTTTATTTCTAAATATCTTGAAAAATAAAAGACTCAAGCATTGATTTTGTCAAACACAGAAGATCATTTCCCTGGAATTTAAAGGTGGTGAGGCTACTTCAGGTACTGTTTCCAAATTTATCTAGGAGGACATTTTTCTCTGAGTGAGGATGTGCCGCACATCCACTCACTGTTACTGTGATGTCTCTGGTTATCAACTCAAGGTATATGCGTTTTGTTTACATAGTCTTCATAAAATTTAGGGAGGGTGATATTTGGAACCATTTTATTATATTAAAATATATGGATTATGGAAGTCTCTGTAACTCAGATTTGGTTAGAAACATTGAGTAATACATTCAATTCTAAAGTATAAGTATTCCTACAGTAAAAATTTTATGTTTCATTAAAAATGGTTTTAGCAATTCTCTTAAGTTTTCAATTTACCATTTTTTCCTTGAATAATTATGTCCACCAAAAACTCTGCTAAGTACTTCAGAAGATACAAAGGTGATCAAGACATAATTCGTGCACCAAGGGTATCAGAAAATAGTTATCTAGTTAATCAACAAATATTTATTAAGATTCTAACATTATAAAAGACACTAATATAGCATAGAGAGACAATGATGAACAAAATGGACAAGATACCTGTTTTTATGGAGCTTACTTTCTAACAGATGGCTCAGATGAGAACATACATAATGATTATGCAAAGCAAAGTATAATACATACCAAAGTTACAAAGGTCAAAAAAGGATCATATCTTAAGGGAAGTAAATGATAAAATTTAAAGGAGTGCTGGATCTTGAGGTATGGGTGGACTGTGGATGAATTCAGAAAAGGGATAGACTCCAGAAATAGCCATTGACAGACATTGTGAAGCAAGTGAACATATTTTGGTTTTTGGTTGGATAGAGGGCTTGAATATCAATAAGGTAAAGAATTCAAGGAGTTTGTATAGAATTCTGTTGCTGGGAAATGCTAAAATTCTGTGAAGTGCCTGCATCAGAGCTGAGCAATGCAAAGTTTTTAACAAAATCCTATAATTAAATTGTTAATATTTTATAAATTTATTTCATGTTTCCTCCATTCAGGGAAAGTAAATAATACTTGGTCACTAATATCTCTGTAAAATGATTGTGCTGCACTTGTAATAGATTTATCCAGAATATAGACTACCCACAGTTCTAATGAGTCTCCTAAGTAGATCTATACCATAAGATCTCTCAGAAACTGGTGAAATAAGTCTTTCCTTCGCTGTTTCTTTAAAATTGATGAATCTTTGGGGTGCCTGGGTGGCTCAGTCGGTTAAGCATCTGCCTTTGGCTCAGGTCATGATCCTGGGGTCCTGGCATCGAGTCCTGCATCCGGCTCCTTGCTCAGCAGGGAGCCTGTTTCTCCCTCTGCCTCTGCCTGCCGCTCATGATCTCTCTTTCTCATATAAATAAATAAAATCTTTAAAAAAATTTAAAAAATTAAATTGATGAATCTTTAATAATAAGATACTAATTTGGGGGAAAATTTATACTTTAAGTAAATCAATTAGGTACCAAAAGTTTTGGAAATATTTATCTAAATATTTTCCATCTTTGGAGAAACTATAAAGACTATTAAGGTGAAATTATGGTTTGTGAATTGAAAGCATCTAACAGTTTTAGCACTAGAGAAATTGGTAAGGAAAAAATTGATTTGGCAAGCGTCTATGAATTCAATTAATGAATTAAACCAGCTATAATTTGCAAATGATTTCATGGATATTAGTGGGTCAGATAATGTGCAGATTTGTGATCTTGAGGTTAACTCAAAACTACATGTGTATTCCCTGAAAATTCATGGTACGTGTTTTGATGTTATTATCAAGAAACAAGGAGGCTTGAATTCCCATGCTTAGATATGCAAGCAGAATTAGGCAGAAGATGTGTGTGTGTTACAATATGTAACTGAAATACAGTATTTTTGGTAATACTTTCAGAATCAAGACAGTACCTTCAAATCTGAAATCATATAGATTATAGCCTTTGGACCCTGTAACATTGTGTCTTGGCCATAAGTTGGTATACTTTCAGTAGACTTAGCTGAAAGATTGTGTAAAACCAGGGGTGTTATTCACCCCTAATTGTATAACCAATCTAGTAACCAAATATCAAAGAAATACCAAAGATACCTAGGGTAATTTTGAGGGTTAAATTTGTGGTAATAAGAAAAACAAAATCTAGTTTGCAATCCCTTAAAAGCTTGGTAGATGTTGGGCACTCCATTCTGTACTTCCACTTCATGCTAAACTATCCTACTTCATTAGGTGGATAGTTCCCTTACTAGTGGAAACACTATTCTAAATTTTTGATCCAAGTTTCTAGGACAAATTAATTACTCAAAGAGTGTATACAGCAGTGTGTGTAGGTTTTTTTTTTTCCTTTATTTTATTATGACACAAATGTCTATACTTTATATTAAGCTCTTTGATTAGAGCTTTTTTGAAATCTAAATCCTTAGGAGAACTGTGATTTTGATGCTTTTTGACAGTATAAGGATGTTTGGTGTGTGGTATTTAGAATAAGAACCTAAATATTTAAACTCTCTACTGATTATAAATTGAGGAAATATGGGACATACATCATATACTATGTTCTATTAGACCTTTTAATATACACTGATTATAAGCCAGATACTATGTAAACACTATATTCCTATACTCATTTAATTTATGCAACTCTATGAGATAGATATTATTATGTCTCTTTTGCAAACAAATTTGTTGGTATCTAGAAAACCTGAGTAACTTGTCCAAGGTTAAACAAATAGAAAATAGTGATGTTGAATCACAAACAGATTCTCTGCCCACTCTTATTTTTGTAGTATTAATATAGGAATGCCTGAATGCAGAACACCCAAAAAAGACAATGCACAGATTTTTGATTCATGTTATCTTGAAGTACACACAGTGTGCATTATGTAACAGTTTTTATTTTTCAACCCACGTATGATTCAAAATAATGTATTTCATGGATGTTCATTTTTCTTACGTTGTAAAGTACTATGATTTTTCCTTCTAATTTTATTTTCATAAGGAAGACCTTATGAAATGCTTATAAACGACAACCACAAAACAAAAAAAAACATAGAATGTCACATACACTCACACAACATAGAAGACAGTTGTTCATATTTTTGCACAAGCACAAGTAAGTATATTATTCATAAAAAGAGAAGCATACCGTAATACTACTTTGCTACCTTTAATTCACATTAACTAATATATATTATAAGCCTCTTTCCTTAACAAGGACTTTGCTTTTGCAAAACAGCTTTGTTTTAATGACAGTGTAGTTTGTATGTGGATGTTTTGGAACATACCTTACCCTTTGCTTGAACGTTCAGATTTAATGCTGCAGTGAACATGCTTTTAATGACATCTTTGTGCACATTCTAAATTATCTCACTAGCATATGTTTCTACAAGTAGAATATGTGGGTTATGAGGTACACTAAATTTTATAGCTTCTGATAGGTATTGCCAAGTTGCCCTCCAGGAAGGCAGTGCTCTCTATAAGCTAATATTTGGTAGTTTTATTAATAATGGCTCATTGCCTTAAATAAAGATATTTAACATGTTAATTTAGTCCAAAATTCCTGAAGGAGAAAAAAAATAAAAACAGATAAGCATTTTGGTGTGAAATTACCCTTGCTCTACAGGACCATTGCTACTTGATAAACATTTACCTTGAAAGTCATAAATGTACACACAAGAGTCTTCAGATATCTGGAGAAGATACTTTATCATAAACATTCACCATAGCATACTCTAAAAGTTTGAGATTTGGTTAATCAGAAGAAATTTACATATCTTAATGAATAAATTAGCATATCATTTTTATCACCATGAAATAAAAGAACTTTTTCCAATTCTTTTTATGAGAAAGTTGATGTTGTGGATATGCTACTTAGTTTCCTTGAAGGAACAACATTTCCAAATAAGTGAAAATTGTTTTCCAGCAAAGAACTGCTTCCAAGTTGGTTAAAACTGGTTCAACATTCTACTTTAATCTTACATTGAATGCAAATAGGGAAAAATACTTTCATGGGTAATCTTTGGACACCCACATGCAATAGATTGAGTACTGTCATTTAGGTATAAAGTTTACATGCTTTAAAAATACACTTTCTACTTATGGAAACAAACACATGTCCAGAAGACAAAACACAAATCAAGAAAGACCTTACAATCTAACATAAAATATAAATTTTAATGTAGATTATCATTGATAACCTTCACGTATGTACGTGTCTATGTGTGAAAAAACAAACCTTAAAATTCATGGTCACATCTATTTTCAGAACATATGAATATGTGTATTTGTAATGTTTTAGAACTATGGAATTTTTGCAAATTGTTAGTCCTTTACGTTAGTCGAATGACAGAACATGGAAATGAAATGACATTTCTGTTGGTTTGAAGTCCAATGGAGACTCAGCGAAGTAGGTTCTGATTACTAGCGCCAAGGTCTAATTCTTTGTAAAAATATTCCTTTAAGATAACATCTAGGGTCACCTGGGTGGTTCAGTCATTAAGCGTCTCCCTTTGGCTCAGGTCATGATCCCAGGGTCCTGGGATCAAGCCCCGCATAGGGCTCCCTGCTCTGCGGGAAGCCTGCTTCTCCCTCTCCCACTCCCCCTGCTTGTGTTCCCTCTCTCACTGTGTCTCTCTCTGTCAAATAAATAAATAAAATCTTTAAAAAAAAAGATAACATCTAAATTTTAAATGTTATAATAAAGGAGAAACATGGGAAAGCAAGTTTAATAAATAATTTTCATTATAATTATCAATTTTCTAGTCAGTATCTTAATAAAGAACCATAAGGAGATAGGATGCAAACAAAGCTATAAAAATGGGCACAACATCGTTAATATTCCTAAAGAATTGGCAAAGGTGCCATTATTAATTCAAACTTTGCAGGTACTCTGATAATGCTTTGTATACAGAAAATAGATGTTATAAAAAGCAAACATTGGGGAGGCAGTAGACTTTTAATCTTTTAATTCCTGTTGCAACTAAATACCAAACTCTGTAAGTTTAGCAATGTATTAGTCACTCTAGGTTGGGTTATGCTGTGAGTAACAACTCCACTATCTCAAGTGTTTTTATCAAAATCAAGTTTATTTTCTTCCCTGCTACAAGTTCAAAGTGCGTCATCTCCATATCTTATTCAAATACTCAGTATTTTTTGTAAGCTGAAAGTTAGATCTAAAAAGTTGGCTGTATTCAGGTTTAATAACTTAGCAAAAATATTTTGTAGATGGTGCTCTATGATTCCTATTTCAGCATATCAGGAAGCACATCTTATCCTATTTTAGGTGGCACTAAGTTTGATCAATTGGATCAACACAGAGATTCAAACTTTGCTGTTTTTCCAAGTGGATCTAGAATCCACTGATAATTGATGTCTCAGTCTTAATGATCTCATTATGGTTTGCAAATGATAATTTTTCTAATTCTGTTATTCTATAATTATTGGCTGGAGGACATTTGTAGAGAGGACTTCTCAACAACTAGGGCTCCCTCTTCCAGATTTATTGAGATACAAAGGACACACAACATTGTGTAAGTTTAAGATGTACAACATGATGACTCAAAACATGCATATATGAGTGGATATAAAAGATGTGATATATACATATACACACACTCACATACACACACAATGGGATATTATTCAGCTGTGAAAAAGAATTGTGCCATTTGCAACAACATGGATGGGACTTGAGGGCATTATGCTGAGTGAAATAAGTGAGACAGAGAAAGACAAAGACTATATGATCTTACTTACATGTGGAATATAACAAAGCCAAATTCATAGAAACAGACAGTACAATGGTGGTTTCCAGGGCTGGAGAATGCGGGGAGAATAGGGAGATATTATTCAAAGGGTACAAACTTCTAGCTATGAGATGAGTAAATTTTGGGGACCTAAGATATAGCATGTTGACCATAATTAACACTGCCATATTGTGTACTTGAAAGTTGCTAAGAAAGTAGATCTTAAATGTTCGCAACACACACACACACACACCCCGAGGTAGTTATGTGATGTGATGGAGGTGTTACCTAACTAGGACTCTTTAATTAGCAAGAAAGTCAATTCATACAGTGTCAGAGGAGGATGCTTCTTTAATTATTTCCTTTTATTGTCAGTTTTCAGAGTAAAGATTTGGTGCTCTAGTTACTTCTAATGGCAATATTTTTTGTTGTTTGTGTGTTTATGCTTTGTAGTGGGAAATGAGAGGAGAGAGAATGTGAGAATAAAGCACATTAATGTTCAAGGCTATGTAGATTTTAGACTTTTTAAAAATCATTTCTTCACTTAGTATAGAGTTTGTAGAATTCTTTTTTTTTTTTTTTAAGATTTTATTTATTTGACAGAGAGAGAGAGAAAGGGAGCATAATCAGGGAGAGTAGGAGAGGGAGAAGCAGGCTCCCTGCCGAGCAGGGAGCCTGATGCGGGGCTCGATCCCAGGACCCTGGGATCATAACCTGAGCTGAAGGCAGATGCTTAACTGACTGAGCAACCCAGGTGCTCCAGAGTTTGTAGAATTCTAATACTGATTTCTTTCTATCAGAAGTTTTCTGTACATATTTAATAAAGATAGATTTATACTGGCATAAATTTGAATAACAAAAGATGTTGAGTGTCTTTGGTAATTAATTTGAATCAGGGCAGAATTTAAAAAATTAATAGTTGAAGATTAAACTAGCCTAACAACTAAAAATGCATGTTGTTCTAGATCAATGAATGAAAATAATATATTAAGGAATGAGCCATATTTCTAATCTATTCATTACTATAAAATCAAATTAACATTAAAAAATGAATAGTCTAAAATCTGTCTTCTATGAACCCCAGAACAGATGCACAGAAGATTTAGAAGCTGATATATATTTCAAGATTGTGCTTTCTGGAGAGTCTGTCTGGACTCTGTAGGTGTTATTTCAATGTTTGACAATTAATGTATAATACATTGTGAGTCGTAAAATTAAACTGGTTTCCCTGTTTGATCCACTCCATCTCTTTTATGTAAATTAACATTCATCTGTATGGATTTGCAAGAATCTGAAGTAACAGTCCCAACCACCTGTCACGTAGCACATAGCTTTTAAGCCAAAGCAATCTCTTTTCAGAATGAATGCCATATTTATCAGCCTAACATAAAGATAGAGGGGTTCTTGGTAAATTGTTTTTCTATTCCCAAACATTTGCTTTTCAGTTTCTACATACCATCATTGTATCTAGCTTTTTTACCTCTTCTGTGTAGCCACTAAAGAGAAAATGAAAGCTAATGTCATGTGCAAAAGTGGACCTTTCCAGCAGTTACCTCTCATAGCTCGATTTAAACATTTCTCTAGAACTGAGATGTGAACATTCAAATGGAATCTGGCCACTTATTATTTACATCAAATGCCTAATGCTATCACGCCTCCAGTTTGCATTTGAGTTGGGTGTGTGTGGTGAAGCTGAGTACGGATAGTAAATTGATGGATTTTATTGCTGTCATCACCTGGGCTTGCATCACAGATGAGAATCATGGGAAGCAGACACATGGGAAGACTCTTTGTATTATTTAATAAGCAGGGTATATCCAAGGAATGACTGTACCTTTGCTCCTTAATATTTTTTAAGGAATTTCCCTGTACATCTGAACAAAAAAGAAAACAACATACTAATGAGTGTATTAAAAATTACAGATGTGAAGTTTGTAGGTACAGTCAACACGACCTCAACAGAATTACTCTAGGGCTAGGAGATATTGAGAACATGAATTTCACCACTTAAATCTCTGGCAGCAGTGTGGATTTCAAATGAAGTGAAATCAATATTTACTTCATTTATTTTGTTACTAAATGTGTGATATAATTTAGATAAATAAATGTAAGTGCAATATTCATTGTTGATTTATTAATTACCATGTGTCTTGAGACAGCCTTTCCAGTGTGTAGAAGGGGCAGTGTTCAATTCACAATTTCTTCCATTCTCTGCCCACATTCTAGGGCAGCATCCTTTATATCCAGACACTATCATCTCTTTAATAATGAGTATGTGTGAGGCCAATCTACCTCTTCCAAGCCAAAGCCCTATGCATTCGACATAATGTAGCTATCCAAACTAGAGGGTGATTCTGAAAGCAGTGATACCCTTGGGGAATTTCCAGTTGATGGGAAATCAATAAGGGCTTTGATAAATAAATACTTAACATGGAACCTAGTACACAGTAGATGCCAAAATATATTTGTTGAATGAATGTGTTGTTAATGATATGTACTCCGGCAAAGTAGACTCAGCCTTTTAGAATTACTCACCTTGTGAGGACTGCAATAATGCAAGAAGGCTACTTTTCAACATTTTTGATATCTTTTTCTTCAGTAAGATACCAGATAATACCATGAGATCTGGAGAGTTTGCAAATAATGTTGCCTGCTTGAGAGTGGAGCTGTTTACAATTCCACTTGGAGTTAAATGTAGCTTTAAAATAATTACAGAGCTCATACATCAGAGGATGCAAGCAGCTTTTTTACCTGTCCCAGATACAAGCCCCAGGATCCTTGGCCTTTGAGGCTAAGCATGGATCATAGGAATAGGGCTGCTATCTACCACACTGAGCATAGTCTGGATGGTTATGAAACAAAGCGTCTACGCCCTACATCTTGGAACTTAGATCTTGTATTTCTTGCTCCTTGTCAAGTCCACATTTACTTTTTCTGAGAAGAAGACTTTGGGGCGCCTGGGTGGCTCAGTTGGTTAAGCGACTGCCTTCGGCTCAGGTCATGATCCTGGAGTCCCAGGATCGAGTCCCGCATCGGGCTCCCTGCTCAGCAGGGAGTCTGCTTCTCCCTCTGACCCCCCCCTCCTGCTCTCTCTCTCTCATTCTCTCTCTCAAATAAATAAATAAAATCTTAAAAAAAAAAAAAAAGAAGACTTTAACATTCCAAAAAAGTCATTGTTCCTATTTTAGCTAAATAAGTTCTGAGTGGTAATTTTATTTTATTTTTTAAAGATATTTTTATTTTTTTAAGTAATCTCTACACCCAAAGTGGGGTGCAAACACACAACCCCAAGATCAAGAGTTATATGCTCCACCGAGGCAGCCAGGTGCCCCATGAACAATAATTTTAAATTTAGCAATTACATTATTCACTAGTCAACAGTGCATTTGTGGGTTAGGAGTGGTATCTAGTAATAAATTTATTTATGACATGAAAATAAGCCAAAATACAAACACTTTAGTATATATTTAAAAGAGAGTTTTTATCAGAAAATTCAGAAGCAATTCAATTAACATCTACATTTTTTTTCCCAGAAAAACTAAAAATTGCATAGTATTATATACATCTTCCACATATATCATGTCAGGATCAAATTTTACCTACAAACAGAATTACAAAGTGCCTTTCAGAACTCAACATGTCCCAAAGTACAGAAGCATCTGTATAGTTATAAACATTTCTAACATGCTCTCTACTCCTTCATCTTTAGAACATTCCTTTCATAGAGCTAGTTCATAGTCCATATATAAATATTAGTCTCATTATTTTATTTTGGAGACAGACATATGATTTAAGCCTATATGTTATGAATACCATAACAAAAAGTCACTTTCTGTAGAAATCCTCCAGCAACTAACATGAGTTAATGATTCAATGTCTACAACATGTTTTTGCATAATTTCCTATCAGAAAAGAGATTTTTATTTTTTCTTGAAAGTAGCACTTTTTTTAAGTAGACTTCACACACAGTATGGAGCCCAATGCAGGGCTTGAACTCACGACCTTGAGATCGAGACCTGAGCTGAGATCAAGAGTTTGATACAGGGGCGCCTGGGTGGCTCAGTCGTTAAGCGTCTGCCTTCGGCTCAGGTCATGATCCCAGGGTCCTGGGATCGAGCCCCGCATCGGGCTCCCTGCTCCATGGGAAGTCTGCCTCTCCCTCTCCCACTCCCCCTGCTTGTGTTCCCTCTCTCGCTGTGTCTCTCTCTGTCAAATAAATAAATAAAATCTTTAAAAAAAAAAAAGAGTTTGATACATAACCGACTGAGCCATCCAGGCACCCCTCTTTAAAGTAGCATTGAAAAAAGAAAGAAAACAAATATACAGAAAAAGAATGATGGTTATAGCTCCAAATAAGTAAATAAATATATAAAAATTATATATATGTAAAGTATATGCATATATAATACATATATGTAAAATTATATGTAATGCATATATGTAAAAATTTACATATATATATAAAATCATGCTAACATACATTCGTATACTTGTAACTCAGAATACAAGTCTTCTCATTGAGTGGTGAAAGGCCATTTGAGTTAATGAGCTGGTTTTAGACCAATTGGCAATGCATCCATGAATTTAGAATTTTCTTATATCAAAGTATTTATATTAATTTTCCTTGTATCTAATTAAACAAATTTATTTATATTTATAAATAGGTGATGCTATAAAACTTTTAGATGTTAGTCTAGTTTATGTCCACATTTTTCTCACTATGATTCTGACCAGTCAGCCATAGGAGTGAGACCCTAAAATCATGTTCATGCTAAAAAACACTGCCCCTCCCTGGTTACAGCTGTTTAAAGGAGGGCCTACACTGATTCAACACTAGAAGTTGCATTTCTCTTTTGAAAATTTGGAACTGCATCTCAGAGACTTTTATTAACCTCTTCCAAGCCATTGAACTAGAAAGTGATAAAAGAAAAAAAGATAAGCCTGATTATCATTTGCAGTGTGCAGCGCAAAGCGGAGAGCTAGTGAGGGGATATGGGAATAGAAGGACACCAAGATGTCACACAGTGAGACTGAGATTGATAACTTAGCCACCTTGGTGCCAAAGGCTTTCAGATTGGTTCCTATACCGGAGAGGCATGGCTCCCAGATAAGGAAATACCTCTAATGTAATAAACTCTATTTCATTTAAGCATGTTTTAGAGGATTTCTTTTTTTTTTTTATAAAAAGATTTTATTTATTTATTTGAGAGAGAGAGAATGAGAGAGAGAGAGCACATGAGAGGGGGGAGGGTCAGAGGGAGAAGCAGACTCCCTGCCAAGCAGGGAGCCCGATGTTGGACTCGATCCTGGGACCCCAGGATCGTGATCTGAGCCGAAGGCAGTCGCTTAACCAACTGAGCCACCCAGGCGCCCATTTTAGAGGATTTCTATCCTATGCAACCAAAACAGTGTTTTCTCAGAAGTGTGTATTCATAAACTATTGCATATCTACTAGATTCTTGGCTAAAAATTCTGAGAAAAAAATGTGAAATATTAGCCGCACTGTCACTCCAGTGTCATCCTATTTAGAGAAGGAGGAGGAAGACAATGAAGAGAAGTGGAGGTGAGTGTGGGTGGTAAATAGGTGCATTACACTGTGTTAAGTACTGGAATAATAGTAAATGATTATAATAGTAAATTTTATAAATGAGGACAGAGTTTGAGACATTGGAATGTCCCATTCACAACTGAGCAGTCTTGGATAAGTAGGACATCAGTGGGCAGAAAAAGGGGAGAAGGAGTTTCCAAGAAGGGAGGGATCAGCATTTAAAAAGATACAGAAGTGGGCAGGAAGGTGGAAAGCATATAGGGACATAAGGCTGGAAAGATAGGGCAACATCAGATGTAAAGGCCTTGAATTCTAGCCTAATATATTTGACCTTCATCCCATAGGTCATAGGTGGTGTGATCATATGTCCCAGTTTGCCAGGAACAATTCCAATTTATACTTGCCATCTTGGCACAATTATTAATAGCACCCTCTTTTTCATTCTCAAAAGTATCACAGTTTAGGCAATGTCGTATTTGGTCGCTCTTCCTGTAGGGAGCTATTAAAGTGTTTTGGCTGGAAAATAACATGAGTAAATTTTTGTTTTACAGCTACCACTCTTGGAATTGTTTAGAGCTCCAAACTGAGGCCTGATCTAGTCAATCCAGACCTTGTGGCCTGTTACTGTAAATAAAGTTTATTGAAACAGTCATTCCTCATTTTTATTTATTCTCTATGGCTCTTTTCATGACTCCATGGCAGAGTGGAATGGTTGCAATAGAGATCACATGGTCTGCAAAGATGAAAATATTTACTATCTGGCTTTTTACCGAAAAAGTTTTCTGACCCTCACTGTAGAATAAAGATGGAGAAGGTAAAGCCAGAGCAGGAAGATTGATTGAATCAAAATGTCTTTGTTTAAGAAGTATATGCCTTTTTTATTTCCAGTAATATTTGAGTTTTGGTACCACGTGGTGGATCTATTAAAATACAGACATTTGAATAGTGACATTTTTTTGAGATGTTCCTCATCATATGACAGAGATGTTTTACTGGAAGCCTTAGCAAACCCTTACAAAGGTGCTTAAACTATTACATTTAGAAACAAAAAGAAATGTATTTTAAGATCTTTTTTGTTCCAAAGTTTCTTGTCCAGTAAGAAGATTCCAACTGCCATTAAAATCCAAAATAAATAAACTTCAAATGTGAAAGTAATTACATAGAAGGTCACACAAAATGAGTATAAACAGTTCAGGCTGAAATGGCCTCAGTAGCACAAATCATAGGAAGAGTAAATAGCAACCCCACCCCTACTTTTTTTTCGTGGGAAGGAAGAACATTTGGCAATTCTGATTGTTTTTTATTTTTCTCACCCAAAGCACCAAAACCTGATACATCTTGTTCTTGAATCATTTGCAAAGAAAAAGAATTTGTGTATGAGTTGCCCCTGGCCTTGGAAACGAGTGAGATATGTGTCCGGGAGTTTTGTTAGGTAGGATATACAATAATCAACAAGACTGAATTTAGTACAATTATAAATCAGAGAGAACAGCACTTCCTTACATTTATAAGAACTTGTAAATATTGAAAAGCACTGAGATAGCATTTTATTTTTAGTTCTACCAAACCATGTGAAATAATATGTACTGGACAAGATTCTTTGTATCAAGAAGTGACAATATTATTTACATATGGAAAGACGGAGTCTCAGAAGGATGGTATGATTTTTCTAAGTCCTTGTAACTGGAGCAAGTTCATGATCTCAGGCTTTTAGAATGCAAGGAAGATGCTTATTTTCTGGCCCTTGTGCAAGGACCTCCCATTGTCTTACCTCTTACTCCTTTCCTTAGTACTTGTGATAGAATTCAGGGGTTCTTGATCTTGAGATAGAAAAAAATTATATAGTTTATTTGAACTAATATCTAAGTGAAGTTATCATTTCTGTTAATTATGAATGCAGATAATACACTATAGTAACATTAGTGGTTCCTGTGACATTTTCATTAAAAAAATCAGTTTTAATATCCCATTAGAGTTGTGACAGATACCACAAACTATCACTTATATTCATCACTACTTTAAAATCATGATAGTTATTAGAATTACTACTAGGTGTACTTATTTAATACATTAATAAAGATGCACATATATTCTCCTATCAACAAAATTTCAATATAATTTATTTGCTTTGTAATGCTATGTATTGTATTTTTTTTTTGTACTGTATTTTTTTATTTAAAAACATTAACCTGAGAAGGGGCCCATAGGTATCAGTAAGGGAACATGGCATCAGAAATCAAACTCCTCCCAGGTCCACAATATCTATTCAGTTAGCTACCACTATATGGTGAATCACCCCAGAATTTAATAGCTAAAAACAACAACAATTATTAGTACTCTTTCTTATGCTTCTAGTGTTTGGGATTCACCATGGTTGTAATTACATAAGGTCTGTCATGCTGTTGTATCCAGATGTTGGCTAGACTCATCTCAAGCCTTTCCCATTCTCGGATCTGACAGTTGATATTGGCAGTTGGCAAGGATTTAAGCTGAGCTTGTTGCAGTTACACCTACAGGAGGCTATTTGGCATTCTCGAAGTATGGTACCTAGTTCCAAGAATGAGTATCCCAAGCGATCCAGACAGAAGCCATATTGCCTTTAGGATCTAGCTTTGGAAGTCACATTGCATCACTTCCTCTGTAGTCATGGGTTTGCCCGGATACAAGAAAAGATGATACAGACCCCAGCTGTCTAAAAGATGAATCGCAATGTCAATCATAAGTGAATGTGGAATAGGATATATTTGGGTGGCCTCTTTGGAAAATATAATCTACCATAATGTTCTAAGATTTTCCATGCTTCTGAATCTTTCACATAGTATATCTTCTTCTTTAAATTCCCTCGCCTTATTTCTTTAATTTTATACTCCTGTTTTTCCTCTAAATCCGAAGTGAAGCAGAAATTCTATTGCAAACCCCCCCAATTTCTTTGCACCTGCATGTGTATATATGTGTGCTACTATTTTGCCTTAAATTTTCCTTTATTTGTCAGCTCATGGAAAAATTCTAGTACTTCTTTTTTAATAGGTCTTTCCTCTTTATTATGAGTTTTTTAAGGACAGGTTCAGAGATTTTCCTTGTTTCTCCTACATGACTTCCTACTAGTTACACGTTCATAGTCAACCAAGGTTTGCGGAATCACTGCTCTTTCAAATTCATCCTGCTGCTGCCTTTTAGAACAAATCAGTCACCATCAAAAGAGTTAATATCCACTGTATTAAAAGATGTGAGACTCACAAGTAGTTATGGAGCAGAAACAACTTTATTAGCTGGCTCCTTCCACAGCTGAAAAATGAGTTTAAGGAGACAACGCTACCTCAAAATTACCAGATGGTATCACTGATTCTTTTTTTTTTTATTTTATTATGTTATGTTAATCACCATACAATACACATTGTTTTTTGACATAGTGTTCCATGATTCATTCTTTGCGTATAACACCCAGTGCTCCATGCAGTACGTGCCCTATTTAATACCCATCACCAGGCTAACCCACCCCCCCATCCCCCTCCCCTCTAGAACCCTCAATTTGTTTCTCAGAGTCCATAGTCTCTCATGGTTCATCTCCCCCTCGATTTCCCCCCCTTCATTTTTCCCTTCCTACTATCTTCTTCTTTTTTTAACATATAATGTATTATTCACTGATTCTTAACAGACTTTATGTGAATAACATCATAACTGCCTCTAAACCAAACATAGAGTCACCACAAAACATTACTGAAAACCTGAAAACACAATTTCTCCAAAAGACATCAAGGTGCTTCATAAAGCGATGAAATACTGAGCCGTAAGTTAAGGAATCAATTGTATGAGATTATTTAAAAATACAAGTACTTAAGTTGTGTGGCCTTCTGACACAACATCAAATGACATGTTAAAAGGGACCAAAAGTTCATGAGGGATTCATTTCAAATCCTGGTAAAGCAAGAAAAATTAACCTTGGAAAGAACCCAGCCTGTTCACATTAATGTTCAACAGGAAAAAATTGTATCATTTTAGAGACTCATATGAAACATGAAACTCTGGTCATTACACAAGCTTTAGTTTTTTGTTTGCTTGTTTGTTTGTTGTTTTGTTACAAGACAAAAAAGGTGGACAGGCTCACTGAGAAAATAATAGGAAATTCATAACATTTGCTATGTTTAGTAATAAGAATTATAAAAGAACCTCTGTTATAAAGAGATTCAGGCAGAGGTAGACTGTCTTCTAGGTTCTACTAGGATGAGTTGACCCAACAAGCATCTGTGGCTACATTGAAACCATGATGCATTTCCCAATTGAGAAACATATTCACAAAGTAGACAGAGAAGATCAGTTTGGAAAGAGAAGTTTGACTTAAACTCACCATCAACGAATAACAACAGATTTTGGTGAGACTAAGATGGGCTACATCACCATCCTAGAAGAAATGCCAATGCATGTAGCTCCCTTTAATTGATTCATCAAATGAGCATTATTTTTGGTTTTGTTTTGTTTTCATCAAATGAGCGTTCTTATAAGCAGTATTTATTTGTGCTGCAAAGATTATTGCAATGCACAGTTCACTCTATTATTTGGGGATTTTTGAATCTTCACTTGATGCTCCCAACAAATCAGAAGTATGAACAGATATCAAAATAACTTCATTTATAAGCTCTAGTAAGAAATGATGTATTGGCTTTATTTTCTTTAGAATTAGAGTGTTGGGGTTGGAAACATTTTTGAACAAAATATATCATCCTGAAAATATATCCTTTGTGTGAATATCTGTCCTGGTTCTGAGAAATTTTTAGTAGATTTTTTTTTTATCATTTAATTTTATTCTTGTGAACTTAAAGTAAGAAAACCATTGTATAAATGCTGTCATTTTATACGAACAAGCCTATCTTGATTGTTTTAGTTATTAGTCTGAATGTAAAAGGACTTCTAATCAGAGAAATATGATTCAGATGACTTCTCATTGTTATTTATTTAATACGTGAGTTCTGAGAGTAACTGACCCATTCTCTTGCCCTCAACGTCTTTATTCACTGAGTATGCACTGAGAGCAGCATCTCCCTGAAGTCTCCCCTAACTGTCCACGCCCCAGGTCACCAGATGCAGTGCCACATTGCTGGAGGAAACAGATACTCGGGCTCCACTGCAAACCCAATGAACCTCAATCTCTAGAGATGAGATGTGTGCGTCAATACTTTAAAAAGGCTTCCCAAATGATTCCAGTGTGCAGCCAGGTTACAGTGCCCTGGAAAGCATACACAGGCCTCTTTATTTCCAAATGTTAGCACTTCCTCTACAATTATAGCATTTGGGGTAGACGCTCTTCTGATGAGAAAGGAGAAAATGATGTGAAGGATGTCATTTTCCAAAATATGGGAGGCATGATGTGACATTGAAGCTGAGGAAATAATCCCTGAGCTTCATTCTTCTTAGAGGAGGGAATATGTGCTCTCATTTTTCATGGCCCATTTAAACAGGGCAGCTCACAGGGGCTAAATCTGGGCTAGGTAGGCAGAGAATAATCTTCCCCTGCCTAAAATAACAAATGATGAGATGAGGAGTGTTATTGGAAAAATGCATCAAAACCCTACATGTTTGTTTAAATGAAGCTGTGGTAAAAACTATGTACAGAAGAAACCCCTGTGCAGTTTGATTCTGAGCTGTGAGATTTATTTTGTGTTTAAAGGGTGGGTCTGTGATAATAAAATCCCAGGGTAATAAATAAATCTTTATCAACTTACACAGAGCTATCAGGAGATACTTCTTATTCCCCTGGAAAGAGCCATGTTCTCATATTGTACATTTTCTCTATGCTTTGACTTCCTGATCTTTAATCTAATAATGACCAACTGGCCTTTCCTATAGCTTGTGCTAGTCCTTCCTGAAGGAACTTAAATTCAATAGCATGCAAGATAGTATTGTTATATACATCACGTTCTGACCTGTCATGTCAATGGTACAAGAACTGGTTATTACAGTATGGTTTTCACAAATATTCTATCTCATGATGGGCAATTTATTACCTTGGATTCTTACCATAAGAAACATGAAACATGAAATAGCCTTATTAGAATGTATAACTCTAAATGAGACTTCAATGAATCCAAAGGAATTAGTTAAAAGGAATTAGTATTAAGTTCTCCTTTCTACTGTACAGGAAATAAAGTTAACTAAGAACATGAACCAATAATGTTGTCTGAATTGGCCAGTTCATGCTGAGTAGGTGACCAGTAATGAATCAATCAATGTACTAGAAAGTGAGAAAGTTAGCCACAATTTTAAGAGAAAACCCAGTATTTTTTTTTTTAATTCCTGTTTGACTTGTTCTAAAAAAATGTTTCTTTTTTAAAAAGTGGCTATGCTTGGTGGCTCTTCTTTTCCCCAAAGTGTACCAGATGCTCTATTCCTTGCAGTAACTGCTTGTCTCTTATGTGCAATGGGAGCAGAGGGAACAGAGTTCATTTGCAAATTGTGGGTACAGCTATTTTGTTCTGTAACTCAGAACCATCTTTGAGCTTCTAAAGCTACCACCTGAAAGATTCCATCTGGTGTTATAGATATTTTGGATACAGAAAGTCTGAACATCCAGATTTTAAGCTATTGTTCCAAGCTAATATACAGAGTCCTAGCCATGACTAAGGTGCTGCACTAGCAAGTTGCCTGCCTCAGCTCATGTAATTAACACAACACCAGCTTATGGTAGTTCTTTATTATTATGTTTATTATTCCCATTTTGCAGAAGTACAAACTGAGGCTTATTTGGAGTAAGCAACTTTCCCAAAGACATACATTAGGTATGTAGGTACTACATTAGGTAGTAGAATTTGAACACAGATCTTTCTAAACCTAAACATGAGGATTTCACTGACCTTCTAAACTATGAATTGCTTTTATTTCCAATATTCTATTTTCCGGAGAGTGCCACTGAGATATTTTTCTTCTCATCTGCATCATTACCATAAATTGTAAGTTTAACTTACAGTGAATAATAAACAGATCTGAAGATGAATTTTGTTTTAAAATTTGGGATTCAAGTTCTGTTTTTAATATCTAGTAGACTGAAACACTAATAAAAATGTGATTCTGATTCTTACGGGGAGATGCTCAGAGAAATCAAAGTGAGATATGTAAACTGAATGTTTGTGTGTATGTATTTCATAGAGCATACAGAGAATGGGTTTTAGCTTTTTCACTGTCCATATAGACAACTAGAATATAAACTTTATGACATAGTAGATAAGCCTCCCTTGATTTACAGCATGTCCTCAAGCTCACAGAGTAGCTGGCATTTGTATAGTTTCAGTATATAGTTTAGGGTAAATAAAGGTATATGACCTACCAGCTCTGGTATGGGTATAAGTATACACTAAAATACTGAAGTGGTAGTCTATGAGAAGAGTCATTTTAATAGCAAGGATCCACACTTACTCCCATTACAAAAGGGAGTGTATAGAAAAATTCCTAGAATGTAATAGATGCTCAAAAAATAATGAGAACAGTAGAAGATTCTTGTCATCATGGAATAATTGTCTTTGATTTTGTAAGTGGACCAAACATGAGCTTGCAGACTTTTCTTCCCACCATGGAATTAAATTGTCTGTGCTAGAATATATATTTTAGATTCTCAGACAACTAGGAAAAGAAAATGTCTGTTGTGCTTTTGTAACTTTCAACCAGTGGTACAAATGCCAGAGATACAGCATCCTTTACACCATGGGTACCCACATATCATCAATCCGCTTACCACACAGCACCCTCAAAATGGTGGCCATCTCTGGTTAAGGCTGTTGATTGTCAAGTTGTAGTGAGAACCAAATGAAAGATTAGATTTGGAACTATTTTGAAACCTATAAAACACTGTAGACTAAAGAGCTATTAATTATATTTTTATATAACTTTAACATTCTCTACATGCCTTACTGTTTTCTTTTTATTTGGCCTTATGCACATTTGAGAATGGGAGCTCCTTAAGGATGGGACCTTGTCCTGTTTTTCATTAGACAGTGCCTGGTACATGATAGGTCTTCAATAATAGCAGGGGACGCCTGGGTGGCTCAATGGGTTAAGCGGCCAACTCTTGTTTTCAGCTCAGGTCATATCTCAGGGTCTTGATCTCAGGGTCATGATCTCCGGGTTGTGAGGTGGAATGCCTTTAGGGCTCCAAGCTCAGTGTGGAGTCTGCTTGAGATTCTTCTTCTGCCTCTCTCCCCTCTCTAAAATAATAAATATTCTTAAAAAAAAAAAAAAAAAACAGCAATAATAGCAGTAGATGCCATTGATGAAAGCTGATAAGATTTCAATGTACAATTCGTGAATGTGTAATTCATTGGTTTTAACTTTTCATTTCCTGGAAAACATGGGGTTGTGCTTATTTCAGGTAATCCCACCACACACTCAGAGGTAATTAAAAAAAAAAAAACAAAAAAAAACCTTCCTTCCATCTCAGTTCCCTTAATTCTAAACTGGGGATAGTCCGTGATGTTGAAATGTTGGGGTTCAGAGCCAAGGGTCCAGAAAGAATTCTTGAGATGTCTTTGGTACAAAAAGGTGTTTTTATTATAGCATGGGGACAGGGCCTGTGGGCAGAAAGGGCTGCACTGGGGTTGTGAGGAGCAATTGATTATAGACTTGGGAGTTGGGAGAGGTAAAGACAGAGGGAAGTTTCCAAAAGGACTTTGATATGCTAAAGAAGACTCACAGGATCCTGGAGGCCTAGCTATTGTCAAGCTAAGGTTGTTTTTCCCTCTAGCAAAGCATTAACATTAAGATTGGGATTTCCTGGATGAATGTTACACTCTGCCTGCCTCAATTATTTGTCAATGGGCTGCAGGTTATAAGGAAATTTAATTTCATCTACATTTTTTTCTGCCTTTGTTCTCCACATCAGTCCATACCCCCCACAGGTTTGTTTTCATGGCTGAATGAGATAATGTGTTTGAAAGTGATCTTGCACTCTCAAGAGTCCATCAAATATTTTTAGTGACCCTAAGTAAGCTAAAGTTATATAAGGGACAAAACAAATGTCATGTCTCTGAGACCAAAATACTTTCTTAACAGTAAGTTATTTCTTCTATATCACTTACATAAGTCTGTATAGGGAGAAGGGGACAAGATGGCCCAGAAAAACATAGTCTCTTAAATATCATTATGAGTATTATGAAACATAGTTTTGATTTTTCTTTAAAAAAGCTATAGAAGAAATCATTTCTAGCCTTTTTAATTGCAACTTTTATTATATATTATTAAACATAGAAGTAATCCCAAGAGATGATCTATTACTTAATATTTCAAGTGCTGACTAGGCATGGGAAGTAGGCAGTCCTATTTTCCTTGAAACATGGTGGTTGTGGGTAGTCCTCTGAGGCTGGAAAATAGAAAAAAAAAATGGAAAGAACTTTTCTTCTAGAGTGTTGATTTGGATTCAAGGCTGCAGAACTAAATCTCTTAGAGTTTATAATGAGAATCACCATCTGAGTTTTCATGCTGACTCATCTTAAAATGGTGTGTTAACAATGTGGGCATAGCAGAGGTTTCTGCTATAAAAATGAGAACAAAGAGTGTTCTCCAACTGCTTCCTGTGAAGGTAAAGTTCTGATCTTCTGAATTCCCTCTTCCACCAACTGGGTCAGAAATTTTCACAGGTGAAGCCTGAGCCCAGTGACCATAGCAATTAAAACCATCTTCCTTGTTGCTTTTCCAGAGTAACTGTGCTAAAAAGTAGCTTAGTGGGGGCTTTATTCACTCCTCTCCCCCACCCTCATAATCTTTATAAACATCCCCGAGTCTCCCCAGTACAGACATAATGTAGAACAGTATGCTTGCCATGGAAATGCTCTCAAGACAAGCCTCATAGGCTTCCTTAAAGCCAGATGACTATTCCCAAGTGTTTCCACACAAATATTCTGGAGCTTTCCATGGATCTCTTCTCTCTGGACTTTGAAAAACAGCCAAAAGATGCACATTTCATGAGCTAGCATGAGCTTCTCTCCCTGGATCCTGCAAAATGTCACAGTCCTGTGGGTTTTCCCAAACCATCTCCCTGGTGCATTGCCAGAGTGACATTATCTAATGAGCATGCCGGGTGGGGTGAGACAAGCTGAGGGGTGCATCAGGTGCATTTGTCACAGATGCAGACCTCTGAAAGACTGGCTTTCAAGTCTGACTTGCAAATTAGATATGCCCTTCACTTTGGATTAGCCTCCAATTTAAATTCAACTGTTGTCATTTCCGTCTTAGCATCATATGCATTCTGATGGAGGCCTTGGATAAAATTTCAGTACCAGAAAATTCTCGCTGTTAACATAATGCTAAGAAGCAACTTTGCTACGGTAAAATGAAATATAACACCAAATGCACTGCCTTGCCAATAGAATCTGCCTCCTCTCTTCCAAAATTGATGTGTTTGAACCTTTGAGTGGCCTATACAACTAATCAGAAAACTGAATATGCCCTTTAACTGATAGGACTGTAATAGTGATACATAAAAGGTAAGAGTTCTCATAAGTTTCTTATTCACCCTTCATAGTCACACCCAGAGGCAATACAATTGCAAGTTTATAGGTGAGGAAATGATGCCTGGAGGCATCGACTATCTTGGCCAAAGTCTCATCTGAGGGCTACTGAGATGCAGGTCAAAGTCTCATTGTCTTACTCTAAAGTCTCATCTTTCTATCTTACTAAATTGCAGACATTATGGAATACACTGACTAAAATGGCTATAAGTTATTCAATACTTATAATGTCAAGAAAGCAGTGTTGTGTTTGTGAACAAGGCAAATACAGCCTCCAACCTTAGCCACCTTACAGTCTAACTGGGGAAGAAAAAAAAAAAAAAAAAAGAAGTGATTAAAGTGCCACTTAAGTTTTGAAAGGGAAAGGATAGGATGCTCCAGCACCATACAGCAGGAGAATCTAACATAGTCTGTGAGGAAATATGTACAGTCAAGACTGAAAATCAAATAGTAGAATTTGGCCAACTGAAGATGGGTTTAGGGGATGTGAGGTGAGATGGGGAGGAAGTCTGAGTAAAAGGAATGACAAAGGATCAGGTTTGAGAAAACACACAAGTTAGTGAAGAAAATTACAGGCAGGTTGTGAGACTAGAGTGGATAGTGAGGAAGATATTGATGGAATATAGAACTTCGGAAGGAAGCAGGGGCCATACTATAGAACTGTATATAGGATTATCATTGTGCTAAATGCTGTGCTGAACATGTTATTAATTTTGACCTTTACAACAATGATTTAAGTTACATGTCACACTGTAAGGGTTCAGAACAAGTCTCCCTGAAATATCCCCCTTTAGCACGTGGACTCTTGAGCTGAAGGCAGTAGAGACCATGTGGGGTCAAAAGAAACTTTTCTACTTCCTTTACCTAAAAGAATCTAAATTGGGGGTCTTCTTCAGAATAAGAGTTATTACCAAAAATAAGTTTTATGTGAGTGACTCATGTGTATGACAGAGAAAACATCTGTTCTTCTTACTTTCCTGTGAAATGCCCTCTTCCCCTTTTGAAACCCCAGGTGCCTATCCCAATCCTTATTTCAGGAAGGCATGTACACCTCATTTTACTTTCCTGTCTTTGAACCTCTCATGGATGTGGGGTTTCCACACAGACAAAATTAAATTGATCTCCTATTGATCTCTCTCAAATCAACTTAATTCTTCGATCAGCTAGAAGAACCTTTGAATTTTTTATAGATTTTTTTTTTCCCCTTCCAACAACACCATGTTACCAGTAGAGAGACTGGAGCTCACAGAATTAAGGTATCCACAACTCTACTGGTTTGACTCCAAAGCCCTTGATCACGATGGTATCCCACATTATTGGCATACTTTTCACTTAGCTACACCAGTGGACAGGGATGAGGAGTCAAGTTGTCTTCCTGCTTGGTCTTTACTGCACATGTGAAAGATGACCCCAACCACAAGTCTAGTCAATTCGTTCTGTGCTGACAAGGGGCATCATGCAGTCTTAATTATGGCCTAATTGAAAATGTACATGATTTTTGTGAAACTTCGCAACCAAGGACATCATTAACATTTAATGCTTTACCCACATTTATCCAACTTTGTAGATTTGACATTTTATACTTTGCTGACCTTTTTGAGTTGTTAAAAGGAAATATCTTTTTTTGTATTCCCTTCCCTCTGTTAGAGGAAAAGAAAGCCAACTGTATTAGTATTTATAGAAAAAAATGAAGGGAAAAAAGATAAAGACCACATTTCTTACTACTTTTTTTTTTTCTTTTAAAGTAGAATTATCCTGGGCTTTCAACCAGAGACTTTGGGTTGCTCTGTTATTGATCTGTCTGTTCTATATAAAGATCAGACCATATGCATCTGTCCAAATTGGCAAGGATTCACTTATAGTCTTTGCCTTTCATACTTTTATTTGTTGCTTACTGCTACAGTCTCACACAGAAAATTTAATAGAATAAATCTCCATATTTCATCCAATAGATTAAAATAGCTACAGTTTTTCCAAACACATTTAACATAATATAATTATCTTATGATCTAGATAGCTTTTACTTCTCTGGAAAAGTGGTTATTTCCCTGATCATGTATTTTAAATTAATCTTATGAATTACTGAGATTCTGCACATGATTACAATGTGTGTGTGTGTGTGTATTGGGCTGTGTGGTGGGGAGGGAGGGGCGAGAGGGGGGAGGGAGTCCCTATCCCACCAAGGAATTCTCAGACAACAGCTAGATGTCCTGCAATTCAGTTCAATTCTGACACTATTGACCTGCATCAAATGGCAACAGGTTAAGGGTTCAGTCCCACAGGACAGCCCCCCAACCCAGACTTCAGATGTCAGTCACAGGTCCTGGTTGGCATTTGTGCTTTTGACCAACCAGCTATTGATTAAGTTCGAAGGACCCCCTCCTTGGGTTCAGTTAATTTCCCGAAGTGGCTCGTGGAGCTCAGAGAAACATTTTACTTACTACATCACTGGTTTATTATAAAAGGATATGACTCAGGAACAGCCAGATGTCAGAGATGCATAGGTCAAGGTATGGGGAGAGGGTGTGGAGTTTTCATGCTTTCTTTGAGCACCGCGTAACCGAATCTCCCTGTGCTCACCAACCTGGAAGTTCTCTGAACCAGGTGCTTTTAGGTTTTTATGGAGGCTTCATTACATAGGTATGGTTGATTAAATCATTAGTTATTGGTGATTGAACTCAATATCTAGCCCCTCTCCTTTTTGCCATACAGATGAGTCACTCAGAAAAAAAACAATTTCTAGTAATATCTTCTCCTGTGGCTACTGTTTCTTAAAAATAACCAGCTCAAGATAAACCTTATACAGAAGCGGCATATTTTGGGTGCCAAATTCTGGTTCCCTTTCAAGACCAAATATATATTTCTTATAAGATCACTGTTGGTCTTTTAGTTTTCCTTCCTATTGTTATTGCAATTTAATCTTTGATTTGCACTTTGCTCTTGCAGCTGCAGGCGGCTACCTTCTTTTTCCTCAGTAGGACACTATCTAATTCATGAATCATTTCATAAAGCCAATTAGATCTTTGGATTTACTCATTTGAATTTTAGTTTTTTTGTTGTTTTTGACACTGGTATCCTTTGAGTTTTATTTCTTCGGATGAGAACCGAGGTAGCCCACCTATTGGGATTTTAGGAATGTTTTTTAGTTTTCTCAAATCACTGTTTTAGGTTAAAAAGTTACTTGAGCCAGATGGTGGTTTAAACAGCTAGCTATCACGTGTCCTTTTGCATAATACTGTATAATCTATCTTTTATACATGAAAGGGGATAAATGCTGAGCATAGAGATTATGGAAAGCTTGTTGAAAAGCCAAGAATCTGGAAATACAAATCTGTGAAATATCTTAGTCCAGGGAGAACAAAGATATCTCAGTGCAGTGCTGATTAATTATTACTGTCTCCCTAGCATAGTAGCTAAGAATTTGTAGCCCTGTATTTGCATACTTTGAATGAGTATCATGATCCAATGGGGATGTCTATCTTGGGCACAAACTAGGAAAAGGTAAGCAAGCCACATGTTTTTCAATTTTGCCTTGCTGCATGAAGTTGGTCTGAATCAGCAAGCTTTTTCTGTAAAGGAACAGGGAGTAAATATGTCAGGACATACAGTCCCTGTCACAACTACTTTGCTACTATAGTCCTCAAACAGCCAAATAGCCATACGCAGATGAACAGACACTCTGTGTTCCAATAAAATTTTGCTTACAAAAAAGGCAACAGGCCAGATTTGGCCCATAGACTCAAACAGTTTGCTGACTCCTTGTCTGAATAGTATGCCATGTAGCTTCATTTGAATGATACTCATATCATGATTTTTGAGAACATGTGACTATTCACCTGGCCATATATTTGGTGGCAATCTTATATGCCTGTGCATTACCTAGCAAGAAAAGAATTCATAAAAACCCATATTTTTCCAGTTTGTACATCTCCAGATAGGTGAACTGGGATAGCACTCATGCATATTAAGGTATAAATTAGTACCTGTCATATGCATTGTTTTTACCATTTTTTCTCATTATTATAATTATCTTTCCTCAAATTGGATAATTTTGCATTTCTGTGTGATTGAAATCTAATATTGATTCTATTTTTGATAGGAGCAGGATGATATGTAATAGTGGCTGGAACATGAGGCTATACTAGTAAAAAGTCTCTTGGTTATAAGTCACATGAACACAACTCAAATAGGCTAAACAAAGAGGGAAAAATTATCGTATTGATGACATAATGTCTTCTAAAAAATTAAAAGTTATACCTGACCCATCTGACCACTTTTAACCAGAGATTTCATGAATAGCCACAGGACTCATTAGCATCTTTAATGTCTACTTGTATCTGTGTATTTGCTTTATTCTTCCCTCTTCTTTGCCAGACTAACTTCCTTCTTATCTCTAATCCACTTGGAGAGAAATATGGCTGCCAGAAGATTCTGAAGGTATAGTTTCAGCCTCAGAGAAAGATTGACTCTTCCTTGGTTCCACTCTAATTTCTGGGAAGGGACTCTTGGGCCAAATACCTTTCCTGGACTGATGAGCTATGGGCAGTGGCTCTGAGGAAAGGACTGTTAGGTGCAGTTTGGGGAACAACCCAGAGCCAGCTATGCTATGGACAGCTGGTAGAGATAACAAAAGGGCCACACCTGGATGGCCTCTGAGGCTATGAGATGTGTTCTCATGAAAGAGATTTTGTACAAAGGGAAGTGCTTGAGTAAGAAACACATGTCTCATTCACTGGCTTAGAGAGAGAATGTCTTGTCTTTTAAATTTGTATTTGGGGGGCGCCTGGGTGGCTCAGTCGTTAAGCATCTGCCTTCGGCTCAGGTCATGATCCCAGGGTCCTGGGATCCAGCCCCACATCGGGCTCCCTGCTCAATGGGAAACCTGCTTCTCCCTCTCCTGCTCCCCCGGTTTGTGTTCCTTCTGTCACTCTGTCTCTCTCTGTCAAATAAATAAAATCTTTAAAAAAAATAAAAAATTCGTATTTGGCGTAGTAAATTAGCCTCTCCATTTTCTTGAAAAATTTCCTAACAGTTGAACACTCCTAAGGCACCGGGCTTCTGAGTATTTGGAAACATCATATGACATTCTTGGTAAGCAGACCATGGGTCGAAATGCATTAGACTGTGCTTTGTTGTTGGGCCAGTGAGGCCTAGACTGAAAGGTAACTCAAGTGAGGACAGTGGAATTGAATGCAAAGGATCCGATTAGCTCTGCTCGCCTTTTTGTGCTCTGTTTAAGCTACATAATAATTTCATCTTCTTCCCTGCGCTGTGATGATAACTTTCAAGGCCTGAATCTCAGACGCTATTACAAGTAACAAATGATAATCCAAAATAATGTGTTCCTTGTTGAAGGACCTCAGAACACCAACCACCGTATCTCAGAAGAAATCACTTGTGTCCCAGGCAAATTAAAAATGTCCTCGTGTGTGAAGGTAAACTGCTGCTTAATAACTGCCCGTCAGCAAGGGACAGCATTTGGGGATGAGAACATTGGCTCATAATGCAAGTGCTGAGGAGGCGTATGTTGCTTTTCTCCCATGCTTCTCTAGAAGCAGGACCTGGCCCACAGGAGACAGGAAAGTGTGGTTCTAGGTGACAGGATCAGGACATCAACATTTGAGTGCTTTATTCATCTTCTATGTTATTGTTTCATTCCTAAGGGATTTTTGGTCTGGGGAGCTCTCACTCAGAAGAAAACCTAGCTGAGAAATTACTTTCTGAGTGACACCTGGAGGAGATGGGAGTTGTCAACCCAACCCTGTGTTTCTTTTCTTTTTTCTTTTTTTAAAGATTTTATTTCTTTGTTTGACAGAGAGAGAGAGAGAACTGAGAGAGAACACAAGCAGGGGGAGCAGCAGAGGGAGAGGGAGAAGCAGGGAGCCTGACCCAGGGCTTGATCCCAGGACCCTGAGATCATGACCTGAGCAGAAGGCAGACATTTAACTGACTGAGCCATCCAGATGTCCCAAACCTTGTGTTTCCATCACCAAGTTGTTTGAGATTCTACACAATGACACAGGGGTTAATATTTAAAATAATAAGATATTATGAAAACAACAAAAATATATTTGGATTTGTTTTTTTTTATTTGTTCATTTAATAAGTGATTTCCATTTTCCAGAAAATAACCTGAAACCGTCTTCTGTTTCCATTTTAGCATTGCCATGTAAGTTAGCTGATACCTGAAGCTATGGACTTCTGTAAGCAAAGAGCCTACAGCCTACTCCACTATCCCATACCCAGTAGGAAGTACATAGCCCTTCCCAGGACTGTTGTACCTTCCTGGAGACGTATTCTCTCATGACTTCTCTTGTTGCTTTTCCATATTCACAGTGTGCTCTTGACCACACTCCGGGATCTTATTCCTTCAGGCCTCCTCACTTCTTCATTCTGTGTCCTATTCCCATATTGTGCCTAAACCTCAATCACAGTTCAGGTTTTTGTAGTAGGATTCAACTGAATTTTGCATAATGTGGAGATGAATAATAAATTTCACACATTCCCATTCTTTTTTTTTTTTTACCAACAACATTCTTTTTTTTTTTTTAAAGATTTTATTTATTTATTTGACAGAGAGATAGAGAGCACAAGTAGGCAGAGAGAGAGGGAGAAGCAGACTCTCCACCGAGCAGGGAGCCTGACGCGGGGCTTGATCCCAGGACCCCGGGATCATGACCTGAGCCGAAGGCAGCCGCTTAACTGACTGAGCCACCCAGATGCCCCTAACATTCTTTATTTTATTTCTTATTATAGCAAATTTAAAGATCAGATAATATATCAGATAAATAGACTAATACATTTTTCTTTTTTTTTTTTTATTATGTTATGTTAATCACCATACACATTCCCATTCTTAATAGAACTAGAACTTTTTTGGCAAGAGTTTCCTTCGGGGCTGATGTTTCTCCTCAGGCCCTAGCTTTTCCACATTACTGAAATCTTTACCTTCTTCTGAATATCCAAGGATCTCAGAATGTATTTTACTTTAAGGCAATTTAGCTTTTCCTTTTTCTATCTACACCTATCTCAGGTATGCTCTGAGGGTGTTCTTTATATAATTGAAATGGTCCATGGAAGTATTATAATATATAAAGACCTTACTTTCCCCTAAGAGTTCTTCATCCCCTTTAAAGGAGCACCTTTGCTTACATAAAAATGTTCTTAGATAGTTATGAGATACACTGCATCATTTAAGTTGAGGTGAAATCTATATAACACAAAATTACGTAGCATTTAGGGCACTTGCAATATTGTCCACTCATCATTTCTATTTAGTTCCAAAACATATTCATGCTCTCAAAATAAAAGTCTACTCATTAAGCAGCCACTGTCTGTTATGGGTTGAACTGTATTTCCCCCCAACCCCCCAAAAAAGATATGTTAAAGTTCTAAGCCCCAGTACTTCAGAAGACAGTCTTGTTTGGATTGAGGGTTGTTGCAGATGTGATTAGTTAAGTTGAGATGAGATCATCCCAGAGTAGGGTGAGCGACAGATCCAATATGGCTAATGTTCTTGTAAGAAGACAGCCACGTGAAGGCCCACCCTGGCAGAATGTCTGTGATTACAAAGGCAAAGAAGGAATTATGCATCTGTGAGCCAGGGACACCAAAGATCATGGGCAAGCCAGCAGAAGCTAGGTGAATCAAGGAAGGATTCCCTTCAGGTTTCCGAAGGACCATGGCCTGGCTGACACCTTGATTTTGGACCTCTCACCTAGATAAGTGAGAGACAATATGTTTGTATTACATCTCCCAGTTTCTGGTTCTTTATTATGGCTGCCCTAAGAAACTGAGAACACTTGTGTTCCCTGCTGCTCTCAGCCCCTGGCAACTATCAGTCTGCTTTCTGTCTCTATGGATATACCTGTTCTGGATATTTCATGTAAAAGGAATCATGAAATTCATGGCCCTTTTTGTCTGACTTCTTACACTTAACAAAACATTTTTGAGGTCCATTCACATTGTAAGTGTGTTAGTACTTCATTCCTTTTTATGGGTAATAATATTCCATAGTATAGGTGTATCATGATTTTTTTATCCATTCATGTGCTGATGGATATTTGGGTTGTCTCCATTATCCACTATTGTGGATAGTTCTGCTATTAATATTTGTGTACACGTTTTGGGGTTGTTTGTTTTCTTTTTCAGTACCTATTTTCAATTACTTGGGGCAAATACCTAAGGGATAAATTACTGGGTCATATGGTAATTTCATGCTTATATTTCTGAGGATGCATAGCATTTTGTTTTGTAACTTTGAATCTTATTTTATAAACAGTCTTCACATTTCATTTACATTCTCTTCATATCATTTTACTAAATATCTGTAAAATAATCAGGTAACCAACCTTTACTGAATTTCTGCTCTATGCTGTATGTACTAAATATAAAACCAGGAACCTTTCCAGCATTAATCTCATTTCATCATTATAACAGCTCAATAAATCAGTCACCACTGTTCTCTCCATTCAGATGAGAGTTTGAGGGTTAGAAAATATAAACTGACTCAGATTTCTCAGCAATGTGGTGGCAGAACCAGGATTCAAAACTTTTGTGTTGAGCTCTAGATCCAATGCTCTTTCCTATTGCACCATGTTCTAAATTCCCACCTTATTGATATACCCTGAGTTAATAAAGGATTCCCTACTGATCTTGTTCTCAATGGTTTGTTATGTTCTGTGTCCCTGCAGGAAGTAGCCTTTTCTGGAATCTATTTTGCTGCCCTCAATCTTTTGGCCTCTAGATAGTATATGATCCCTTCTTTGTTACCACATGCTTTGGACCAGTTCTATCCAATAGAACTTTCTATAATGATGGAAAGGTTTTATAATTTTGTACTGTCAAATACAGGATCTTACTATCTTCTTCTTTTTTTTAACATATAATATATTATTTGTTTCAGAGGTACAGGTCTGTGAAGGGAAAAATGAAGGGGGGGGAAATTGGGGGGGGAAAGAACCATGAGAGACTACGGACTCTGAGAAACAAACTGAGGGTTCTAGAGGGGAGGGGGTAGGGGGATAGGTTAGCCTGAAGATGGGTATTAAAGAGGGCACGTTCTGCATGGAGCACTGGGTGTTATGCACAAACAATGAATCATGGAACACTACATCTAAAACTAATGATGTAATGTATGGGGATTAACATAACAATAAAAAAAATAAAAAAAAACTAATGATGTATGGTGATTAACATAACATAATAAAATAAAAAAAATTAAAAAAAAACAAATACAGGATCTTTTGGCCATACAGGACTATTGAGCAGTTAAAATGTGGCTAAATTTACTGAGGAATTAAATTTTTAATTTAATTTAATTTTAAATATTATCTGGCTAATAGCTAACATACTGGACAATGTAGCTTTCGACTTTTCCCATCCTATTAAGACTCATTTGTCCTTGTAACCTTCCTCATGGTCCCAGCCTAGTTAAGTATGCATATTCCTAAAATAAACCTCACATTTTTGTTTTATGGATAGTAATTTCTTAGGTAGCCCATCTTCAGTGTGGTACCATAACCTGCAATCAAGTAAAAAATGTGGTGTTCTAAACAAATAATACTATTATAAAATTTTTCATTACATTGTAAGGCTTTGTGTTTGCAACATTTAAACAAATAGAGAAATTTGATGGATAACCTGAATAATAGAAAGTCTGAGTTTCAGCTCCCATTTATTTTAGCTCCCAGAAATCACTCTTCAAACCTTTGTTTTAAGCCTCATCTATAAAGTGAGTTTGGTCTGGGTACTTGATTAAACATCTCCAATTTGAGTAGACTTTTTTTTCTTCATCTCCCCTATAGTGATCATATGATGCACACCTTCAAACTTCATCCTAAGAAACTCCCATTCTGTAAATCTATGGTCTCTTGAGGACAACAAAGACACTAAGCTATGGCTCTCAGCTCTGGTTAATGGGACAGCTGTTTTCTGTAATCAGTTCCTGTGCTGAGTAAAAGGAGACAAGCTTGTCTTGATCACATACTTTACTGAACACTGCAGGATAAAACAATTTCATTGAAACATCTGAATCAATTAGGAAAAATGGTTTATGTTTTATTTTGTTTACTCCCTTAAGCAAAAGCAAAAAATATGTTGCTTCTGCAATATCAGTGCCAGGAATATTCCATCTTACATTTTAATTCTGTTCGGAGACATGTTCAACCAAGGCTGTAAGCAGAGAATCTCTCATAAGGAGAATTAAGTATTAAAATATATAAATGTATTAAACAATCTCAGCTAATTCCAGAAGCACAGGATAAAATGTATTTAAAAAAATGTTTCTTCAGACAAAGGAAACATGGACAACTGGTCTGTCTGTCCCAAGAGTGACTATTACAACACATCCAGTATCTTCACAGCATTTTAGATTTTTAGCATGAAATTGTAGCTAAGGCTTTAAGATGGACTATAAATCTGTATCTAGTTAGAATAATTTCTACAAAAGAATTTTCTTTCATGTAACTATATATCCAAAATGTTTCAGAAACAGATTGATTTCTAGACTGCTTGCATTTTCAAAGAATTTTAGGAATTCACACCCTAGAGACTTCATGAAGTTCCATTTAAACCCAAGTTTTAATGTACAGAAATGAGTGGCTCACAGATATGTTAGAGATTTTAGTATAAACTAGAGATATGAAACTCAATGCTATGGAATATTTACCAGAGAAGACAAAGTGAAAAAATAAAAGAACTCTCTTTGTTCCTATACCTTTATCCACCTAAGGGAAATATTATAAAGTAAATAATAATATAAAATAAAAATAATACTCTAATATAAAATGCACTACAACAACATAATACCATAAAACTGAAGCAAATAAGACTATCCTGAGTCTGAGTGTTAACATTATAAACTGGGAGTCATAGCTATAGATTCTGTCATCAGTTTAAATTTTGTACCTATATGGGGCGCCTGCGTGACTCAGTCAGTTAAGCGTCTGCCTTCCGCTCAGGTCATGATCCAGGGTCCTGGGATAGAGCCCCATATCAGGCTCCCTGCTCAGCGGGGAGTCTGCTTCTTTCTCTCCCTCTATCCCTCTCTCTCTCTTGTTCTCTCTAAATAAATAAATAAATAAATTTATTTTATACCTATAATTTAATTTTTTTTTAATGATTCATTCAAAGAATTTCTCAGGAAGCAGGAAGGCATCTACTTCTAACCACACCTAATTCACAACTTCGGTTTTATACATAGGCAGGTGCCTGTAAAATGTCTTTTGAAAAACTTGTAGACTGACACCATATTCTATAGTTATACCCATGCAAAATTCATAAAAATAAAGGTTGGGTTAATTAATGTCCCATGAAGTTTTTAAAACATAACTTCCTTCTCACTGGTTAGTTTAATGCTGTGAAATAATCCTAAAACACACATCTCAGAAAGGCCCCAAGCAAGAGTATGCATAACAAGTGTGCCAAACCTCTTCTACCCACTACATATGGATGGTGAGTTGATTAACATGATATTAAAATGCAAAATAAAAATTGGATCTTCACTGTGCCCTTTCGGTTACTATTTTAAAGGTAGGGAAGGCATAAGGGATGAATAATAGACCTAATAAGGAAACATTTCACTTGGTTTTTCATTATAGTAAAAACATCTCAGTGGAGAGATAAAATGCATTTACTAAATTTGCCAGAATGGAGATGTGATTGTTGGAACAGTTTAGGTACTTTATAATTCATTTTGCACTAATCTCCTTTTTGAAATCTGAGCACAAGGAAGAAAAGAAATACTTACTTTCATAATACAGTTGGAGGACACAGAAAATGGTCTTTATTTCCAGACATTTTGAATTATGAGTTTTATTCTGACAATCATTTTAAGCAAATAAATGGAAGTATCAGCTATTAAAAGGAAATTAACTCCCAAATTGCAATTACAACATTAACTTTAGTTAGCATGTTAATAGGGAAAAATCATTTTCTAAATATTTGTCTTTGGATGTGTCTTTTTTACGTTCAGCCAATTTAGCTTTTGCCTTCTGATGTGAAAGTGATCAATGGTTGTTTTTATCATGGCTGAAAAAGTCATGTGACTGACCAGTCAACCTAAAAGCACAGAAAATATATATACTCAATCTCGAGTTGATTAGACTTTTCATTAACTAGTTCTGTTTGGTTACACAAAAATGTTTAGATTGTTTATAATGTTGTAGGTTTGCTGTACATAGCAACAAAGCTACACTGGAGAACGAGTATTGTATGAGAAAGAGTATTACACCTAATTCTAGCTAAAAGGTTAATAGTTGATGGGAATAGAAAAATGACAAAGGAAAATTCTCCATTGTTATGAATAACAGAGGTTAAGACACACTGAGGACCTAAACCATACTTACTCGCCCAGGTGGGTTCAGTAATTAGGAGACCAATAGTGGTTCCCCACTTGAGAACACAGAAATGTAGCTCTAGTTTCCAGACTTGACCCTTCTCTTTTCAACCAACACATCAGCAATGCCACTGTGGAGGGTAACTCTTTTTGGTAAGGTGTTGTAGGAACCTGGAGAGATGGGAAAACTCCCACTCCCGATAGAATCTATTTCACAGCCCTTCTTTGTCAAGAAGCTGGGATTCAGCATGAGTGGAGTGATTTCAAAATGCTACCATTTCTTGGCTCCACAAGATAAGTGCTGTAAAAATTGACTACCCTTTAATCAAATACTGATGATATTTGGGTAAAATCGGCTGCTGCTTGGGAACATTCTTTCCTTTAAGCCAACTGGTTCCAAGAGGGTATAGTTTGAGAAGCAGAGTAGTGTGGGCACGAGAGATGGTATTTTGGCACACTCAGTGAAGAGATTACTCCAGAGAAATGAGGAAAAGAGCAGAGTGATGAGCAGAGGCTAATTAGCTACAAACGTAAAGGTACATCTTGGTGCTGCACAAAATCATCTTAGGTAGTTTTGCTTCAGTTGTGATATTCTTGATCGCTCCTCCAGGTTGAGTTGGTGGAATAGGCATAAACTGACCTAACCAGCCTCGGGCAGGATAGTCAAATCCATGAAATGTATCTTCCACACCTTCCCACGACTTGTCTCTTTCCTACCCAGCTATCATCTATCTCCACATCTGGTTGTTATAATGCACTTACATTTTCTACCATGGCAGCTGACTCAGTTCTGTGCTCCAGTGAGTTAGTTTTCCTTTCCTCTATAGCACAGCTCACCCTGTTCATTCTTCTGATCATTTTGTCATGAGGACAAAATCGGTTTAATAAGCAGATTCTACACAGGTTTTGAATGATATCCACTGCCTAATTCCTCAATGATTTCATAGATGTTCATAATTTGAAATAGGTCTGGAAACAATTCAAATGATTCTTGCCTTTATTGTTTCTTGCTTTTGACCTTTGGAGCTCTCTGAATGTGTCTGAATGATGGTAGGACTTTAGGGAAATAATTTTCAGATAGACTAAGGTTTGTTTTGTCTTTGATTTTTTTTCCCTATAGTTCAATTCAAAGAGTATGGTAATTGCTCAATCTGTCTGAAGCAAAATTGCAAACAAACAAAACAAGCAAACAAACAAGAATACCTTGATGCATATGCAGCTGTTACCCCCTTACGTATGTTTCCATGTCAGATATCACGTATCCATCTTAGCACTCATTCACTCTGAATTCAGATGACTTCTTAGAATCCTTCTTAAGTCAGGCTTTCAGGCAACCACTAATGGATTATCAGCAGCTGCCACCCCTATTTTTAGTGGAGTGTGTGTGTGTAGTTGAGTGGTTGAGGCAAAGGAAGGTACCTCTGTATGTCCATTCACTTTTACCTTTAACAGAGACCAAACATCACAACCACCTGCTGTACCAGCTCTCTCATGGAGATACATTTAAGACTAAGTTAACTATATGGATATGATTTCAATTTCAGGATACTCTTTCCAGGGGGAAATAGGATAGAAGGGATACTGATCTATGACTGAGGCAGAAAGAAGTGTTAGGAAATGGGCCTTTGAATGAATTGTTCACTTCTCCATCCTTAATCAACAGAATGTGCCTAGTGTATTCGTATGCTTGATATATTCGCTCATGCCAGGTTTTCTTCAAATCCGTATCATTTAAGACACCTATATTTACTCCTTAAGCTATCCAAAATAGAAATGCAGTTAACATATGTATTTTTTACATACCTCCAGTTCATTATGATCTAAATTTTCAGTTGGTACCAGAAAATTTCAATTCTGGTCTCACTGTTTTTAACTGAAGATACTAAGTCAAAAAATTTTGTATGAGAATGTGAAGTTGTTTTACTCCTGTTAATTAAGCTATCATATTGATGTTCCTGATAGATGGCTGGTGAGGATGTGTATCTTTTATTTTTTTTAAGATTTTATTTATTTGAGAGGGAGGGAAAGAGAGAGAGAGTGAGAGAGAGTAAGAGCAGGGGTGGGGAGGGGTAGAGGGGAAGGAAGAGCAGGGAGTCTGATGCAGGGCTAGATCCCAGGGTCCTCGGATCATAACTTGAACCCAAGGCAGACACTTAACTGACTGAGCCACCCAGGTGCCCTATCCTTTAATTTTTATAAGAAATTATTTTTATTATTTTTCAGTCAAATTATCCTTCTCCCTAGTTAGATTGTATCTGAGCTTTAAAGTCTTAAAGTGTACACGAAAAACAAAACAAAAGAAACTTAAAGGAAATCACATTTATTGATTTTCTCTTTTAGGTCACCATGCTAAACATATTAATATTGTTTCATATTATCTCATTTAACTTTTATTTTAAACATTTGTGGAGTCACATTGTCCCAGTTTACAGATAAATAATTGATGGCTCAGAGAGGTTTTAAATTATATGTGCAAGGCCACAATCCAGTACATGAAGGGAGTGGTTTCTAACTGAGATCTGACTTTCTCCACAGACCAATCAATAAAAACAGACATTAGAATACATAATTTCTACTCACCAGGGTCCTCAGATTGTGATACTTAAGTACCATTATGGTATTTAAGTACCATTTAGAAATGGGAAGTTTCCTTAGAGATTGTAATGGATAAAGTGAATCTCTTTTTTTTTCCCTTAAGATTTTATTTAATTTTTTGAGAGAGGGAGAGAGACAGAGCGAGCATGAGTGGGGCAGGGTGGTGGAAGAGGGAGAAACAGACTTCTTGCTGAGCAGTTTGCCCAATGCAGAACTTGATCCCAGGACCCTGAGATTATGACCTGAGTTGAAGGCAGACGCTTAACCAACTGAGGCCACCCAGGTGTCCCAAATCCTTTTTTTTTTTTTTTTTGTATTTGTCTGTTTATAGCAGCAGTTAACAGAAAATTGTGATGAAAAACTGAAATTCTGGCTGTAGGTCTGGCTTCAGGATTGGTTGATCCAATGGTTCAATCATAGCAAGATCAGAATTCCTTTTCCGTCTGGCAAATCTGTTTTCCTTTGGGTTGCCTTTTATACTCAGATCAGTAGCAAGATGGCTGTAGCACTTCCAGATCTACCATTGTCCAGTGGAAAGGGAGGGACCATTTCGTTTCGTTACTTTTTTTTTTTTTTTTTGGATATGGAATGATCCCAGCAGATAATCCCACCTTGCCTCATTATCCAAGTTATGTCATATTTCTATTCTTCTGCTAGTCATTGAAATGGAAATTAGATTACTATGTTTGATTTAGAGCAAGCAATCAAAATTAAAAAAAATAAATATTGCTGAATCAACCATACAATTGCAAAGACACAGCTGTCTCCATGCCACATATAGATCTTTCAAGGGCCGTTTTCATCTCTCTGCAGACTCCTGGGCCATTCACTCATTGGCAAAAACAACAACAAAAAACAACAACAACAACAAAAAAAAAAACATGAGCATTAATTTTAAGTCTCTGTATTTATCTTATGTTTTACAAATCTATGGGTCCAAAAATTTATTATGCTTTGCTTATTCACTTTCACTCCTCATACTTCTAAACACTCAGTTGTCTCAGCTATCAAAAGAAGATTAAAAAATGGTATTTAGAGTGAGGCATATGAAATTGCCAATATTTTACTCTATTGAACTTGTAAATATAGCAATATAAAATGGCTAATATGTGAACACCAACACTTAAGTGAGATAAACACTTGAGTGTAGTGCTTGGCAAACAACTCTTATGGAATGAATGGTTTAAGAATCGTCATAAACTTGATTTGAATAGTTGCACATAGCCCTTTGGCCTTTAATTGATAGAAAAATTACACCTCAGCCCAGAAAGAATCAAAACTCTAATTTATTAATTAACTTGGATGTTTTGAAAATTGTTGACAATAATGATGCTTAAGGTAAGGTGAAAATAGGGTGTTATTCGCAAATGCCAACCATTTGGGAGTAAAAGTATGACAGTATAGGGAATAGAAGAATGATTCCAAGGAAGGGGATTTTAGAATCCCTGGGATGGGAGGTCTTTCCAAGCAACTATCTGGAAGATAGGGTGGCTGAAAACAAGGAACTAAGAGAAAGTCCAAACTTCCAAGAAAAAAGAGCAGAAGAATAAAGTAGTCCAGAAAGGCCAATTGGCCTTCTTAATGGGGGTAAATATAAATAGTAGCCAGCCGGTGTGGCTACTATACAATCCTGGGATCACTTTGCCCCTAGGCAAGTAGTTCTCCAACCATTAGAATCGCCTGAAGTGCATGTTAAAACCCATTGCTGGGTTCTACCCATAGAGTTGAAGATTCAATTCGTCTGAATGGAGCCCAAGAATTTGGGTTTCCAAGAAATTCCTACTTTATTCCAGTGTTTCTGATTGAAAACCACTCTTCTACCATTTGGCTAGGTTGTAGGGTAACAAAATCAAAATTTTTTGATCTAAACAAATCAGTGCATCAAGAGCTGAAGATAGTGGGATTTTATTGCTATCTATAAAGACATTCTGCAGAATATGAAAGAGCAGTTGCTAAGACATAAGGACATCCATATTAGGATGCAGGAGACCAAAGGTAAATGAGGCTGAACTAATCCCAAGACAGAGTTGAAGTGTTCAAAGTTCAGCATTGAAATCTGGCAACTGAGTTACTGTGTTTGATTTGTAGTGTGCCCAAAGGCAAACAATGGTAACTGATAACGAAGTACTAACATCAAGAATTGTAGTCCAACCACATAATAACCTTACATGGTGAAGCACAAGGCAGGGGTAGTGATTTACAATGTAAGTCTGAACAAATATAAGAGACGTTATGTCTACTCACTTGACAGCCACATATGTCCGATGCCAAACAAGGGAAATGGAGCAGGAACAGATGTGTGCCAGTAAGAGAAGATGCTATATTTGTATCTCATCCTGTGTAAGCAAGAAATGAAAGGCTAGAGTGTAGCTGCCAGAGGACTGAGTTAATTGTCTACAACTATCTAATATGGCTAAATCATTGTTTACTATGCACATGCCCTCTATTTAACAATCTTGATTGGCTTAGATTAAGAGACAACGTTTTCTCAGAACTTCATTATCCCCAGTGTTTTTATTGCCTCCCAGACTGTCTTAGTCTGCTCTTTTCTTGGGTTGACATAACAAAATACCCCAGACTGGCTGGTATAAACAACAAAAATTGATTTCTTATAGCTCTAGAGGCTGGCAGTCCAAGATGAAGGTGCTGGTAAGGTAGCTTTCATTCTGAGGTCTCTTCTCTTGGTTTGTAGGTGTTGCCATCTTGTTTTGTGCTAATAGGGCCTCTTCTTTGGTGTGAGTAGGGAAAGAGAGTAAGCTCTCTGGTGTCTGTCTTCATAAGGACACTAATCTTGTCAAATCAAGGACCCATGTTTATGACCTCATTTAACCTTAATTATTTCCTTAGAGGTTCCATCTCTATATACAACCACCCTGGGGGTTAAGGATTCAATATATGAACTTGGGGGGTTGGGGGGACATAAACTTCAGTTCATCACACAGACCATGGATAAACATAAGAAAAATCTTATCATACACAGACTAGGACTGAAACTAAAAATGGTATAAACTGTACCATAAATCACATACACAATGGGTATACTGATTTTGATTTAGAGATTAGGAATATTATTATATTTCCTTCTGTTAACATAGATAAACTGGTTTCAAAATTCAACTAGGAAATGTTTAAAAAATTAGAAATAATATTTTAAACATATAGGGTGATATAGATGTAATGAATATTTACTTTAAAACCATGTTGATCATTAATCTATTTTATTATTATATTTTCTAACTTCAGATGACTCCCATACGTAATCCATGTAAAGGGAACAAACTATCTGCTCCTGTGAAAGTAGGAATGTTGTTTGTGGCCTTTTCTTATTCATTAATTCTAATAAGAAGAGAATTTGATTGACAAATGGTAAATAGAAGAGATGAAAAAGTCTGTTGATTCCCAGAACATGAATATAAACAAAGTCACTAATATTAAGAAATCTCCCCAAGACATATCTGGTTTTTTTCTTTTCCACTCTTCTTTATTTATAAAGCCTTAACTTAAAGTGAGTTCTTTTCTAAAACTCTCTAATCTTTGGTTTTTAAGTCAAAATTTAGCTCAAAAGAAGAGAAATTTGATTTGACTAAAAAGAGAAATAGCAAATGATCAAAATTTATTTACCAGTTCAAGGAAACCATAAGCAGTGATATATCACCAGATGGTAAATAGATTAGTGTTACCTCTAATGGTGTTTACTATTTTCAACTCAATGTTATTCACAATTTTTATGTTATTTGGAGTTTCAACTATTTCATTTATTGCAAAAGTTTGTTAGGCACAACTCTAAAATCAGCTTTTTATGTTCTATTCCTTTCAACGCAGATTTACAAGAATGCTGAAAAATTAGTTTTGTAGTTAAAGGAAGGGGAGTTGGAGTAGATTATACAATCAAATGCCTGGTAGTAAAATAAAGAAATAGAAATTACATTGGTAGGATGAAGTCTGGTGGTTTGGGAGATGTACTGAGTAATAAATGGAAACACAATATCAGTGTGCATCTATCTTTTGATATATATTTAAATTTGTTTTGCTTTTCAAGAGAGTTTGCTGTCTTAATACTATTGTGTTGATTATTGTCACTGTAATATCATCCCTAGGGTTTTATCACTTTCTGCGCTTTAAATGTTGATAGAGATGATATAGGTACATATATATTTAGATTTTAGGCACTCTTTGGAAATTCAATTTAGTTTCTGTGTAAAGTGTTTTTATATTCCGCCCCCAGAATCAGTTATTTTTTATTCTTATTTTATGCCTATTACATAAAAATATCAAAATACCTTTTGTGGATCCCAGTGCCTTATACTAAATAGTAAGTTTTAACAATTTTATATCACTTTTTAGCTATTTTCAGCTTAAATATGAATTCATTTTTGAATTATTTCAAAATCAGTATCGAATTGTTATATTTCAGTCTCTCAGTGTGCTTGGATATAGAAATAACTAGGCTCACTGATGGATTTAATGTGGGATGTTAAAATAAAGAGAAGAAAAGTTTTTGTGTTTATTACTTGCTGATGTTATTTTGCCTAAGCTCCTTGAAAGAAGAAAATTGCCATTTACTGAAATAGTGACTATCGGTTTGGGAGAGAGAAAAATGAATCACAGTATATTTGTTTTAGGGTATCAGGATATTTCTCTGTTTCTCAACTGTGTGAGATATCAGTCATGATTTTTTTTCTAGATGTTTCGAACTTTTCGATTTGGGATTGAAATCATTTTTAAGAGAATTAGAGAATAGACACTATCAACAGAATATCTTCTTCTTCGACAGTGGGCATATGCCCATGTTTCCCTTATTCTACTTGGGAAGGCACTAACCTTGTATGTCACTGCTTTAGTCTTCAACAGTTTTAGAAATCAGTTAACAAGAAGGATCCTTTCTACCTCCAGATAGCTAATAGCCATAAGAGAATAAAGAATAATGAATACCCTTCTTGGGAAATTCGATTGCTTGCTGCCTCTTGGACAGTTCACTTCATCTTAAATCATGCCATGTCTTACTTCTAGGTTCAGTGAGGTTTGAAACAGGTGATGAGTGATTATAGCAAATGATGTCTTACTCTGGAAGTTGGACACACAATAGAGAAACTTTAGTAGAAAATACATGGAAAACATAGCAAAATTTAGAGGCAGTGCTGCCCTGTGTATTTGGCAGGGATAATAGAAAAAACTGCTGAAAAATTATATTACATGCAAAAATAGCACGGTTGATAGTCTCTCCTACTCATATGCCCTTTTCTAGGAATATATACTTTTAGGGACTATTTAAATTAACTTACAGTACATCCTTATTCCTATTTCCTCCCTTAAAATCTTGAGAAAGATAGATTGCTTCTGATCATCAATGAAGAGATGATTGGACTAAGGAAGAGGCACTTATTCTTTTGTAATACATACAACGGTTTATAAACATAAATACTTTCTGGGCGTTTTCACTGACATTACATTCCTTCTATATTTCCAGAGTGAAACATTTGAAATGAAAAATTCCAAAAATGACAAAACACAAAAACCTATAAGTGTTTGGGTCAGTTACTGCTACTCATATGACTTCAATTGTGTGTCTATCTTATATAAACAAACAAACTTCTTGAACCAGTAGAGCAGATTTCTATGTATAACAGGTCTGGAAAAAGTAATATGTGTTCATTGCCAAGCTAGCTTACATGAAGGGAAAAATGAGAACACTGGGAATGTTTGTCTTAGCAGAGTCCAGGTGGTAACTACCTAGATGGATGAATAGATCAGAAGCAATTTTGAATATACATTTTTCATGAGTTGAGTGGCCAGATCCCAAAAGGAAATATTCTGAGAGACGACACATTTTAATCAGGCTTGAAAATATTGAGAAAATTAAAAATGCCAAGTAAATTTTCGACAGTTGTTTCAATTAGCCAAAGCCATCTGAAAACCTTTTTGAAAACAAGAAAATAAAAACATGTGAAAATAATTCTCTCTCCCAATTCCATTTTAGAATTCTAGAACTACTAGTCATTGAGAAAGATTTGAATGCCAAAGGAAGCAGAGGGTTTTTTCATTCCTTCAAGTTTTTATTTGAATTCTAGTTAGTTAACATATATGGTAAAATTGGTTTCAGGTGTGTAATTTAGTGATTCATCACTTACATATAACACCCAGGGCTCATCGCAAGCGCTGTCCTTAATCCCCATTATGCACTCAGCCCATCCCCCACCCAAGGAAGTGGACTTTCTAGTTCATCTGGAGCCCACAGAAAGATGACATTGAAAATACAGGCAGGGATATCTACCGTTGTAGTGTCCTTTTCACAATAAATCCTAAAAGCAGCCAATGTTTGAGGTTATTTTGGCACGAGTCGATACATTTAATTAAATGTGTCAATAGTATTGTTTTTGTTGTTGTTGCTGTTTACAAGTCTAAAATACATTCTTTCCAAAAGAGCGAATGAACATCTGTGTACATGATGGTGTGTATGTGTTTAACAATCATTGGTCAATTTTCCTGCTTAAATATTAAGGATTTCAGTAGTTATGATCATCTTCACAATATGCTAATTTGCTTGGTTATCAAATAGGTAAAAGCATTTCTTCGACTTTGGCTATTATCCTTCCCAGAATAATAAATGGAATTGTTGCATCTACAGAAGGAGTGGTTCCAGCATGACTTACACTAGGTATAAAATATAATCAATAGTATCTAAATAAGCATTCTAAAATTTCATGAACATCATAATATAGTAAAGATTGATTTTGTATAACTCTGGGGATAAAATTTGGGGCCCAAAATAAGTCTGTGAAATAACTGGCAGAGTGGTCACCTAACTTTAGATCATGCCTGCTTCGACCGATGAGTGGGCATCAAAATATAGGACTATGATTTCCTAAGCATACAGGTGAACTGTATCAATTAAGTACAACTAAATGTATGGCTATTAAATAGAGGATCTCATTTTTATACTAAAAAAATATAAATACAAACAAATCAACCTCAACTCCCTTCTTTAAAATTTTAGGAAATGGAAGTTAGAAAAATCAAAGGATATATTCACACAGTTAGTGAGATGTCAAAATATGAAGCTTTGGTTGTCCTGTGATGACAGGGAAATGGAGAGATAGAGATGACATAATAAAGATGATGTTGGTGAGTGAGATTTTAACAAATAATGGCCATTTACGGAGACCTTTGAATAGTTTATCTCATGTAATCCTTACAATCGCCCTATAAGGTAGGTATTATTCTACTTATCTTAGAACAGAGGGAGGTAAAGCTCAGAGAGAATAAATAATTTGCCTTAGGGTATATGGTTGGTAAACACTGGAGCGGGGAGTCAATTTTTGGTCTGAATATAAAGTCAATAATTTTGAAATATTATCATTATTATTTTTTATTTTTATTTATTTATTTATTTTTTTAAAGATTTTATTTATTTAATATTTGACAGAGAGAGACACAGCGAGAGAGGGAACACAAGCAGGAGGAGTGGGAGAGGGAGCAGGCTTCCCGCGGAGCAGGGAGCCTGATGTGGGGCCCAGGGTCCTGGGGTCATGACCTGAGCCGAAGGCAGACGCTTAACGACTGAGCCACCCAGGAGCCCCTCATTATTATTTTTTAACAACTATAGTACACATCCCTACCCTGAGGGTTTTGTTACAAAATAAGTTTTCCTAGGAATCGGAAATGGATTTCTATAGTATTAGAAAAATTTGACCTACAGAGGAAAGCATGAAACAGTACTTTTAAGAGTCTTTGATGTGGGCGCCTGGGTGGCTCAGCTGGTTAAGCGACTGCCTTCGGCTCAGGTCATGATCCTGGAGTCCCGGGATCGAGTCCTGGGATCGAGTCCCACATCGGGCTCCCTGCTCAGCAGGGGGTCTGCTTCTCCCTCTGCCCTCTTCCCTCTCGTGCTCTCTGTCTCTCATTCTCTCTCTCTCAAATAAATAAATAAAATCTTTAAAAAAACAAAAGAGTCTTTGATGCTCCCCAAATAGTGCATAGAATCAATTCTAGAACCTTTCTTTCATACCTATTTTATTATTGACATTTTATATAATTTCAGAGCATATGATATACCTAATAGCTCTCTGTATGTGCTTAACCTGCTCCCATGTAACGAGACAGGATTTAGGGCAAATATAATTTGTACTATAAAAGTGGATCAACTGCACTTTCATACAAAGCTCTCCCTTCATAGGTCATGAAAATGAATCCTTTTCCTCAGTGATGAAACCAGGTTGGCATGGATTCATTTACCCTCATGTAATGGAGACCTGCATTGGAGAGAAGTTTGGCGAGGCTGAGAGTGCAAATGTGTGCTCCAGAAGCAAGAATTCTGTGTAATCATTAAAGAACTAACTAGCAAGTCATGTGTCTGGGTCCCTAAGTGTGCTATTTTTGTGGTAACTCTTTCCTTTTTAGATTGTTCCACTTTTTTTTCTTTTCTTTTTGAACATACAATGACTGGAATTAAATTGTAGAGACACACTTACCAATGTTGCAAATGAAGTGCTATGAATATGAGATATGTTGGATGACAAATTTAAGATCCAAAAATATCTTTACCAAAGGGAGCAATGGACCGAATCTAACGAGACGAAATGTAGTAAGAATACACACTGGCAAATTTAACTGCTATTATATTTTTACTGCTTATTCCTGATATAAGGGAAAGCTATTGATGTTTATGATTTAATCTAGCCAACATACTAATATTTCTCTTATATGTTATAGTGAATTCTTCAGTATTTTCTAAATATATAACCATGTAATCTTCAAATACTAATATTTTTATATCTTTATCTTTTATGCCTTTCTGTATCTGTAACTTTCATTTCCGTTTCATGTTTTATTTTGCATTTTCTGGAACTTCCAGGTTAATGACTTGTTTTCTAATAAGTAGATTTCTAAAATCAAGTGTTCTTTGTCCTTAGTAAGTTCCCTGTCTTCAGAAGGATCATGTATGGCATTAAAGACAACATATATTCAGAGAGATAGTTTAAAGATACATTGGTCAAAGAAGTATGGACCATGTACCAGTGATAGTCTGTGAACCTAACATCAATCCCTAAAAATATAAGTGCAGAAATTGAATGTAGGTGTTTAGAAATTTTACAGCAATTTGATCAAATAATTTTGTCTTTCGAATTTAGTAATAAAACATGTAATCTTTTACTTTGTGTATCTTTTTTCTTATTCATTTAGTAATTCATTTTTATAATATTTTATATAAGTGTCAGTCTTCAATAATGGGAAAAATAAGTTGGTCTTGATGGTTTGAGGAACATTGTTATATCAGGGATAAGAATATTGGGATGGTGGTTGAGCTAAATGAATCCTATGTTTATGTTTCCTTTAAACTTCAATATTTTCTATATAGAACTATTCCTACTGAAAACTGTAGTTTTACTGTTTTGAGAGAACTTGTATCACATTCTAATCAAGTAACCAAAGTTTTGGGAATAGAATTAGAAAGTGTATACTTATTCAAATTCCAGAATCCGAGGCTGTGTTACTCAGTCATTTTTCTTGTTATTATTGTTGTCGTTTTGCTTTGTTTTCTTTGCATGTGTTTTGTTGAGCCTCTTTCTCAGTCCAAAATCCAAAGCCACAACACCCAAAATGGAATATCAATGTTAAGACAGGCATATCAGGGAGCAAAGCTATGGCACTGTGGTTTACTAAATGCCTGAATTCACTTGATTCTTATTTCCAGGAACCTTGTTCATTTGAATGATCTTCAGGGGATGTGAAGGACAGGACAGGAAAGACAGCTTCACGTAGCAACCTGCATCCATTAAGCCATCTCAGTAACAAAGAAGCATATATATAGTCATTTACTTTAATTTTTTGAATGTATATCATATATGATAAATGACATACATATATGAGATATTTGCCCATGGACGGGCCCTACAATATACCTAATTTCCAGTGTGCCAATTATAACTCCCCTTCCTTCTCATCCACTTCAGGAAGTATACTAGATTTCAAGAGGATATAGAATATGTTACTTGTTAGATTAGTATTTAGTATATTATTTTCCTAGCTTTAAATCTTTATAATTTTATCATAGATAATTTTAAAATACACTTTTTATAATTTTGTCCTAGATTATTTTTCATCTGACACATTACTGTGATGGACAGTGTGTCTCAATATTGTAGTTGTGATCTGCTCATGATATGTAGGGCTCACACACAGACACATGAACACACACGTGTAACAGTTTTCATAAAACACTATAAGGTAGAGAGTGATCTGAGAGTTTACTTAGACCAACTCCCGTATGTGACAGATGAAGATATCAAGTACAAATCAACAGAGATGAAATTTTTTCCATAGTCATTCATTCTGTAGTCTATGTAAAACAGCCTATGTCAGTTCTTAGCTTTCTTGATTAGCAGTAGTCTCCCCTCTCTCTTTCTCTCTCTCTCTCATGCACACACACAAACACAAAACTGTTCATACACATTTCAATAGTTGTTTCTAGAAATTCAACATATATACATTTATTTGGTTTAAACATTTTTTAAACATTATTATTTGGAAGACAAATAATCATTTAAAAATTGTTATATTTTGGGGGCACCTCGGTGGCTCAGTCGGTTTGGCTTCCAACTCTTGATTTCAGCTCAGGTCATGATCTCAGGCTTGTGGGATCAAGCTCCGTGTCAGGCTCCATGCTCAGCAGGGAGTCGGCTTCTCTCTCCCTCCCTCTCCCTCTGCCCCTCCCCCTGCTTGTGTTCTCTCTCTCTCTCCAATAAATAAATAAATCTTTTAAAAAAATTATTATATTTTCAGGAACCATAAAGGATATATACAGTTTATAACTTTGCTGATCATTATGGAAGCCAATACTCATATGTGGCCATGGAGTGCCTGAAATGAGCCTGTCCAATTTGAGATGTCCTGTAGGATAGATGTATTCCAGAGCTCAAAGTTCTAATATGAAAAAAAAATAATTAAAATAGCTTATGATATTTTTATGTTGGTTTTTATGTTGATAATATTTTAGATAGTTTTGTCTAAATAAAATACTTTAAAAGTAATTTCACCTGTTTCTTATTAATATTACTTCTAGAAAATTTAGAATTGTGTACATGTCTCCCATTATATTTTCCTTAAGTAGCCCTGGTTTAGAACCTTCCATATATCTGTAAATAATTCCCATTCTGCTAATAATGCCCAGCAGAGACTTTATCTGAGAAGACAAGTCAAAGAAAAATTCTGAGCCTGAGATTGGTAAATTTCCTTTACAGTGAATTTAGATAAGTATCAAGCCAAGATCTACTATGCCTTTCTAAATATCATCTAATGTTATAACCACACCCATGAAGTGAGTTTGACACAGCTTTAATTGAAGTAAAAAGGTCAATAGAATTTTAAAATTAATGGTACAGGTTAACATTTTACAAGGATACAAAATATGCCAAGGTCTGTGAAGCCTTCACATGCTTATGTTGAATTACCTGTTATCACAATCATAGCCAAAATGTACCACCTCAAAATATGTTCAAAATAGTTGAATTTACGGGTGCCTGGGTGGCTCAGTCATTAAGCATCTACCTTCAGCTCAGGTCATGGTCCCGGGGTCCTGGGATCGAGCCCCTCATCGGGCTCCCTGCTCCGCAGGAAGCCTGCTTCTCCTCTCCCACTCCCCCTGCTTGTGTTCCCTTTCTCGCTGTGTCTCTCTCTGTCAAATAAATAAATAAAATCTTAAAAAAAAAAGATAAGTGAATTCACATAATCTTAACATGAATAATTATAGACAGTTCTTTTTTTCTATGTGATAAGTTGTTCTACTTCCTATGTACTGCCTCTTCCTAGGTCCCTTGGTAGTTGTATTTAAATCAAATCTAATTTTTGTTTTGATATTTTCAATATTTTGGGTAAAGCTTTATCAGTATTTTATAAATTAGAAATATACCCAATCAAAAAATAGTTTTTCTTTCAGTATGTTGTACTGAAATACAGTAAAAAAATGATTGGTAAGGAAACAGAAGAACCAGATTCCAAACTTAGTTTTTACTAACATGCCTTTTGATTTATCATAGTGGTCTTCATTGTTAACTGAGATTGCAGTAGGTATCCTCAAGCTCCTCCCAATTCTGTCCCATGATTTTGGGATCCCAATTGTGGCATTTCTTAATGAAACATGGTGGTTGTGTGTTCTTCTGATTTGTGGTAGTAACTGTTATATCTCCAGTGCCTGGCATATTAAGAAGTGTTTTTAAATTTGTTTAGTTATAATGTCCAAGCAGGAATACTACAGCAATTCTAGATACTAATCTGTTATTTTTGATATTTTAAATTTATATTTTTAAATATTTAAAATATTTACTTATATACAGTTGACCCTTAAACAGCATGGATTTGAACTATGTATGGGTCTACTACGTGGATTTTTTTCAATAAATACAGTACAGTTCTGTAAATGTATTTTCTCTTCTTGATTTTCTTCATAACGTTTTCTTTTCACGAGCTTACTTTATTGCAAGAATACGGTATATAATACATATACAATACAAAATATGTCTTAATCGACTATTTATGTTATCAGTAAGGGTTCTGGTCAATAGTGGGCTATCAGTAGTTAAACTTTTGGGGAGTCAAAAGTTATACATGGATTTTTGATTGCACAGGAGTCAGTGTCCCTAACTCCCATATTGTTCAAGGGTCAATTGTGTTTTATGACTATATAATTTTAATTATATACATTTTATAATTTTAATATTAAGTTTTATATTTAATTATGAATTTAAGGTTTAAAATCAAATTACTTATGTTATTTTATTCTAATGACAAAGAACTGTTGCAAGTTTGTGTCCTGAAGATGAGGGGCAGGAAGACAGTTGCGCCAGATATGTTGGCTTGGGGAACTTTGAGTGGGTCTATTTCAAAACCTCATCTAATGCCTTGGTTATTAAGGGATTAGATTATAATACAAATATTTGAACCTTTCTCTCTTCTATTAGAAGATTGTGAGATTCAATTTTACCTTTTATGCATTTATCAGAAAGCAGAAATAATGTATTTTTTTTTAAGATTTATTTATTTTAGGGGGAGAGAGAGAGAGAGAGAGTGAGAGAGAGCATGAGTGGGAGGGGCAAAGGAGAGGGAGAGAGAAACTCAAGCAGACTCCATGCTGAGCACAGAGCCCGATGTGTGGCTCCATCTCAGGGCCCTGAGATCACAACCTGAATTGAAACCAAGAGTCGGTTGCTTAACTGCACCACCCAGATTCCCCAGACAGCAAAAGTAATATTAAAAATATTCATTTTAGGGCGCCTGGGTGGCTCAGTTGGTTGGGCGACTGCCTTCGGCTCAGGTCATGATCCTGGAGTCCCGGGATCGAGTCCCGCATCGGGCTCCCTGCTCGGCGGGGAGTCTGCTTCTCCCTCTGACCCTCCTCCCTCTCATGCTCTCTGTCTCTCATTCTCTCTCTCGCAAAAAAAAAAAAAAAAAAAAAAAAATCTTAAAAAAAAAATATTCATTTTAAACTTAGATATTATTACTTAGAACCCAACAAAAAGTCACTGTGCATTAGATATAAGATTCCAGATGCAAGCTTGCTGAGTCATGCATTCCTCAGGCATTTCTGTCACTGCTGCCCATTGCCTAGGATGTCATGTCTGACCTCTGGAGAGCCACCAGGAATGAGAATCAGTATTTAAGTTTCCATGAACAGAGTGACATGAAAATACTGTTTGTAGTAGTACTGGTGATAGCAACAAGTTTATTCTGATGCTTCAGTTCAGACACTGGAATCCATTTCTCAACAGCCATTTCACTACAGCAGATAAATGGATATCAACCATGATAATTTCGTCCTTTTTGCCATAGACTGGTTCAGGGGTCTTAGGGTATTAGGGAAAGAAATATCTTGTTCTTGGGACCCATGGGAAATTAGTCATGTAACTGAGAATAGATATAGATCAAGTTGGTATTGGTGACCAGCTTACAAAGCAAAATGAATCAGCCTTGTCTTATGCCATAGATGGGGGGCTTAAACAACATAAATGTATTTTCTCACAGTTGTGGAGGCTGGAAGTCTAAAAGCAAGGTGCCAGCATTAGTGGTTTCTCCTGAGAGCTCTCTTCCTGACTTGCAGACTGCCACCTTCTGTCTGTGTCCTTATTGGCTGAGAAAGTGCTGGAGTGAGCTCTGCAATCTTTTCTTATAAGGACACTAATATCATCCTGAGGGTCTTGCCCCATGAATTTATCTAAACCTAATTACCTCCCCAAAGTCTTATTTCCAAGTACTTTCATATTGGGGGTTAGCACTTCAATATATGAGTTTTGAGGGAACACAATTCAGTCTGTAGGAAGCCTCATATTCTGTAGGTCAATATGAAGGGTGAAGGGGGACTCCTGTATCAATCCATTTCAGAACCCTGCCTGAGTATGAGTCCTTCATATGTGAATTATCATATCTCCCTTTTATTTTATGCCAATTTGATTTGTATTTTCTTCCTCCCTTCCTCCCTCCCTACCTCCTTCCCTTCTTTCCTCCCTCCTTACCTCCCTCCTTTCCTCCCTCCTTACCTCCCTCCTTTCCTTCCTTCCTTCCTTCCTTCCTTCCTTCCTTCCTTCCTTCCTTC
>NW_023270418.1:18863707-18869446 GCF_011800145.1 Mirounga leonina | reverse complement strand
TTCCTTCCTTCCTTCCTTCCTTCCTTCCTTCCTTCCTTCCTTCCTTCCTTCCTTCCTTCCTTCCTCTTTCACAGTAAAGTGCTTACTAATGAATTCAGTGTATGATCTCATTAGCACTAGAGGGCTACCATTCAAAATTGGCCCTGGGCACTGACTCTTGGTTCAGTGTGAGCAATTTCTCTTCCAAGAAAACTTGGAACAGTGATAGGAGAGGGGAAATCAGCCCTTGGCAGGACTTTGGAAGTCAGGGACAGTCGGAGTTGATTGCTTTCACTACAGCTTTGTTCAGCATTTAAAGAAAGTATGGGGACATAGTGAGATACCAATTGGTATTACATGTATCAACAGAGCAGTGGAAGTTTGGGAAAAAAAAAAAAAACTCTACCTAGCTGTCCCTAACATTTTTGACACATTATTTTATATTCATCCACATTCAAATCCGTTATTGAATATATATACTTATCTTTCCCTGAAAAGCTACTTTCAGTCTAGCAAAAGCATGTAGGCCATTTTCTCTCCTAATACTCCAGTCACATTGTAGTTCTGAATGGCCCATGCTTGTTTTTATACCTTAAGACCCCTAAACATGCAATTTATTCTGCTGTTTGTCTTGCTGGCAAACACCTATTCATCCCTTAGGACCCTGCTCAACTGTAACTTCCTCTGTCAAGTCTTCTTTGAATTAGACTTGACCCACACATTTCTAGAGGCAATAATAATTAATTTTCAGTGTTTTTAAGTCATTGTGTGTACCTCTTAAAAGCATCATACTGTGTCTTTATTATTAGTTTATCTGTATGTCTAATTGTAATATGGAATGGTATCTTGAGCATAGAGGTTACACCATTTTTTGTTTTTTATAGCCCAGCACCTAGCACAGAGGTTAATAGATCTTGGGCTCAGTATCAATGTGTATTTTTTGATTATATGGAGAATGGTTAATGATATGATGGCCAGATCAATGGCCAGAAGGGACTTTTAAAATTTATCTTTCTAAAGTATACATCTGAATTTGGACAATATTGTTTCAAATGGCCTTAGTTTTGACAGAATTAATATTCTTTGGGGTTTTTTTTTACACAATTTTCCAAAATGCCTGGTGTTAAATATCATCCAACAAAGTAATTTGAACAGCTTTTAGCTATATTCAGGAACAAATCTGTAGCAATAGTCTTTGAGTTACTGTATTGCCAAAGAAATTACTAATATTTTTAAGCAGCTCTGTAACCATATGTCGCTATGCAAAAGCATTCCAGAATGTTTCTGCTGTACAGGTCCAGGGCCTGCAAACCTTTCCATCTCTGAGATAAGAATTGATCCAGAGTTTCAACTTGCTTTATGGTTATCTGTCCATACTATTTAAATATTGGTATGACTTGATGATCTGAAGGAGTTTTCAAAACTACCTCTTCATTTGTTTTTCCACCCTCAATATCATAATGATGCCCAAGTATGTTCTGTGTGTTGTACTACTTTTCCTTTCATTTTCCATTAAAACAATCTTTCCATCAAAGCAGAATTCAGATACCTTGCTTACAATGACATAAACATTTCTATAGAAACCAGTTATGATGTAAACAGGACTGAGACTTTAGGTAGGAGAATGAATGGCAGGAAGTATTGAATTCCAATCAAGATTTTTGTGCATTATTATATTTAGAAACCAGGATATGGCCAGAAAAAAAAATAAATTAAAAGTGTGTTCAGTAAAAAAATGACTTATGTGTTAGAAAATAAATAGTTTTAATAACTATTCTGCTATAGTTCTGTAAATATTTAGATTTATGGGTTAGGTATTTTTTTTTTTTTTTAAGATTTTATTTATTTATTTGAGAGAGAGAGTGAGAGAGAGAAAGAGCACAAGAGGGGGTAGCGGGAGAGGGAGAAGCAGACTCCCTGCCGAACAGGGAGCCCGATGCGGGACTCGATCCCGGGACTCCAGGATCATGACCTGAGCCGAAGGCAGTCGCTTAACCAACTGAGCCACCCAGGCGCCCAAGGGTTAGGTAGTTTTGGTGGCAGACGGCAGGGGAGAATAGGAAGAATGGGGGCTTTGTCATCCTAAGACTTTTAATGATATTTCACAAGTACAGTTTTAAGACTGAATGTCTAGACCAAACAATTAATTTTACTGATGAAGAAATGCAAGTGTGGAGGGTATAGATAATTTGCTGTGGGCTACATAAGTAGGTAGCGGCAGAGCCAGAAGAGGAATTAAGCTTTTTATGGCACTTTCTCCTATCAGCCATTTTCTAAGTTTAAAATATGGCAGCATTCATTTGCATATTTTTTTTTTCCGTATCCAAACCATTTAATGCTAAAAACCTGAACACTTCTATTCAGTATAAAGCCGGAAAATGTAAATCTGAGATTAAAGCACAGCTCAAAACTTCACATTGTTTGAATATATATGAAGAATTTGTTCATATAACATATCAATGCATGTTTCCGTTAGCCTGGAGACTTTGGAACATTCTTCACATTAGCAAACTTGAACATATTTTTCATAGAAATTAAGAAAATAGTTAAGATAGCCTCTTGCATTATATAGCTGCATCATCATAGTAAAGTTCACTTATTTTCACTCCATTAGGAAAAATAATTTAAATGGCCTAATTCATAGGGTCAAATCAAGAAAATGATGCAATATTTATGTGTATATATATCTGTGTTTGTGAATACTACCTACATTTACATAGCACATATTTCATCCTTTTTTTAAGAGGATGTGTGTTTGTATATTTGTGTGTATATACACAAAATAAAGAAATGTACACATGAAAATTTGTTCAAGCATAATTTTGGCTATATATAATTTTTGTCTTAGGCACTTCTTTTAGGAGCATTAATCAATTAATAAGATTATGTGAATCTGCTATATTGATGGACTTGTAAATTTTGGGGGATTCTAAAAAGGGAAGGTGATGTTTTTTTATCTTTGATGAGCCCCAGTACATCTTCCCTGGAAAAGGTCATGCCTCTTCATCAGAGAGGTGATCTATCTTACCTTACTTAATCCTTCATATATGGTACTTACTTTATTCACTTGATAATGAAATGTGAAAACCTATAGAGTATGTTCTCTGGAACTGGGATAATTAATAATGTGATATTTAATGACATGTACACACACATGCAAACAGACACACAGACATATGTCATTGTACCAAAAATAGGAAAAAAAAAGAAGAAAGAAAAATCCAGGTAGTTAATATTTCCAGCCTAAAATGTCCTCAGATTATTTATCAGCATTCTTTATGGTACAGATTCTCCATTCTCTCTGGGGAACCATGAACTAGAATTTACATGTAGATTTGTATTTATTACTGTATTATGCAGATTTTACTAGTAGTAGATTTTAGTTAACCTTAAAGAGTCCATGTATGTCTATCTAGAAGATGATTACAAAGATTTTTATCTTTGCTTCTGGCTTCAGGCTCAAGAACTTTCCATTTTTCCCTTTGCTCTTCTGCCTAAATATATACCTTGTCTGATTTTCACAGTGAAATAAGGGACAACAGGACCTGTTTGGGACTTCTGAACATGTGACTCCCTTCATAGCAAAGGCCTTCCGCCTCCGTAGGGAACGTAAATTAGTACAGGCCCACTGTTTTGACTACAAGATGAAAAAAAATGCATTCATTAGCCTAGAATGGATTTAAGCATATAGGTTCAGCAACTAGTCTCCCAGATATGCTTAATTGAATATTCAAATTCCTGCAGCCTGTAAACACTTGTATTATAGCGGAACTGGGTTCTTGTGGGTCTTGAGTAATTCCATGCTTTTAAGATACTGCTTTTAAGTCAATCAAGAGATGATGACTTTATTGCATACATTATTACAGAATGTGTTCTTAGTGAGCTATCTCTAAGCGATCAAATTATCTAAAGACATTACCTAAATTTTTCCTAAAATACAGCTTCTAAAGAGAGTATCAATCTCAGATCTCATGAAAGGTTTTGTTTCTGCCATTAGTTTTGCTCTTTTTTTTTTTTTAAGATTTGACAGAGAGAGAGAACACAGCAGGGGGAACAGCAGGGAGGAGAGGGAGAAGCAGGCTCCCTGCTGAGCAGGGAGCCTGACATGGGGCTCAATCACAAGACCCCCGGGATCGTGACCTGAGCTGAAGGCAGACGCTTAACCAACTAAGCCACTCAGGTGCCCCACTGTGTTTCGTTTTTAATAAAGGATGATTAAATCTTCTTGAAACTCTTGTTCTCTGTCCATATGGGAATACTTTAGCTAATGGGTTGAAATCCTCCAAGTTCAAGTGTTGTCTTGAACCTGAGCTGACCCCTAAAAGTCTATGAGACTACATGGGAACATTTAAAATATAGGACAACTCAAGTTGTCATGTCTCTATTCTTCCAATTGGTACAAAAGGCAGTCCAGAGATTAATAATCATCTCAAATATAGAAGCCACTGGAAATAAGCTTGATGTGGGAAGTTCCAGGCTTTTTAATGTCTCATTTCAGCCAGTCCGTTCAATACCGTTGGACTTATCTACCATTTGACTGATAAATTTTTGATGTTTTAAAAGTAAAAGACCTGGTTTTGCTATGTGGGTGTGAGTGATGTTTTGCAGTTTTTAAAAGAGGGGGCATCTGGCATATACTCTTGGGCAGAATCTCATTGCAACTTTGTGCTTCTGCCTATTATCCTCCTGCCTCAAAAGTAGCAGCAACTCATCAGAACTCTATTCACAGTAATTGGTGAAATGTTTTTGGAATCTTTCAGGCTGTATAAATGTCAAATGTTGCTGTTATTGCCATTATTAATGGGGCTTTGGGTAGAGAGGAAGGAGAAAGGAATAGCTTGACTGTATTAACATGCATTGACTACATATTGACTGCAAAGAAGAATTGTATCTGCAGCAAGAAAGTTCCATTTTCATGATTTAGTAAGCCATTGAGAGATAGCAATCTGGCTAAATAGAAAGGAATGATTTGCTCTTTAACAAGCAGTTAGTTCTACCTGGGAGGGAAAATCACTCTCCCCTTTGTAAATCTGGTCCTCGTTCTGTGCCTGTGGATACTGTAAGTAAGGGTGTGCCACACAGAAAGAAATCTTCATAAACCCAGCAATTTCCTTATTTTATTCTCCTGTACCCATTGAATATATGTGAGGCCCAAAGAATTTTTAAAAAATGGAGATACATGAAGTGAAAGAAAAAAAAAAAAAGGGTGCTGTTTTAAATTTTTTTTCTTCTTTTTCTTGCAAATGCACACACCAAAACAAACAAACAAACCTGTGAAATTGGCTTTTTTCATTCCAGAAATCTTTTAGCTTTTCCTGGCTTCCTGGCCTCCATTCAACACGTGTCAATGCTGAATAGACTCTGGCAGACTCTATCACAGGGGCAAGATGTGTCTTGTGTCAGGAGGGAAAGGAAACACTCCTCTGTATTGATCTACTCTTCTTCAAAAGGGTTGGCCTGGTGATGGGTATTAAGGAGGGCACGTATTGAATGGAGCATTGGGTGTTATACGCAAACAATGAATCATGGAACACTACATCAAAAACTAATGATGCATGGTGATTAACATAACAATAAAATAAAATTAAAAAAAATAAAGAAATAGAGGTGGGAAAAATGAAGCTCAGGTTAAAGCCATCTATGCGTGGTGATGTATGCTTCAGCTGTTGTGCACTTGAGGATGAGTTTACATTATACTGAATAGCACTAATTATTATTGTTTTTAAAGATTTATTTATTTGAGAGAGAGAGCAAGCGTGC